>NC_088177.1:16458383-16763919 GCF_028769735.1 Zonotrichia leucophrys gambelii
AACCTCCTAAAATACACTGTAGATTTTTAAACTCAATAATTCCCCTGACATACAGGTACTTTTGAGACTACTTCTGAAGATTTTTCCAGATAAATCAAACTGTCATTTTTCCTGATAAATCAAATTTCTAAAGATGAGAGGTCAGGGATGGTTCACAAGATATATCTCCACAATATATAAAACTTGGACAGGGATACAGGTAAGGTGGGAAAAGTTTGAGTCATTTTAACAAAGGTAAATGACTATCAAATGCATAAAACAAGTGAAACCCCACCAATGGCTGCTCTTGTTCCCAGAGCTTTTGTGCAGTAGCAAATGAACACAATCTAAATGAAGGCATGAAACCAAATAGCCAAAATTTTTTAGTATAGCTCAGTTTTTCCATATTTATATAAAGCAAAAGCAACATAACTGATCAAACTCTAAGTTTCTAAACTTCTTGTTTTATTGCAAATCATATTTGACATATATGTGTTCCTACTAATATTTTAGTGCTGAATCACCTCTGCATGAGCAGTTTGGTGCTCTTTCATTGATGGCAGGTGTTTTACAAGGAACACACAAACACACATTGCAAGTGGATACAGCACAAGACAATCAGTATTTTGTCTTTCCAGGCAAGGATGGCCCAAGTGTCTTTTCACCATGCAGTATGAATGGACAGAGAAATTTCATCCCAAGCCTTTAGCTATTGCCATCAAAAGGCAGTTTCTGCAAGTGAAAAATTGCTCTTGTCTACTGAAAGCCTATTTCTCACTCACTCTGCAGATGAAGGTCAGAGCTGAGATGTGTCCTGCTGTGTAATGAAGACATAATAAAACTGTGAAGCCCCAAAAGAGGAGGAGGTGATTACAGCACTGTAACGGATGCCCTGTTTACTCTGCAGATTGCATTCCACCATGCAAAGGCAGGCTCTGATGGGTGCCACTGCTCCTTGCAGCAGCTCCTTTGGACATATCCTGGGAAACGACACCTTCGAACAGATTATATTTATCAACAACACGGTGCCAAGACCAGCTGCTGGCCTGAAAAAGCCCCTCACGGTGTTAAACACAAAATTGTTCTCCCTGTTACCATGAAAGGATTTGATGGAAACAACTTACAGTGCAAATCAGCCAAAGGCTTATAGACAGTCTGTCTTTGTAGCTTGCTAGAGGAGGAAAAGGACAGTACTCTGGTCTCAGTGAAAATGGAATGTTAACAGAAAAGAAAAATAAGAACGGCAGTAGTACCCAGTGAAACTGATGGGTTGGAGTACAGAGGAACAAAGCCTAGAGCAAAAGAAGGTCAAAAAAGAATTACTGAATTTCATCAAAGTTATAATAGGTTTAAACTACCAAAGTTGTATTGGAGTGGGATGCATTTTTCAACCGTTTGTATATTTATCTTCAGGTGCAGGAAATTATGTACCTTTGTGGGCACTTTCAGTCAACATGGGAAAATTGGATGCAGATTTGTAGAAATGTAAAAGTCTTCAGTTCTGTAGAAAAACCATGCACTCCAAGCCTTAGATACAGCCCAACACAACAGTTTTTAACACCTTCAAAGGGGGCTGAATGCCATTTCAGTATGAAAAACCCCAAACAACTGGACTCAGATTCTGCATATCAACAAGTTTCTTTGTCAAGTAGAGCAAGTAGAGAAGACATCTGAAAAAAGGATAATTCCACAGCACAGCCTGAGATTTTTCATCTCTCCTTAGTGGTTTTGACTTCACACCACTCATGCTTTGACCTCTTCCCCGATCTGCCTGCTCTATGGAATGTTTATTTTATACAAACATGCAGGTAGTCAGTCAATTCTCAGAGCTGATTCTATTGACTGGAATTGCTTGGGCAGTGGGAAATTTCAGCAGTGAGCTATTCCTGAGGTAATTTTTTTGGGAGTGTTTTCATTGTATGCAAGCAGGTGCCTAATATTTGGATTCTGTTCCATCAGCAGGACACTATCACTAGTGTTAACATTTCATACACAACTTTGACTCTCAAATAGGAAATAAAGTGTGTTCACACAGTGATATTTGACTTCATGGTCTTGCTTAATCTCCTTGCCTCCTTACCAAAAATTTAAGAACAAAAAAATCTCCCCATCCACCAAAGCAAGAGGAATGAGGACACACAATGACAAATACGAAGGATTTGTGGCTGGACAAAATAAAGGGTTGTCCACCCTGATGTGACTCCCCTGACCCACTGTGTGGGCATTCAATCCAGCAAGAGATTCCCACCAGCTGCCCCAGCCTATGCATAGGCTCAGGACCTTTGTTTAAGGTTTAGCTTAAATAATAATGTGACCATCTCCACTAAAAATCATGTTATGACAGACCCTGTCTTTCTCCCAGCTTCAGAATCAAGCCCAATTCCCCCCAGAGTCCCTGTTGTGAGAGTGACAGGGAATTGCAGAGCTCCCTGCCAGCCCTGTGGCTGTTTGCAGTCAGGTGGAAGCCTTGGCAGCCACTCTGCCATTTCCCACTGGAGTTCCTCTCAGGTTAATGTGCCACCTGACCTGGGGAGCTACTGACAGCTAATACATCTGTTTGTTTTGGTGAATATCCTTGCTGTGTATTTACACAAACCCCTTGGGTCCATCTGACCTCCACCCTGTTTACCAGAAAGCGTGGCTCAGGTGCACAAACACCTCTGATGTCCTCAGACAGCAGCAAAAGGAATTAACTGAACCTCTCTGCAATAGCTTTCTAATTCCAGAGTCCTTCCTTACAGTTTGGTCATTAAGTGGTCCCACTTATGCCCTACCTGACTTCCAGCTTTTGATTTAAGAACTTTTGACTAGAAGCTTGAGCACCCTTTGCAAGTTTTTAATCCTCTATTTCCCGTCTCCATTTGACCTGTCGTGATTTATGGCCTTTCTAGTTCTCATTTGGACAAGCTTTGTACTTTCTAAAGAAATTTTTTAAGCCTTCCCCTATGATAGCCTCCTTGCAGTCATGCTCCCAGGAGCTGGGGCCCTTTGATGGCTTTCCTGAGTTTAGTTTGCCTTTTTTTTCCTTCTATAAATGTGGCAATTTACCTGTGCTTCTAATAAAAGACTTTCCAAAACTGGAGAACATTTTTTGGGCCTCTTACTTTTCACACAATTATTTTACTAATTGTAAATACACAATTTTAAATTATACTTTTTTATATATATATATATAGGTGCATACGCATACTTCTGCTTCTTTACATTAATTATCTGTCTACTGGATTTATTCAGCTTGCTACATAAAACAATTCAGTGCAACATCAACCAATTCTAATTAGGAATACTTTTATGGATGGGTCTTTAATTCACCTTGAAGCAGACCTTGTGTATAACTTCAGACAAAATTCAGAATGGCTTTTTTTTCCCTCTAAGGCTCTGACACTACAGTTCAGCCCAGAAATTTTATCTTGGTACCTCGTTTATGTGAAACATTGATTGTACGTATCTGTGCTATGCGCAATGCACAACTCTTGATTTCACTTCATATTCCCTAATCAGTGTGATGGTCCTGAATAAGAGCTTGCAGTCCATTCCTAGTTATTTTGACTTTTGGCAGAAATGCTGTGCAAGCAAGGCCTCCACAGAGCTTCTTGCTTTTCTCAGTACTTGTGCTGTTACAAGTTCCATGTTGTGGGACTCTGCTGCTGCACATGTGATGCCCTCACCCTTGCAGAGCTGGTAGCCTGGCAGCTCTGTGCCCCATTGCTCACTGTCCCATTGATCACTCTGCTCCTGCCACAGCTGGGATGTGCTCTCACAGCCAGCTGCCATCAGACATCCAGCACTCCTGTCCAGCTTCCCAGGCCCCCAGCACTGGCACAGAGTCCTTGCTGGTTGTTCCCTTCCCCTGCTGCTCACTGTCTCACCTGGCAGCTCACTGAGGGCCTGTCCCAGCAGGGCTGCTTTGTTTATTCCTCCCCCCCTGCCTTTTTGGCCCTTGCAGATTCACACTGCTGTCTACCCCCACCCCGAAGCATGTATCAGCAGAGCCCAGGTCTGGACCTCTCCAAGCTCATTTCCTTGGTGTGTTTATCTAGGACATCCCAGCCAGGAAAACACATCTTAACCAACTGTCTTAGGCTGCAAGATGTGGCTGGGGGTGTCTATTCTACTGCCATCTGTCAGAGATGAGGCCGTTACCTTCTGTTCATTGGGCAGTTTTCTTCATCTCTTCCACAACCAATCCTCCCTCCCAATCTCTTCTGTTCATGGGCTATTGAGTGTCCCTGCATGGCTGATAAAATGCCATCATCCACTGGGAGATGCTCCACCCAGGGGGAGGAGACAAGCATTCCTACCTGGATACAATCTGTGGTTTGGAACACCCCAGCAGGCTTTTCCACTGGATTCCCAGAGGAAGATCAGGCCCAACTATACCACCAGAGGAAAATTCCACCTTTCTATGGGATCACTGCTCCAGCAGAACCACACCTGTCACTGCCGGAGGGCTGAGCCACCATTTAGTGGGACTGCTGCCACCACCCTGATCCATAGGGTGTCAGGTGCTATTCTGACTGTGTCAGTGTTGTTCTGCATTACTGCACTTCATTTTTATCTATTTTTTAATAAAGAACTGTTATTCCTATTCTGATATCTTTGCCTGGGAGCCCCCTTAATTTCAAAATTACAATAATTTGGAGGGAGAATTTTACATTTTCCATTTCAAGAGGGGCTCCTGCCTTCCTTAGCAGACATCTGTCCTTTCAAACTGAGCCACCAGCACAGCAGAGATCCACCAGTTTTCCCTGCACTTCCCAGTAAGCTCTGTAAGGTCTGCTCCCATTACACTTGCCAGGGCTTATTCACGATTAATCATTGTGTCTGCCTTTTTGCAACACCATGGCATTTTATACTCACGTTTTTCGTTGCATGCCATAACCCACAAGTGAGTATCTTTTTATGATTATTTTATCATCTTAAAAACACTAAAAGAAATGACATGCACTACCTATAAGTGAATATCATTAGCATTTTCTTTCAAGTATGCCACTGACAGAAAAAGCAGCATTCTCATCTTCTCACATTTTTTCTTCTTCCAGACTCTTACTTCATACTTTGTAACTATTAGAACTTAAAAATAAAGTTAAAAGCACTGCATGCTTACCAGTACTGCTAGGACTTGAGCTACTTTCACCATCACTCTTCCTGAATTTCGTATTTCAATCATCATTATACAGGCTTTGTTGATTCAATATTGTCTTTTATGCACTAGGTTCATAAAGCCTTATTAAAGTTTAATGAAGACACAGAATCAGATAATATTTGCATGTAAAATAAAGCTGTAGTCTAAGCAATACAAAGTATCTATAATCATCAAAACAAATCACTCAGCACAAGAGACAATAAAAAGAGAATGGAAGCCAGGCAAAGAATTTATACAGAATCTCTTCCTAGAAATCAGCTACCAAAGGTTCACTAGACACAGTAATTTAGCACACAAAGCTTTGTTTATCAAGCAGAGTTGCAATTTCTGTAGTGTTTTTTTTTAACCTTTAAAATCCCAAATACCTGTAAAATCTCAAATACAGTAAGTAGTTGTCCTAATTTTAAATTATTTTTAAGGATACAACTGCAGAATGAATCAGTGAAGGATAAACTATGATGTATGTGGGCTAAGTGACAGATGAAAGAGCCCTTTACTGAAATGCTATCTGTAATATGGGCTAACAGAAAGGAAAGAATCAGTTTCAATGTACCTCAAAAAATTTAAAAAGGTAATGAAAATCAAGATGAAGGTGCATATTTTTTGCTCTCGTACTATCTGCAAAAGATCTAAGCAATTTGAGACCTAATTTATTCTAAGATCAAAGTTGTCCTAGTTCAAGCCTCTCTGCTGGCAGAAATGATTTTACATTAGCAAATTATTTTACTGTTTTTGTAGTGATTCTCAGATGTGTTTTTATGTTCTCTGACTGCTGTAGGTGATTACTGAAGACCAGGGAAATATTTTGGCTGAGTCAAAGCTAGATCAGAAGTCTGCTTCACCTTAAACAGAGGTGAAACGGCACTGGTTGTTATTAACCATTATAAACACAAATGATGCTTCCAGCAGCTAAGACAACAGGAGAAGACAACAGCCCCCAATGAACTGCCACTGAATTGAACCAATGCTGCAAAATCTTATCTATGAATATTTATTGGAATTTTAAAGCACATTTGCTTTCACTTCAATTCTGTATCCTTTTTGTATTTGCTTTTGGCATGTTTTAGTAAATTAATTACTAGCAGAAACGCCTGCTGAAACTGTGGATTTTCAGCAAATACTACAAAATATTTACTGAAACTGCCCTATAAATTTACAGTTGTGGTTGTAGCCAGCAGAAATCTGATTTTGGAGGTTAATTTAGGCCTGTCAATGGAGAATAAAACAGCAGGTAACCCCATCTTGAAATTCTTTCTATTAAAATCAGCAAGAACCCAATTCATGAGCCATAGTGACTTAATTGCATAGCTACAATAAACAATTTTGGATAATAAATACTTCACATCACGTAAATAGTCCAGAATTGTACTGCAAGGGAAAAAAACTTTGTGTCACTGCAGAAATTATGCACCAGGCTTGCCAACAGCCCTGCTTAGGGAGCTGCCTCTCTAAAACATTAGATCCTTCAGATCCCCATTTCTGCCACAGCCATCAAATGTTCTGACCTGGCAACACGATTATTGTCAAAGCAGGGAGCAAATCCTGCAGCTCTTTAGGAGAGGGTCAGATTTGCATTGAGTCAGCCTCAAACACTGCCAGCTCTAAAAAAGCATTTTTCAGAAACCATAGCACCACCACCTTCTCCAATTAAAGGAAACCAGTTTGCACTGAAGTATCCATGAAATGAAAGAGAAGAAATAACCTTCAAAGACTCACTCTTTGATCAACACAAGGCAGTATGAGAAGCAGGCACTTGCAACAGCTCAAGCATGAGTAATTATATTAATCTCCTTGAAACTGGATGACATTAGGAATGAGGAGATAGTAAAAAAATAAAACAGCAGAGACTCCCCCCAGAAAAACATCCAGACGTATAAGGAAATGGTTGGAAAATAAAAACATATTTGCTTTAACTATTTCTCCAGTAAAGGTGGTCAGAATTTTGAAATATTCAAAGACATTCAGCTGAGAAGTTCATCATAGAGAAAGGGTTTTGCCATATCTCTATGCAGGACCATATAACACTGAAGAAAAACCATGAAGCAAATAATGAAACTTCTTGAGACTATATGTGAAATTATTTTTACATTTCAGGTTACAGCACTTCAGTTTTTGGCTTCCCTTGTCTAAAGCTATTTTATGATTCTAAATGAAAAATTATATTTTTATCAGGATGGTTACACAAGCAAGAAATTAAACTCTCTTCAACTTTGGCAAATAAGCCTCAGAGGAACTCTTCAAAATCTTAAGGATTTCTGTCTACCAGAAGATTTTGACAAATAACACTTCAAACAGAGTAACTGAAAAAGTAATAAAGATAGCTCCAAACAAAGCCCCAACCATCTTCCTGAATAATACCTGGCTCCAGTATTTACAGGTAATATACAAACAAAACTGTAAGGGTACAGGATTTGCTAACATCTGTTCCTCTTCCCCATCTAATTTCCCAACTCAAAGTAAACACTAACTGGATAAATATACACAATGCTTTAGTAAATAGTTTGGCTCAAGCAGTTGTGTTTTGCTTTCAGAACTCCTTCAAAGCTCCATTATGAAAATAATCCAAAAAAATCTCAGCACCACTATAAGAAAAATACATTAAATAAGAACCTGCAATTATTGAATAAAAACCTGAAGGATTGTCTTGTTCTCTAAGCATACATGACAACACTAAAAACTGCTGTGGACATTTACTTCAAGTTGAATGTACACACAATTCTTTACAACTGCAAAAGAGATTTTGTTTACAAGATGTAAGATGTTGGCAAAGGTGGTACAATCAGTCATGGAAAACAGTATAAAGCCTAAGGTTTAGAAAAAACAGGACTTGGTTTTCCATTTTTGCAAAACAGTAAAACCAAGTTCAAATACAAACAACCCCCCACTCACTGGATATTTAAAGTGAAGATCCTCAAGTATTGACATATTTCTTAAAAATGGCTAACTTGTCACAACATTTCCCTTGAAACATATGGAAAACTGTACTTGCTTTTTTTCATGCTAAAATTAAAGCGCCTGCTCCTGTAGGGTAGCACAAAGAATCACTGTGGAAAGCCCACACAGGAGGAGGGACTGTCTGGGCAAGACAGGAAAAGATATGAAGTGTAATAATTACTCCCTGGTGCAAGCCTCGCTAGGAGGTGCAGTCACAAGGAAGATGGAGAAAAAATATAAAGAAACTGAAATATATTTCAATTATTCCTTACTAACAAGAAAGTACCAACAGGTCTTGAAATTGGTCAGGACACCAGGGCCTGGAGGATGCTCTCAGTGTAGGCTTGACTTAGCAAAGTTGGAGATACTGGTTATTAGTACCAAGCACCAGCACCCATCCCTTAGGCGGGTGCAGAATTTCCCTTCCAGAGTTTCTCTGGTTCCATTTAATCCTCACTATCTCATAAAAAAAATTCTTTGAGGACATAGGAGTAGGCCCGTAGCACACAGTAGTGTTTGGCCAAGAGGTTGTTTCCTTGAAGAGACATAAATATAAATGCCTTTTTCATTAACAAGGAATGAAATAATTCTTTGATAGAAGTAATATTGTCAAAGAAAAAGGCAAAGCCAATTACTGCACCAATTAATGTCCATTATGCTCAGTGTTGAGAACATCCATGAGAATCAGCTACAGAATTCTTCAGCACAAAACAAACAAAAAACACAAAGCCAACAAACAACAACAACAAAAAAATTGAACTAAGAAAACACCAGCTAAAAATCCCTGCCCAACCAATGAAAAATTGCTCAGATAAACACCGCTAGAAATAAAAACAAAAGTCTCTGAATATTGCTATTCACTTTTTAAAAAAAATACATTTATGCAAACCAAAAATATAGACGAAGAATTGCTACAAATAAAAAAGCTAACCACAATTCATCACAAAATTCTTAGTCTGCACTCTGATGTACGCATGTTTATAAACTAAAAAAACCCACAGTAAATGTGGAAAAGATGTGGCAGGATATTGGGTGAAGTGCATATTTCCTTTAAAATATATTTCCATGCAGACAGACATTATGATAGAAGCTTCAGCTATGCAAGATGTAGGAAAAAACTGCTGCAAATAAACCAGAATTTTCCAATTTTTTCTTCAATTTTTAATATTTAATAATCAAACATAGGTCACAGGTACCTTCCCAAATCTACTTTAATTTCCCTGACTGTAGTCAGGTACAATCTCAGAGGACACATAAAACCGAGAAAAGGGAAACTGAGTGTATTCTGAAACAGAAAACTCTCTATGTCAGCAAATGCCAGGCTAGAGTTATAGTACCATGACCATGCAAGATTAATAGAAAGAAATCCAACACTGAGATTAAAACACTCTACCTTCGCAAACAAAAATGTCTTCTACTTCATGCTTACAATTTTTTTACACTTTTTTTTTCCCTTTTCAAATACCCAGAAAATCAAAAGCCGTAGGTGAAGATAATCCATTACCATCGGAGAGCAGCAAAGCTTTAGCACACGAAACCCCTTCAGTTTCCAGTGTTTTGTAGGGCTTTTATTTTTGGGTTGTTCTGGGAGGTTTTGTTCTTTTTTATTAAAAAAAAAAAAAAACCACGAAAACTTTCCAAATGGATTCACACCTGCATAGGCAGTACTTCCTACACCACTTGTGTCTGGTTTGTCTTACACAGATATTACAATATAATGGTTTGTAGTAATACCTCTATCTTCATCAAAACTATACACAATTATCAAACCTTATATGTCTCCCAAATTCTGCTGCTTCTCCTCACAAACTTTCTAAAGAACAATATTTTACAATATAACACAATTCTGACATTGTAGAGTTTACTTCTGCCTCTTAGCTGATAATTCCCCTCATTCCAACAGCACTGCAAACCAAATAACCCCAACAGGGAGCAATGCACTGCTCCTGCTGAAGCTCTTAATGTGAATAATAGATCTCATTTTTGTGATATTATTCATCACAATCAGAGCACACCTTTATCCCTATGGCTAGCAATACAGATTCACAAAAAAATTATATCAGATATCAGAGACAAGTATATCAATTTACAGATTCCACCTATCAGGTTACACCTCTGTTGTGAGTACAAAAGAAAATTACCAATAAGGAAATTAAAATGTCCCACTAGAATACAGAAATTACAGAAAATTCTGGGGTTTCTCGACTGGAAAAAGGAGGATCTTCACATGGACCATGTTGTCACCACAGCTGTCTAAGCCACATCAGTATCAGAATGAGACACTTCTCCAAAGCTGATCCAAAATACATGAATTACAGCACACTTATTTTCTCCTCACAGTTTCGGCTGACTGGTGAAGTGCTGTTTCTGCATAGAATAAGCTACAGGTGCTCTAAATTAAACTTCAGGTTGTCCCCCTCTACTGACTGACTGCATACAGGACCTAGGGACACTAATGCTCCCTGCTATTCCATTTTTTTCTTGGCCACAGCACAGGTAAACTGTTCATCTACTAAAGACAACTCTTTCCAATGATTCATTTTTCATTTGCTTTAATAGGACCATATACATAAAAATAATAACAAAAAAGGGCAACAAAATAAAACATTACAAAGGTGATGCAATTATCACCTTGGGAGTAGGAGGAGGAAGAAGCCAGACACAACAGATGTGAGCTGCATCAGTGAGTGTCTAGCTGCCAGGCTCCTGGATACTGAAGTGGTGAAAGAAGCCTAACAGAATATGACTGAAAAGGTAATGGAAAGCACACACGAACCTTTGATTGATGGTTAGCTACAGCACTAAACTTAGACTTCAGAAAGGATGAAGAATATTTAATTCTTCATTAAAATGGTGCTGAAATAGTGGTGTCAAACTCAATTCACAGTTAGTATTTTAGCTAATTACAGTCACACATTTAAAATTACTACAACTGTGGGGGAAAAACTGAAATTAAATTTGTGTAGGGAAGCATAGCAGTTAAACAGTGATTATCAAGGAAAATTATGTGGCTTCTGGGAAGAACTGAAAGCACTGATCCCAAAGATCTTACCATTCATGGGTAAGAGACTATGCACATTTTATAGTTCCGTGGAGTATTACTTTGTCTTCAGTGAGAGGAGAGGAACTCCAGAGCAAAGCCCACACAGCAAATCACAGAGTGAATGCCACAGCAGCTCCAGCCTGCTCTGCAGCACACTGCTCTCTAAACTATTCAGAGTGACTCTTACAACCTCTGCTGAGACAAGTGCCATCTCCTTTTCCCGTTCTGCTGGCAGCAGCTGTGTCTGCACAGGCAGGCACAGGAGGAACAGGGCTACAGAAAGACACTCGCTGCTAAGGACTCAATCCTGACATGACATGCATTAAGATTTAAGTTCTAAGTTCTCTGCCTCATACATCTCAGATGCACACGAGAGACTCACGGAATAGTTTTCCTAATTTGAGCTTATTTGCATTTAAGTCCAGGTGAGAAGTGAGTCTGCCAGCTGCCACCTCTCACTGTGCTTCAGCTCACCCTACATCTTTTATGGGATGTAAAGAGTGGATGTTAAACTCAATTTAAACTCATCAAACATTCAGTCCAGGGGGTATCTGATGAGCCCCAAACACCAACAGCTATTCAGGGCAGGACTCTTAAGTGCTATAAAAGAAAAGATGAAATCAAGACAAGAACTAAACTGCAACAAGCAGTGTTTCTGGATGAAAAGCTGCTCCTGCAGATCTCATCCACTCTGATGTTTAAAGCACTATTATGCAACATGCAGGAAAGACAGAGCCTGTGGCAAACAATGTCGATATGATTAGCAGCTTTAAAAAAAAAAAAACAAAACTGAAACTTTTTTTAGTTAATGATTTCTGAAGTAGAAAACAGACATTTTCTCAGCTGCACTGTTTAATTGCAGAATCAACTCAATGGCAAAGGTTTTCAAGGGAAAATATAATTAGAACTGATTCAAAAGGCAAATAACTTCTGTTTCACTCCCACCAAGTAGGCAATGGTTTTAAAGCTATATTTAGGCTTTAATAAAGCCACTTCCCAATCTGAATTTTATAGTGAAAGAAGTGTTTAAGTTAGGAAATAATGTGTTCTTGATCACAAGCTGGAACTCTGACTGAGACTAACAAGCTCCTGCAAAATGATGTTCAATCGTCTTTTCACAGTGGACACTCTTCAAGTTTTTTCCTGACTTCCATCTTTTCCAAATCTCTAACAAATTTGTGGGAAGACAGATATAACCCTCCCATCAGGCCAATTGCACCTGTGAGTATTTCAAGAATATTTCTACTATTACGCTTCCACTCCCATGTCTAGTCATCGCTTGTGAATTAATAGCAATAAACCCAACCAAAGGCAACTCCCTTTTTTCTTTTTCAGCAAGACACATATTATTAATTCACATTTTAGTGTGAAAACCTAAAAATGTTGGACAAAACACTGTCATATCTTCTCCCCCAATGTTTAATAGCTTTGTCAATGATCTGGACAGAGCAATCACTGAGCACTCGAGGCTGCATCTTGTGTGCTGTGCCCAGCTCTGGGCCCTTCACAAAGACATTGAAGAGCTGGAGTGAGTCCAGAGAAGGGCAACAGAGCTGATGAAGGGTCTGGAGTGCAAATCTGATGAGGGGGAAGCAACTGAGCCACCATGCCTGGAGATGTTTAGAAGATGTGTAGACGTGGCACCCAAATGTAGTTTTGTGGTGGACTCGGCAGTGTCACCTTAAGGGTTGAACTCAAGGATCATAAAGTTGTCTTTTCCAACCTAAATTATTCCAATTTTTGTGTGATATCCAAGTAAACAGCAGAGCCAAAGGTCTCCCACAGGTGATACAGCAATGCTCTAATTACTGCCAGCCACAATTTGAAGGCTGTATAGAGATTCCCAAGCCAAAGTGGGGACACAACCACTGACTACTTAGAATCCAGTCTTTCTGAACAGTCTCACACAGTAATTGAAGTTATCTACTTCAGAACATTCATCCTAATTCTTCCTCTGCTCAGGTATTCAAGAAATGCCTGGGCATTTGAATACTCTCAGGAATATATTGATACAAGGAGTATATTGATACAAATGAGAAGCTCTTGATGACCAAAGCAAATTATTACAAAGCACCAAAACTAAATATTAATTATTTCGTACCTTTCATCTCTACTCACATCCTAATGCTGGCAAATGATAAAGCATGACCTTTATCAGTAGATAAAGTAGGTAACACAACAGGCATGGTTTTTAAGAAATACTTATTGGGAAAAGTAAGTCCTTCAGGAGAACATATGTTTTCAATTTTTCAGTAAAATGCAGGAACAGAAAGACTTCTGTTCTGTTTGTTTGCTGTTATTTTGATTGGGTTTTTATTCGGGATATTTTTTATTTTTTTTCTTGCTTTAATTCAAATATCACTGATTAATTCTTGGCAGGCAGTGCAAGCACATTTCTACTGACATTCTGAATTACTTAAGTGAAAATTTCAAACATCCATAATTCAGAAACCTCAATTCCCTAGACATCCATTTCAACATCAAAATATTTACCCTATTTTAAAATAACTTTCAAACTTCATTTTCATCATTAATCTATTTTTCTCTAAAGATGGCACAAAAGCCACTTTTTTAAATGAACTTTGTAACTAGGAGAATACAGAATGCAGCATAATGCAAGCTTATGGAAAGACAGATTATTCAGGAGTCTTGGGCAACCTGGAAGTTCTTACTTTCAAGATAAATGTACTGGTTTTAGAAAAAACAAGATTCTACAGTTGCCTGTCCCCTGGCACCTTGTAACTATAACTGGACTGAGCAAATTAAGTTTGACCACCAGTGAGCAGAGATGTGGAGCTTTTAATTAGATGGCATGGGGGTGATGGCTACAGGCCTCCTGTATAGAGCACAGTTATCGTGCCATTCAACCTTCAGAATATTGAACAGAGCTGTGAAATGGAAAAAGGCCTCAAAATCACCTCACCATTAGAAAAGGCATTTTATCCTAAAGGTTTCTGTAGTGTTTAAGGAACTTCACAGTGCAAGTGAATAATGATCTGAAAGAAGAGAACTGGTGGACTCATCAAAATGCAAATAACAAATGAGAGGAAAGTACAAAATAAGGCAGTTCTGTTTCCACATTTCCTGAAACTGTACCAGATGGCCCAGTGCTTGCCTTTCATTAACTAGTGTGCTGGGATAAAGCTGTGTTAATTAAATCACTAAACTACCTCTAATTCTCTGTTATTTACTAATTCAACAAATTTAATTTTTTTTTTTGTTTCGTTCAATACAGCAAATTCTAATTAAGTCTTGTAAAGTTGAAAGGATCAATAATTAAATAAAATAGATGAATAATGATAGGTAGTTGTCTGTTACAGCATTAGCCATAAAATACAAGTTCAAGGCACAAGCCAGCTCACATGGAAGTAGTATTTCGCACTAAAGAGACCCCATGGAACAAAATATTGAAGGAAGAACTTTCTAATATAGACTAATATAACTTGCTGGAGCATTACAGATGCTGCCAACACTCTAATCAAGATGCAGGCTGCTTGGCACTGCAGCTTTTCCCTGAGATAACCTGAGATCAGGACCTGCCTTTGGGGCCAGCAAGGCCCAGAGCTGCAGAGGCCCAGGCAGAGGTGCCACACAGCACCTGAGCTGCACTGAGCAGATCCTGCCCCTGCTCAGCTTCCCTTCAATGTCATCTTTTGGGAAAAAAGCCATTTGAGTGCACCACAAGAAGCCACCAGCTGTCCCTAACTATGTCCAGCAGGACTGGCAATTCCAGGCCTTATTTGAGTGTTTCCTTCCATATTGCTCTCCACTTAGAACAAACAGTCCTGGGAGATTGTTGGGAGCTTCTCCTTTACTCAACCACAATCAGTTAAGAAGTTTTTTCTTTTTAAAGATGCTAAAATTGGAGAACCAAGAGAGAAAAAAAGAAACAAGTCTTTTGATTGCCATGCAAGGACTCAGATGGGTTTTTGGGTCCCTGCTGAGGAGGTGCAGCAGCACCAGGAAAACACAGCCCATGCCCAGCAGGCATAAAAAACCCTGGAGTCTAAGGAGTGAAGAGCAGGAAGCAGAGCAGTGCTCCTATACCAGCAGGGCTGGCTTACATTGCTTAAAGAAGAACACAGGGTCATTAAAGAATAAGCTCAGAGTCCATGTTTATCCAATATTTTCAAATTGCTCAAACAAACAAAAGCCTTCTTTCCACAATTTTAATTCCACAATTTTAGCGCCTCCCAAAATCTCCAGCTTTCACTGATTATCTAAGGAAAAATTCTGGTTAAATGTGAAGTTATCAGTCCATCAAGCATACTGCTAACCAGAGAGAGATACTCATGGCTACATATCTAAGGATGTTTTCAAGACTGCTCTTCCCATCTTTCTATTTGCCTAACATATTGTCTAATATAGAAATTCCACAAGCTTCCTACCTTAGATGACCAAAATGCTCCACAACTATGGTGAAGTGACATGGGAAGATCTCTTTATGAATTTTAGTGGCTTTGAAGGATATTTTTACGACACCCCTAGTAAAATGATTGCTGATGTCATCTCCCACTCTTGGTATACCTGAATAATAAAGACTCATATAATCCTCTCAATGACAGGAGAAAACACGGAAATTACTAAAATGCTCCAAAACACTCTCTGCAAAATCTAAACCACAAAACTGGAACAACAATAAACTTAGACCAGCAACCTCTAGGTTAAATTCTATGTTGAAGTGTGCATTTGGGTGCACTCACAGCTCAGGCACCAGCCCACTTCATAAGCAAATGCAAACTCTTTAGAAAATATTTGTGAAATCACAAGAAATATTGGGATTTTTTTGCAATTCTACATGTTTTGGAAGTGAGAATTGTGTGGAGAACTGACACTTCAAGGAAAAAAAAACCTCACAGAATCAAAACAATGCTTACAACTGACACTCAGTGTTTCCATTCCAACTCCATCCATAGCCTGTTCTTATTCTACTATACAAGGGGAAGCATCTTGCCACAAAAATGTATTTAGACTGTCTAATACATGAAACCAGTCTAAATGTACCCACCAACACAGGAGAATCTTCTGCCAGGAGACAGAAAACATTGTTAAACAAGAACTTCTGCTGAAATATTTATTTTTCCTAAAAGACAGGACTACATTGGATACTGTTGAGTGGACAGTGGAAACAGCACCCAGGGTTAATTAGCAATGTTTCTCTAGAGAAGAAACTATTATCAGCGGCACAGAGAATAGATAACTACTGCCTTTGGTAGCAGCTGTGGCACTAATGCTCTTAGAAGGTTGGCAAACAACTCTCCATCAAATATTGATGCCAAATGCTCATCTGTGAGCATGACAGGTGTAACTAACCTGTCCAGCTTCTAATTCCTGCCATATTTGCATTTATGATTCTCAATTATGTAGTTCCTTGAAACACTCCCCTGTGAATTCAGGCAGTGCCAAAGAACTGGAAGATATTCACATTCTCTCACACTGCAATAGCAAATTATTGAGTCCTAAGAAATTGTGAGATCCTAGAGGTATTTTGCTCATTAAGAAAAGCCCCAGTAACAGATACAGGGTTTACATGTATAGGACACATCCACACCATTTTTCTGCTGAAGCATTAGTGACAAGAAATGCAAAACTAAGCACCTGAACTAGACAAAAGGATGATAGGTACAGGCTGAGGAATGGCTCATGGCTGAAAAACTTATTAAATCTCTAATGTAATGCCCCCTTTTGCCTTTGAGGGCAACACATCAGCCTGTCCTTCCCTCTGAGCCCCAGTCCATCTCCAGATCACCCTCCTGCCAGCAGTGCCAGGGCTGAGCAGGTCACTGGGTCTCACTGTTGATAAAATTCACAGAGCTACCTAACAGTTCCTTTTTGGCTGCACCCTGAGTTGATAAAAACATTGCAGAGCATCCCTTCTCAGAGCTGATGCATAACTATCTTTTTAACACACAGATATTTTCAGAATGATTAAGAGGCAAACAGACCATGAAGTAGGAAATCCTAACAGCTTTTATGTTGGATTTAACTGAGATAAATAAAAGTTGTAGCCAATTTCAGTTATATCAACTTGTTGTTCTTAGGTCTGGGTTTTGTTTTTTTTTCATATTTACCTAATTAAGCATAAAGTCTTCATCAGAAATCTTTGTTTGGTTGGGTTTTTTTATTCATTCCTTTTTAGAACGGATTGTTTAGCAAATGCATACAGGCAAAGCAAGAAGTCCAGTGGTCAAACTCCATCGACAGTCAGATAGAGTCTTGGTTTAAGAGAGCAGAGCTGATGTTGTGGCTGATGCAGAGACGACACATGGATGTGCAGACATACACACAGAAGCAGAAAATCTTAACTGGAGCCTGCATTGAACCCAGAGCACCCAAAGCAAGAGCAATTTCAATGTGCTGCTTCTCCATCAGCCAGCTCACAGTGACAAAACAAGGCTGACTCTGCGGCTTTCTGACTGGTAACATTTCTGCTCAGTTTCCTGTGGAGAACAACCAGCCTGGGTGGGTTCCTCTTGGAAAGAAATCATGGAAGGAGGTAAAAGATCTATAATCATACTTTCTTCTAGTTGTTTATGATGCTCAAGCCAAACTGCACCTCTTAACAAAAATACTTAGGAGGTTCACAATCTTTGAGGGATTACACTCTACTGAATATTGAACAGCAAGGCTAAAATTTTCTTCACCTGTACAGGGCCACAGCAGCAAAGTTTAAAAAGTCTCAAAACTTATTTTCAAAACAGGGTTTTCTTTGCAGGTGGTTGTATAGAGGTTTTTTTTTTCACCTGTTTATCTTTGAGATTTTCTTCGTGCAAGAAAAGAGAGGAGTATATTTGATGTGTTTCCTTCTGGAACTGAGAATATCAAGAAACTAAGCTTGAGTGGTTGGAGAATATCTGCAACAAGTTTAGTTTGGGAAAACAGTAATTTCTTCTTGTACAAAAAAAAATACAGGTCACATGAAAAACACTTCAGAAGGACAGCAGCAGGCATTTGGAAAAGCACCTGACATTTCTTGTATAAGATATGTGGAAAGGCAGAAAGAAAAAGTAAATAAATGTTACTATTATTGGCATGCCCTGATAGAAGGAAAAACAAGCCAGAGATACAATTAAATCAATCAAAAAATAATTCAATTATTGAGAAAACTACATTGAACTGGCTTGGTATGCACTCAAGATGCCATATTACAAAGTCCAACACATGCCTGGGTAAATTAAATGGTCATCGCATGCTGTGGTGTGTTCTTAAGTTCGTTAGTTTGCTCCCCCCATTTTCTGTATTACTTCCTGCTGCTACCCTGCCAGTTAGGTTGCTATGGAAATGAAACTGCTCCTCCCTTGGTTTCTCTTATAAAGTGAAAGTTGTTTCCTCCTTGGGGTCAGTCAATCACACTTTTTCTCCTCCCAGGTTTCGAGAATTTTCTTTTCTCTGGGAGGTATGGTTGGCTGTAGCCCCGGAGCCCCTCCTATGATTTATAACAGTTGGTTACTTTAGTATATCAGTTATGTTTCGTACCTCCAAATATGTATTTCTATTGGATAGCCGGGTTTCCCTGCCTTCTTCCCCCCTTTTCCCTTAAAACCCTCTCCTGCCCCTTGTTCGGGGCCATTTGCTGGGTGTTTCCCCTCCTTTGTTGGTTCTTCTGTAATAAACCGACAGTTTTACCCCCAGCAAGTGGTCGCCTCCTAATTCGTCTCTCACCGCGCTGCTCCGAGCTATCCCCCCAGCTCAGCCCGAGGCCAAGCCGCCGAGGGGGGCTGTTTTCTGATGCACAGGGGCCCTGGCCTTCGCCCCTCACCAGATAGCCGGATTCCAGGGCCGTTCACGCCCCCGCGCAATCGCACATCATACATCTGCTTTTAAAATCTTGAACATATCTGAAGTTCTTTTAAATATAAATCCTTTAAATGTACAGTAACTCATCTGGAGATTGTTACACTGTTACCACACCAGTTAATTAACATATATTACCAGGTATCAAATTTCATCTGTGCAGAAATACAAAATTAAGTTTTTCCTTCGAAGCACGCTTTTTGTGATCACTTTTCCCACAATTATTAATAGAACTCAATTTCTTCTATTAACAACCTCCACAATTATTAATAGAACTAAAATTCATTTTAACCCTAAATTGCCTGGTTTCTTTTTTCTTGATTTTCGACAAAGCATTTCAACTTGCTCATTTCTACAGGACAGGTAAACAATTTAAAAGCCTCAGTAAATTATTTCAATTGTACAATTTAAATGTCCAAACCCTGCAGTTCATCAGGGTATGTAAAGCAATTAAGAATAAATCTGCCTTAATCACAAAGTAGTCTACTCTTACTTAGCTTGGCATTTCCTGCTGTCTTTTTTGCCATGTGAATTTTGAAAGGAATAATTATGCCTCTGTACGAGAAAACTGGCAATATGCAAAACTTCCCTGAATGCACCAGAGTCCAGGAGTGTCACAGGCACAAAGCACTGCGGGCACCCAAACTGTCCTTGTGTTCCATGTCTCATTTAGAAACCTAAGTTTCAATTAAAAGCGAGGTATTTTCTACCCTGTAACAATCTGCTTCATTAATCTTTGACCCTGTACACCCAAACTGTCAGTTGCTAAGTGACCTGCCTGCAGCACCACTCCAATCAGATTTTTAATTCCTATGGTGGCTATTGGCTCCTCTGCAGTCTCAAATTGTTGCTCTGATTTATTTTTTCAAACAACAAGTGTAATTTTCAACTTTAGATGCCTTGCTAATAGACATGTAAAGCTCATTCACAGCCCACAAATAATGTCATATTCATTAAAATACCCAATTTTTTCACAATAAGTTTTAACATTATGTACTACAACACACAAAGCAGCAAGTAAAACTTCAAATCTAAAGCCTGAACCCACCTTTGCTACCTTGTGCTTATCCAGTCACAATTCTCACTCATAAATTACCTCCTACCTTCAAATATTAAATGAATGTACACAACCTTCTCTTACATATTTCTTTTCTGGTTCATCAAAACCCACTGGAGCTATTTAGAGACCAAGAGAGAAACTAAACCCATAGCCATGCTCCAGTAATTCTGCCACAACAAAGCAGCTGAGAAACAGATTCTAAGAGCACTGCACACAGTAAATTAAGATGTTTATTTTAAGGAGATTGATTTTAAAGATGAATCCCACCCAAACATAAAAAAATGGTTATCTCAGGATATGCAACATGCAGTGTAAAGTCCACTTTTCATAAATTCTCCATTCCCTAAGTCTGTCAGATTTGTTACTGAAAATCTACATTCCTTGAGACTTACTAAGTTCCCAAAAATAAAGAAACTTCCCAGACTAGTAAAACCAAATTCATTGTGCAAAGACTGCAATTTGGTAATGGCAATTAACCCAAAATTTTACCTGCTCTCCCCATCCTTAATTGCTTGTAAGGAATAAAGAGGATATTTGGGTTTGCTGATGTTTCATACAATAATATGTAATAAAAAAACTAATTACATTTTAAGAGCAAAATGAAACAATCTTGTGCTAAAATCACAGTTCTGCAAACAACAGCAAAAATTAACAGTAGATGCTAGAGAACAGATTTTTTTTTCTTCTAAAAAAAAAGTTATAGCACAGAAATTTAAAAGTCTAATGCAAGTCTAAATCCAAAACTCTAACCTAAGCTATTTTATTATAGTTTCTAATTAAACTATACCCTTGTGAACCTACTAGTACAAAGAATTTTTAATGCCAAAATGCTGATTTCAAGAGAAAAAATTATTGTTTATATTTCTTCTTCTCAGGTGGAACCAAGCACTGAAGTGCACTGCTAGCTGTTTATAAACAGCTTTTGTTCAAACAAGCTAGTGCTGCAAATATTTTAATCACAGGCTGTAAAATCAGGGAGAAAAAGCAAGTTTTGTGGTGAACAAAGCAGCCTGTCACACTATTGTGCCCCGAAGGCAAACAGAATGCTAGATGCTTTATCAAATAAAATAAAAACAGCTTGTACCTATTTTACATTAATTGGCTCATGACTGAACTTTAATAAACCCACCAACTCTCTTTAAAAAGTTCCCTTCCAATTTTAAAGTGTTATCTTTTTATTTCAAATTCCCTTAGTTAAATGAATTCCAGAACCAACTCTGAGCAGTTGCAGGCTTTTATTGCCTTTCAGTGCTTTATTCTATTTCAAAGCATTTCAAGCCAGCATGCACACTCTTGCTCAAAATATTTTGTTATAATTTTCCTCATGCTTCTTATTTATCTTTTCAGCTTGCTCTTAGGTATGTTTTTACTTTCACAGCTTGCTCATCCAAAGGTGTGTTATTTAAATGTCCTCTAAGACAGGAGTAACTATTTTGAACACAATGCAAAAGGAAAACAAGAAAGCAGTGCAAAGTACACATTTAAAACCACGCTTGCTCCAAAATTGCCTTTTTCTTGTCAACAGCTGGCACATTCATGCAACCAAAGTTATCCAGCGCATAAACTTCTAAAGCTACATCAGTTAAAATGCCTAATTTCTGTTCAGCTTCAGATTCATCTATTACAACGAAAAATACACAATTCCCTTATCTGCCTCTCACTGTAAGTCAATCTCCTGAACTAAACAGCTGGGAAATAAAAACACAGGTAGTCGAAACAGAGCAAGTAACAGAAATTAACTTCCACATGAACTCTAGAAAAGCAATAAGCTTATTCAGCATGGTCATAACTAGTGAAATGGCTGAGGAAAGAAGGGGTTTTGCAAAAACTCACACACTTCTGAAATATGATATTGTGGCACCTGTGGATAATAAAGTTGTATTTAATCTCTGCAGCTATACTGCATTAACATTACTGAATCTTCAATTCAGTGTACAGAGTAATTTTATGGAGCTTCCAATTCAATCCTATCACTGTGGACAAGACAAACCACCACAATTACAATGTCTTTAAGTTAAACTGTTAACAATCATTTAGTCACTGGAAGACCAGGTAAAATTCCATCTCCTACGTGAGGAAATGCATGTTTGCTGCCATAATATTTTCTTTTTTTTGCAGAATTTCAGAAGAGTAACATGGAGTGAGGAAGGTTTATGGAAGAGTCTGGAAACTGCTTTCCTCAAGCCTCAAAAGATTCCATACCCAACCCTATTTTTTAGTGCTGGGTAATATTTGTCTGGCTTCCACACATCTTCCCTACTACTCATTTTATGAGGCACTTGGCAGTTGCGTGCATTATCCCTTTATTTTTACAGTTCTGATATGTACTTAGCAAAATTAGATGCCATTAGGTTTATAACACCACAATATACTTAGTCTGCAAATTGTAACTCTTACTATTGTTGTCAATGAACAAGGAAATCAAGATTCCTTGGAGGCCCAGGACTTCATTTCCTTATGTCAAAATTCCTTCAAGTCTACCAGAATCCAAGTCATTTTTTACAAGTAGGTGTGATGGTCTGAATTTGAAACCCTGTCTCAGAAATTCCCAGGTCCCTGTGAAAGGATGTGTGGCTACTGCAGAAGTAAATCCAGCAAGTTCATACAGCCCTGGATTATTTTAAGATCAAGATAATGAGACAATAAAAGAACTTTTTCATGCTGTTTGTTGAAGAGGCCTTTAAGATCAGGTAAGACTTGGCACCATATGAGTTAATAGCAAAGTTTCCTCCCCATCTGAGTCCTGATTTTTCTGTGCAGAGTATGAAGCCATTGTGCTCCCATGGCTTAATATAGGGAAAAAATAGGCACTTTTGCACCTACATAATTATTATTTCTTATGCATCTTCCTCACACTTTGAAGGAAAAAAAGACATTTCCTGAAGGTAGCATTTAATGTCAGTAATCAGCAACCACTCATGGTTCCAAGACTAGCAATTCAAATTCTGCAGAAATAAACAAAACAGCTCTGTCACAGAAAGACTTAAAACAGCTTTTCCTCTAATTTTAAACCAATGTAAGACTTACATGGGTGTGAGCTTGGATCATCACAATGGGAATATATTCATCTGCACTCCACCATTATGCATCTGACAACCAAAGTAAATATATAACAAGTTGAGTAAATTGACAAAAAACTTAATCACAAAAAGTAAAACAACCGCTTTTCAAACACCACCTTGTGTCAAAACAGTCTGCACCTTCATATATTTTTGCTTTGAAATTTATGCGATAACAATATTCCATTCTAAACCCACTGTAGCCAACAAAGGAACTGTCAATGTTTCACAATGACCACTGAGCAATTACTTGTTGGTTAATCCCAAATTGATGGTGGTGAGTTTATAAAAAAAATCCTGTCCCAAATAATTTTTAAATAATGGTCACAACACAGCTGGCCATATGTTCAGCTGTGCTTATTCTCCATTGTATATTTGATCCCTCACTGTTATTTGAATTTCTCTGTTAATCCCCAGCTCAATGGTGGCTGAAGGATCTAGAGTGCAGAGTTTGAAGAACCAATTTATAAGGTGATATAACTTACTAATTTCTGCAGTTTTGGCTTATGACTATAACTGCTATATGGGGGGATTTTTTTTTCCTGCATAAAAAAATTTCCATGCTGTTCTCTCTAATGAAGTTTATGTCATCTTGTTCATAAAATGACTCTCATGTCAAAAAGCTTGCTGGCATTAGTTAATTTTTCTTCCATTAAAATTGCTTCCAAACTTCATTAGAGTGATATTTGTTGTGCACACCAACAGCCAATTATTTTAATAATTCAGTTAAGATTTTGCATTGTCTATTTAAATTCTTCAATACTTCCTCAATATAAAAGAAAAAAAAAAAAATCAATGCTGTCATTACTCTGTCTGTCCCAGAATAGTTGGCACTCAAATGCTTTGCCAGCCCAGAGACAGATTTACTGAATTCAGCTAAACTGGAGACTATTAAATCCCCAAACATTAATCCTCTTTATTCAACAAGGGGTTTAGAATGAAACATAAATACTCTTGTTCAAAAATAGTGTATGGAGACCAAGTATGACAGAGCACACCGCAGACCATTAGAGTAATTATTTAAAAGGCAAAAACCAAAGTTAAATGGTGAAGCTTTATCTGCCTAGGCCCTGCACAGCACAGCAGCACAGAACAGTTCAGGTTAAGAGAGATGTCCAGTGGTTTCTAGGGTAAGGTCCAGCTAGAGCAGACTGCCAGGGACGCTGCCCAGTGCACATGCTGCAAGGATGGATATTCAGCCCCTCTCTGAGGAGTTTGTTCTGTGTTGATCACCCTTGAGGTGAAAACAACTTGCAATGTATTCTGGTGGACTTTCCCAGCTTTTTGATGAACAGAAGTTGCATGTAAGATCCTGGCTCAGTTTTCTATCTATCATCCCATGTTTGCCTTTCTTAGTCTCCGCAAACTGCTCCAACCTCCAGACATTCCAAAGCCCTTCCAAGAACACAATCCACCTCTCCACACTCTCAGGTGGCTCTAACTCAGCCTTGCCATCCCTGCATCTCTTGGAAAGCCCTTGGCTCTCCTTTGGGCAGCAGGCACGGCTGCACTGCCCAAAGAGCCTGTGTCCATCCACGGCAGCACGAGCTCCATATTTTTGTAATCAGAGCTCTGCAACTCCGCACAGTTCCCAGTTCCCCTGGCTTCCTCAAGGGAAGCTCCACAAGCTCCCTCTCAGGCTATCTCCCAGCTGTGTCTCCTCTCCTAGCATGCCAGCGGCATGGCTGACTTCATTCTGGCCTCCAAATCAGGAAGTTTGTTTCCTTTTTCTTTCCAAGACATATAAGGCTTCTAAACTAATGAGTTGTATGAGGTACTGTGGAGGAGAGTGCTAAAGAAGCAGAACGTCAGGGATATTTCATCCCTAAAGGTCCCCTTAATGTTAATATTGGACTACATTTCCACCACCCTAAAGTATCTGTAACAAACTGTCCCAGTATTTCCAGACTGAAGCAACAGAGTTCTTGGTCATGTGTGAATGTAGAAATACTGCAGAACTAATTCATTAGTCTGAGAAAGAATATGGCAGTATGTTTAAGCTATGCAGTAAAGAGTTATCAAAAGAAAGGGCAACAGGTTCATTAACATGCAAAACCATGAGAAAATGGAAGTATATCCTTGACTCGGAGAGTCAAGTGCTAGTCAAGTTACACTTCACCTGTAGTGATTTACACCCACACACATATAGAGGGAAAAATAATCTGAGAAAGGAGGGAAATGGTTTAGCAAATTGAGCGATTTCAGCGATTGCTGATAAATCTCTATCTGCAACTGATGGAAAAGCTGTTCAATATCACTGAAGCCAGTGGAGCTCTGCTGATATATCCCCCAGAAAGGTCAGATTTTCCCACTGCCATCCACCCCTCACCAAGATGCTGCCTTCTTTTGCCATCATGCCTGGAAATGATTCAGTTCCCTTAATTACCTATCTGAACCTGACAAGAATCATTTAAAGAGCTTGTTTAACAACTGAACCCAGAGTCTCCAATATTTATTAACAGAACCAGAGCACAGTCTTATTTTGTCCAATCAATAACAGTTGGAAATAATTAGAGCTCAATGAACCACAGCACCACATACCTTGCTTACTACTATATTGTAGCCTGGCAAATCTTAAATATCATGTTTGATGCATTTTAATCATATATTTAACATATATATTCTGTTAACTTTTAGGTGTCTGGATGGCACATTAAAAAAATTAAAATAAAGCTCATTGATCAAAAGCCAATTGTAACCATTCTCTCTCAATGGTAACATCCCACCAAAGATAAATCCTTTTCCTGAACATCACTACTCAAATTATAAACACTAAAAAGATAAAACAGTGAAAACCTTAGCTAGTGTCACCCAAAGAAAAAGTCCATTAGAAACTGAACCACCTCATGCAGCTGAAAGGTTCACAGCCAAGACAAATTCAGCTTCCCAAAATGCAAGTTTGTTGCTGCTGGTAAAGATAGTTGACAGTCACATCAAGTTCGGAAATTTAGAGATGTTTTGCTCCTTGAAGCAATTTATCAGTTACTCTATTTTATTTGTTCCAAAACACAATACATTACTGGATTAGATTGCTGCATTTCCCCTCCAAATCTCTGGGGGAAAAGCCAGGCCCTTTTGAAATGGAGATGAGAGCCACAGCGAAGAGCTGCTCCAAGAATATTTTGCTAAGTGACATCCCTGATACTTACTAGAGTGGGGTGCAACTTTATTGTGCAACCACAGCATTAATGAGATGTGACCAAGGCCTGGGAACATTTGGTTATGAATATATATTATCAAAGTTTCAAGGCAGAATGATTCTTATATCCTATTTTATACTCCCAGCAGTTCTTGATAGTAGAAATGAAGTTGAATCATATCTTAGCATTGGTAAAGAACTTGAAATACTTAAGAAATAACCCATCAAAAACTAAAATTCAATTTCTAAAAACAATGCATGACCACTAGAACTGAATATATTGGAACCATGGCACCTTAAATCCTAAACCTGAAAACTTAGCAGCCCTTATGGGTCATGAAGACTGATTTTTCCCTCCTTGCTGTAGAACTGTGGTTCTGCAGTCAGTGAGGAAGATATTTGTATGGGTGGATGAAACAGTCTTAAATATTTGTGTTTCACTCAAGAGTATCTCACAGTTTAATTATAAAGAGTAACAGGGGAAAGAAACAATGAAGTTGTTGTAGGTCTGCCATTCATTTCATGATTTCCCAGGGCAAACTAGTGCCAATTTGGTCATATACATCATCACCACACAATGGTGGAATGAAAAACAGTGAGAGAGAAAGAGCTGGCCACACTGAAAATACACAAGGTGGAAAACCTTTTATGCATAGGAGGTAAAATTTGAACTAAATATAATGGAAGCTTATAAAAATACAACATAATGCTTCACAGGACTATACACAGATCTTTACCTGTGGTCCACTTGCCTAAAATTTCAATTTGGTTTGTGGTATACATTCACAAGCCAAAATAATAATTTATCCATTTGGTAAACCCAGTAAAAATAAAATTATTTTTAGAAACATGATTTTTGAATGCTCTTCTTCATCCAGCTCCTTGACTCCTTTCCAACTTGCTGTTCAGATATGAGCTTCCATTCCCTAATTTGTAGGTGAGAGTCCGGGGTTTTTCTCCTCTCTTCTCCTCCTGAACTCTGAGTATGTTTTGAATATCTTATGGTATTACCATTGGTTGAAAATTAATAAAATAAATATAAAATTATTTTGCAGCTCACAAGAGACAGCTAACAGCACCAGAAACCAAACTTGGAGAAACTGAGCAATAGCTGCACTGCTATCTGTGCCAGCTGTCTTTTGAAGCCTGTTTGGGATTTATGAATTGTTTTCTATCTACTCTCTGAGGTTTTCCTGGATGCTGTACTCTGTGTTTTATTCCACAGATGGAACCTATTAACTTCAAAGGTATGTCAAGTGAGCAATCCCGCAAACTAGTGAAAATGCCTGTGCATCTGAAAATTCACATATAGAAATCCTTTATTTCACCTTCTCAGATCCTTAGTAAAACATCAAGTTGCAGGCAATAGATTTTATTTTTTCTTATCTCAGCATTTCTAGCAAATTGGGACACCAGCTCCATTTCCACAGGAAACACCAAAACATTGGAATCTACTTTTCTCCAATATATCTGAATCTAAAAGGCAGATTCTGTGGGATTCTAGGGCAAAAGTTTCCTCTACTATTCAGCTACTGTTTCCTGTTGTGCAACTGCTACTTTCAGAATTTATCAACCCTAGAAATAACTCCTGTGCAGCCACATTGTCATGCCTTCATTCCATTTAACCACCAGCTCCTTGGTTTTATCCCTTTAGGATTTGGGGGAAATAATCAAATTTGCCAAACCAAATGGGATTAATATTCAGCCTCCCCTCTCTTCAAATAGGCACAGCATCAAGAGATGGGGGGACAGCAGACTGAGGCAGAAAGGTGCACGTTTATTAGAACTGGAGGTTTACCAGCCATTGCCAGCCATAGTGCAAGAATGGGAAGCTCGGATTTGCCCCCAGAAAGGGCTGTTTTGGAGCAGCCTGGTGAGAGTGACTTGCTGAATCACAAACATTTGCTCCTCGCTTACTTTTTTGAGACAAATATAAACTCAACACCAAGCACCTGCTTCACTCTAACTTCCACTCTTTTTATTCAGCATCCCCTCCCCTACATCCTTTGTTTCCCACAATATTTTTCCTAAAATGTCTCACATCCATTTCTCCTACATCTACCATGACAATTTTCATTCGTCACTTTTGCTGTCACATAACCACAAAACCCTTCTGCTCACGTTTTGAAAGCAAAATAAGGTTTGATCCAGGCTGTCCTTAAGACAAGCTGCAGGAATTTTCTTGCCTGGCTTATTTGTGACTATCACATAACAGCTATGCACAGCAGGATGCAGTGTCTCTGAAGAACAGGTATAAAAATAAATGATTGCTCCTCCTTAGCAAAGCTACTTAGAGAAATCTCAGGCTTGAATCCCAATGTCTGAGACTTCTTCTCTTTTGATTCTATTTCTGTTACTGCTAACAGTCTATTTTGTGGAAATACGTGGTGTTAAGGAACAAAAGCAACTGGTCAAACAGACAAAATCCTGTGATGGCTTGAGTAATAAGTCCAGAAATCTGCTATTCATCTAGTTTGAAATGAGGAATTGGTGACTGGAAGTGCACATCCAGGTGAGAAGGCTGCAGCCAGACAGATGCTTATTTTCCAGCCTTGGGTAAAAAACAAGGCAGCAGGAGAGCTTTGCTTCCCAAAGGAAAGTACCTCCATAGAAAAAAGGAAGAAGTCTATAAAGGAAAACAGGGACTCCCTGAGGCAATGAATGGGTGAGTAACCTGGGCATGTTTGACAGGAAAAGAGTATTCTCTCAGGTGGAGATGACAGTGAAGGATGAAATCTCAATGGGGCTGAACCCAAAGCAAAAATCATGAAAAATAAGAACTGATCAGGCATCAGACAAAACCCCAAGTATTTACCAGTCCTTGATGAGCACATGTGAGCCAGCCCTTGGTGAGCACAAGTGGCCAGCAAGCTCGCACACCCAGAAATGCAGCACACCACAAGGCACTACAAGCGCAGTAGGAGGCAGCAAAGCCACCCATGCAGCAGTTGCTCAAACTGCACATGACAGGACACAAAAATAGTGCTGTATGCTATGAAATGCAAGCAAGCTTTTAACACAACATCTAAGGGATGATCAGAAATATGACAAGAAATGGCACAGCTCAGAAACCTTTCACATTAAGAGAGACATTGTCATCTGGAAGCAAGGTGATCAGGCACAAAAAACCCCCAAAACCTAGCCAGGCTCTGGCTATGTGATTTTTTGAAAAGGGCACCACCTAAACCAGAGAACTGCAATTACCAGTGTTGTCATTCCTGATTAAAGAAATTCAGCCTGTGATGCATGAAAGCAAGACAATGATATCTGCAGTCTGAAGGAATCTTCCAAGCCACTCCTTGTGGGCAAGGAATCTGTGAGACAGACTGTTGGAACCAGAACAAGCACAGCTACCAAGTGAAATGGCTGTAGCTGCTGTAATTACAGCAGCTATATTCACTAAAGCCAGGAGAAAAAGAAATGTAAAAAAGAGTAAAAAAAAAAAATCACAGTAAGTTATAATACCATTATTAAAGCAGGAGTCTTACTAATGACAATTCCAAACATTTATTTTTTTTTTTATTAGCAGTTAATAGAAGAGTGCTTTGGTCAGACACATTCTCCAGGACATTGCTCTGATCACTTTTTAGGGGTGTGCTGATCTGTGGCACTGATAGCAGGATCAGTGAAAAGCCTTTTTAATAACAATGGCAATGAAAAGCAGCTTCATTTACTTTATCCCACATGAATCTCCATTACTGGGAGCAACCTAAGCCATGACAATACGGGCACTAAGTAGCCAAGCAAAAGCATGAGCCATTTTCTAAGAAACCGATTAAGAAAGCAAAATTAATAAGACCACATCTCAATACCACGGTACTCACTCTTTTCTGCAGCTATACAAAATACCCATATCAGCTTCTGCACGCCTGTGTTAGTAAAGAAGCTGCAGGTTTAACCTGGATACCCCTATCTCTGCTCACATCTGCAGTGCTGCTCTTCTTCCCCCGCTGCTTTCTCCTAAAGGATGCCAAGAAAGCAGCACTTAAGTCTTTTGTCTTCTCTTTTGCAAACCCTGCACTGTTATCAGTTCCCGAGCAGAGAGAGTTTCCTGCCAGGCACCATGCCACCATTTCTTGGCAGTCAGAAAGGTTTTAACTCATTCCAGGGCAGACCTGAGCACTTGGCACTGAGCAGAAACGAGACTGGTCACAGAGACAAGCAACTTGAGAAGTTCAGAACCTACTGAAATAAATCTCAAGCTGCCATTTTCAACAGCCTCCTCTACTGATTTCACCTCTCATCACGGAAATTCTCATTTTCCCTCATAGCACTGTCTGCGCCTTTGGTAATCCAGCTTCCAGGGGAACCAGGGCAACACCTCTGGGTACCTGATGGAGCACTCATCTCCTCCTGCACAACCTCAGGCAGCCCAAGCAAGGCTCAGATGCCTCCTCACTCCATCCTTTCAGGGCTCCATGCCCTGTGTTGGCTTTTGTGCTGTGACAGAGCGTGGCCTTGTCACTGCCAGATGTGACAGCGCCCCACCACTGCCAGCCCACCCCTTCCAATTCAACCCTGCAGTGCTGGGTCCCCTTGGATAATTCAGCCACAATTTCCAGCAGCTCTGAATTACCATAGACTGTGAAACAGGCATTTAGCTAAGGCTTTAATGGTTTTCCAGGGAAAAAAAAATAAAAGTAAAACAAACATACAATGTGGATTCAGATTAAAATGGTGTAAATAGAAGTTAATGAATATTATTACTTGAGTTATTAGAACTTTCTGCTTGAAAAAATTTAATCTAATATTCCCATTTTTAGTATTGCCAACAGCACTGGGGCATGCAGTTCAATAGTTCAAAGTTACCAGCTTTATAATTGCTTTCTACAGACCTTAAAAAAGGCATTTAAGTTTCAGGATGTAGCAGAATGGAATGAATTACCCATAGTCACTTCAAAAGCAAGGAAAAAATTATTACTGCGCTTAGGTATTTACATGGTATTTTCCTTTGAGAAACATGAGGAAGAACTAAAAAGCATGGGAAACAAATGAGAGAAAATTCTGTAATCAGAGAATTAGGAAGCCTTAGGCATTTCCAGCTCAACCAGCCTTGAGCATTTCAGCTCAACCAGTATTTTTAAAGAGAGTTGACATTTTAGGTAATATCACAGTTTTTCTTCAAGATACAATATTTTAAAGACTGAATTGCACTTTATTTACTCTTATCTGTGCTTTGTGCACTCAAGAATATGAGCTGGATTTAAAATAAATTGGATTCATCTCATAATGCAGCTCACTCACAACAAAAGGTGTTGCTAGCATGTTATCTGCAGGTGAAACATTGTTACAGTTTGTTAACAAATGTGTTTTAACATCATAGCTTCAGGTTAAATAATGTTACAGTTTGTTGACAAATGTGTTTTAACATCACCAGTTCATGCTGCATGAGGACAGCACTGGAAAGAGGAATTCCTTGGTCCTGGTACTGACACCTGCCTTGGTGACAATGCCATCACATTTACCATTCCAGTGGCAGCAATACTTGAGTGGCCAGCTGTGGGAAGGACACATTGTTTTCTGAACCACTCCAATGATTACATGAGATTTAAATATTTAAAAATACAATTAAAACAGACACAAATATCAGTAATAGGAAGAAAAGCCCCTAAGAATCTAGCCTAAGAAGAAGTATTTCAAATATCATACATGCTTTCCAGCCTGGATTACTCACCATTTTACACTTTCTCTGATTCTTTAATCTATCCAATAGTTATACCTTGAATATGTAGGAGCAGATTGTCATAGTAATTTGTGTCAATCAGCCCAAGTCTTTTCAAAGGCCTTGTTTCAGGCAGAGTAATTTGGCCCCCAAATCCTAAAGGTTGTTTGAGATTTATGGAATTCCTAGGAGATGGGAGTAGATAAGACATGAAAGATGATCCTTATTCTTAATACTGCTTTGGATGTTCTTACAGGACTCACCCACATCCATAGTGAAATTTCTATTTATAAAAGGAAAATCTCGTGATTTTCACTAAGGCTATTACTGAGATAATTACCTAACAATTCCGTGTTCAAATTCCATGATCAAAGGCTCCATGAGCTTTTACAAAGGAGGGGAAATAGTTCCAGAGATAGCAAGCCTTTCTTTGCTGCATGTGCCATTAAAAAAACCAAACCAAACCCACAAAACCAAACCGTGAATTGAAGGACTTGTGCAATTTGTAAAGGTCTGAATGAGAACAGGTACCACAGGCTGAGGTTCCCATGGAATTCCAGCTTTGTATGTTAAATATAACACAAGATAACATGACTCAGTGCATCCCCAGCACTGTTGGCTTTTCAAATTCGGTGAGCTTCTGTGCAACATAGCAGAAATGTCAAGCCCAGCTAAGCTTGAACTAAATGTTTAACCTGCAAGTCCTCCTCACTGTACAGCCAATAAAACTTGCAACGACTTCAATGGGCACTTGAACCAAAGAGCCCTTTTGAAATTATCTGTGATGAAGAGCTCAGATTTTTCTGAAGTTAACTCCAAGATCTGAAACAAAATAACATTTAGGAGGCATATAACTTCTTTCTGTGGTTTTGAAGGCTCACTAGTAGAGATCAACAGGATCAACACTCAGAGATTGTGAGCCACTCCTGAGAAAATGCTTTGTTCATAGTGAAATATCCAAGCATAACTGCTTTCCTTTTAGACCACTGTGCATCAGGAAAGAACTTGACGTCTGCCTTTCTGTCAAGAGACCTGAGATCAGTAAAGTTGACGAAATTCTTTTTGTTTGGGCACATTTCTGACATCAGCAGGTGAGATCTTGCCTGACACATCAAAACCAGACAACTGATACAAGTGTAGGACATAATAACATGCTCAATATTCACTGAGTGCTCAGTTTGAATAGCAAAGCCTTCCAGGAACTGGTTTGTTTTTTCATTTCACTAATACAGGGGCAAAGCTCAAGTATGTTCTGCGATTCTTTTTGTTTGTTTCTAAGTTGCACAGGTGCTACTAAAGCAAATGTAGCTGAATGCTTCTGAGACAGTGCACTTGAGTAGGGCCAGTGCACACAATCTGGTCACATCCATAGGCATAGGTGCTCTTTCAGGAGTATGTAAGTTCCCAACACCCTTAGAAACTTTTAACATCTTCTGCCCAATTTCGACATAAAAATAAAGATATATGTTTTGTAAAACCTAAGAAAAAACTACTCATTTAAAAAATTGTCATACTTTATATATTCTAACACACAAATTTCACTTTTTTTATCTTTGCATTACAAGGTCTCTGCAAAGAAATTTTGGCCAACTTCCACATATTTCAACAGATTTTATTATTTGTGTGATGGAAGCACGGGAGCATAGATCACCACTTGATATGTTAAAACACTCCTGCACCAGAGAATTCCTGAGGGCACAATGATGAAAAAAGCATTTGATTCTAACAGATTGAACCACAGCACCTGCAGGAAGGCTGGGGGCCGCCCAAACTGCACTTTTAGAAAGGTTTGGCACAGACCTGGAATGCTCCTACACCTGGAAGTTTGCAGTGCAGAACTGAACTCCAGAACCACCAAGGGACAAGGCACGGCTGCAAACTCCAGGCTCCTGTACCCTGAGAGCTGGATTAATGTTGGAGGGGATGAAATTCCCTTATGTCATATAGCACAGTATCAGTGTCAGAAACGCCTCAGGCTGAGCTTCCCCAGGGAGAGAGCTCAAAAGTGAACAGACTGGGAAAGAATGTAATCCTAAATAAGCTTCCTGTGCCTCGTGCACAGACACAACTGAACTTCCTCTAAGGAGAAGTGCTGAGGGGCTTGGTTTGGGTTTTGTTGGTTTGGGGTTTACCCTGGGTTATTGATTTAGTTTGTTTGATTTTTTGTAATTAACAAGGGAGAAATACAAAACCTTTTGTACTTTCCTATAATGTTGACAAAGAAATGTGAAAGAGTAACAAAGCTTAACAAACTTTCAAGAGCACTAAAATAAATCTACAGTGAAATACAGATGCTTTTGGATCTCTCTATTCTAATGAGGAATTTCTCATAAATTCTTTTCAGAGCAATCTCAAAAAAGGATTGACATTCACACTGAACTTCCATGTTATCCTCTTTTCCTCCAAATGGTCTGCAGAATAAAAAAATAAATATACAGAGATGACTGGTTTAAGTCAGCTCAAGGGACAAAGTCCAGTAAGGAGGCACATAAAGTTTGAGTTCATCATCATTTAAATCTGAAAACTCAGGAAATACACAACTGACAGCCCCTTCCAAAATAAGTAGGATTTATTGCTTTTTCAACATAATTCTATATTTTGTGCTTTTCCCCTTGCTATACAAACTGTCATCACAGTCACCCTGCTAAAGGACTGATCTTTTCCCAAGAAACTCCATTTCAGGAGCATGAAAGGTCTACAAGGGATTCAGACAGCCTGGCAAGTTGGAATTTCATCTCCAGCAAGATGACATCTATCACAAAATAAACAGAGCAAATTCATAAACACATTTTATTAGACAAGTGCAGGATGGTTTCTGTAAGAGGAAACCCTGCTAAGCCCTGAAAACTCAGTGGCAGTGTCTAACAGCATGTGAGTGAAAGGATTCCATGGACACAGCACAGCTGCAACTTCAAATGTTATTAAAAAAAGGAAGGTTCCACCAGACTGGAGCAAACAGCCATTTCTGGACTGAGTGCTAATCCAAGGAAGAAAAGCAAATAATAATGCTTAACCACTGCTGTGCAGGTGAGGCCCAGTCAGAGACATTCCCCAAGTACTGGTTTCTGTCAACATCTTCCTCCATGACCTCAAAAAGGAAATTTGGGAAGGATTTCAAGCCTTTCCAAATCAAATGCTGCAGCTAAACAAGAAGTAGTTCAGAATAACCCCACCCCAAAGCTGAAAAAGCAGACAAATAGATGGCAAAGAAGCCTCAGTGGAAATAATGTTCATTAGTGTTCCTAGGCACCATAACATCATTTTGCCCACTGCGACTATAGAAAATCTTGTATTTAAAAGTAGATTTTAGTTATCAACATGAGGTTACAATACAGCTTAGATATCAGTGTTTTCTTATAGTAGCTCTTTCACAGAAGGAAAAAAAATCACCTCAATGCAAAATAAGCCGCTCTGCTACACATTGGAATTTGAACAAAATAAAAGCTAAAGCAGAAAATAAATGTTAGAAGACAGTGACAAATCAAGATTTAAATTTAACAAAATGCCCATAAACACTTCTCACATTAAAATAAAACCTGCAAGTATGTTAACTTAAATGACTACTGAACAAAAGACAAAACAATTGGACTGAGTTATCCTATCAACTTCATTCTATGGTACTTTGAGGAAATACTGATCTAAGCAGAGAAGCAAAACACTGCTAAAACCACTAAGGAAGATGTACAAGCAACCGGTGTTAAAATGACACTGTCCCTATTCCTCTCCAAGAAATTTAATTTGTAATGGAAAACTATTATTGTAATTGCACCTGGTCCCTTTGATTTTTTTTATTATTTTCAAAAAACACTGAACTCTACTTTTGGTGGTTGCAAATTCATACAGCTACACTCTCAGGGATAAGCTGCAAGGCAGGAAAAACACCTATGATATGAAACAGACAATATTCTGCACATTTTAAATGCGGAATGTGACAACAAATAGGTTTGTGGGCCTTACAGGGCAAAAGCAGTGCTGAACTGTAGGTGCCATTCAGTGAAGGTGAGGGGGTCTTACAGAACAAAGGCTGTTTAGCACATCCAGGGTGTTAAGAAAAAAACACAAACTACTGTATGTAAAGGCTATTGACAACCCAGGGTAAAACCAAAATCTACATTGGAAGGAAGAAAGGACTCACTAAGCTAAATCTTAATGCTTAGGAATACTTCAAGAGTTAAAAATCTGGAGCAAGCCTGGTTGCAGCATCAGAGTAGTTGAACTCTTCTGTATTTGCTCTCAAGTCACTTTGGTGGGTTTTGCTTATAAAGAAAGGAGAAAAGAGAAGCTGAAAAAGCTGAAAGCCTAACAGAGCTCTCAACAAGAAACTGAAATTGAGCTGCAGGGTGAGTTCCTCATCCATAAGAGATGAAGTTTTTATTAATGTCTTAACTAAATATACACTTGTTATTTATCTGTTTGATTCCATATAAATGACAGGGGTGAGGTGATGGAACCAATGAGGAACAATGACCCCAGAACAACAATAAGTACTTGCCATCATTCAGGTTAAGAGAAGATGGCAAAGAGCACATTTACTCTAGTCATTCTAAGAATAGAAGCTCATAATCTATCTTAACTGCTAGATATTTTAATGGCCTGCAGAATATCTCTAACTATGTAGAACAGAAGCCTTAAAGGAAATGAAATTCTCAGGGAAAAATATGATCTAATTAAAGCATCTACAAACACGTTTCAGAAATGGAAAAGAATATTTAATTTTGTCAGCAACATCTGCAAAATGTTTTAATATGAGATATCTATAACCCTCCTGACTTCCGGATTTTCAGAGTGTGTCAGAATGTTTTACAAAACACATTAATTGGTACAGCAGTGGTTTGAAGCAGTGCACACCATTTCACTGGGAAAAGACTGTCAAGAAATTGTGGCTGGTTTTATTTCACATCCCTGTCTCTGAACTCTGCCTCAAGCTCCTCTGTCATATCCCAATGGTACTAATATTTGTAATTATAAAGATATCAGAAATTGTAAAGATGTTATAAGATATCCAAGGTATACAAGATCTAATATCTTATATAAGGTTATAAGATATCAGATTTTCAAATTAAATTTGGGTAGCTTCACTTTCAGCAGCAGTCTCTTGCATTTGTTCTAAGTTTTTTTTCTCTTCAGTGGAAGATATTTCTTTTGCTTGAGACTTTCTCTGCTATTTCATATTCTTTTTCCTGAAGGCAGGAATTTCATATTTTTCGCTGGGCTACAAGTACACACGTAGTTGAAACCTCTCCCTTTTTCATTATTAACTGCTCTAACTTTGGAGAAAACCAGAGGTAGCAAAACAGATAACACAAACATGCAGCTCCACATTGACAATGTGAAACAGGGAAGGAAGTTTACTATCCAGTGCAAATCCACACTGAGCACATTCTGAAAGACTGGAGAGCTTTAGCTACAAGCAAAATTTTGGCAAGATCATTTTCCCTAAGCCTTCATTCTGGAAACGGGTAAAACACTAGTTTCATGACCTGTGTTTAGTTTTCCAGTGTCCAACAGCAGTTCAGGACACTGTTGTGACAGGGGACACAGGATCTGGGTGAGGACAACCGCACTGCCTGCAGGGGCAGCCAATAATTCTTACAGCAGCAAATGGAAAAGGTCCTGAGAGGTTAAGGGAACACTGAATCCATGGACAGCTGAGCAATCCACAGGGTCCTTTGGGGAGATAAACAGATGGACCAGAATCCTGACACAGCCACCCAGCTCTTTGGGCAACTCTGCTGCAATCCCTCCACATGACAGGATTTTAGAGGAAAGCATTGGTTTGTGCTCAGGGTACAATAAGATTTAGCATTACAGGACTGTTATTAATCTCCCCAGCAAATTCCCATTTGCTAACAGCCCAAATCCACTTAGAAGTTTACTCCACTAATTATCTTCTCTTCATACACCCGTAATTCAAGATATTTTATATTGGCTCATTCTCATACTTGGTATTGCTCTATCTTCTTGTTTCCAAGCACTTAGAATAAGGAAAATGTTTAGATAACTAATCAAACACTTCTCACTTAATGTGGAAGTCACTGACCTCTTTTTTTGCCCTGGCTATTTGAGAAAAATTATGATTTCTGAAGCTACCAACAAAGTTGCATGTCAGTCCTAAATCACTGTGAAATCAATCAGATTAATCTAGAACAATTCAAAGACCAGAGCACAAAATTTGAACACTGTGCCTGAAAACAGTGGCTCGAACGTAAAACAGTTGAATATCATCTACATGCACAGAAGCATCCATGAGATGGGTTAATATGACTATTTTCTAACTCCAATAAGCAAAGAGAACAGAAAGGCAGATCAATAGTGCATTCTTGGTTAGTCATAAAGGGAAATCAGAGCAGAAAAAAACCTGTGGAGGAAAATTAATTCCCACAGATGGGATCTTCTCCACTTTGCAAGGGAGGAACGTTAAGACACTTGATAAACAGAAGTGTTTTGTTCTCAGAGCTGTCAGCCTGGTATCCTCTAGAATCATTACATGAACTTCCATTTCACAGTCAAAAGGAAAAAAAAAAAAATGTAGTCACCTGGAATTAATAGAAGTAAAATGTAAATTCATCCTGCTTCCTGCAAGGTGACCACTTGTCACACAGCCTATTGAGATTCCCTACAAGCCTGAAAATAAACTTCCCAAGCCTGAAAGTAAACTTCAGCTGTGTGTAAGGCTGAGAGTTTAATGTGTGAGCATCTGTTCCTGCAGCTATTCCATTTAAAGTGCACTGTCATTTCCAAACTGCAGTACAGGTGTCCTCTGCCACCAGCCTTAACCAGAAGCTTCCTATGTATAGAAATATTTTCTTCCTCCTGTTACTTTTAATTGCATCAAGCGGAATTACACTGAATAAAATATTGACTTGTAAGACTTATGTAGCTTAAGCAAAAATGCAGTTGGTTACACCTCTTACTCTATTTTCTCTCATGCTCTATATGGCAATTTTCTAGGCTTAAACACGTTAGGTGCTGGCATATGGCATGTTAATACACATGTTGTGGGAGCAATGCTCTCAATTTATCTACCAATAGTTGGCACTGTTCACTCAGTTCTCTGCAGCATGACAGCAATTCCAGAGGGTAGCAAAAGTGACACACTGTCTGGGCCAGGGTTATATGCTAAACTTCAATGTTTCATCTGGGCACATTGCATCATTCCAGGAAAACTAATTTTTAGTTTAAAAACCGGCAAGGATATGAAAGTTCCATTCTGCTTCCTTATCTTTGTAATGGTTCAGGCTTAAGACATTATTTTGTATTCAGCTCAAGAACACCTCAGTACTCCCTGGTAGTGTCCTTTTCTTCCATATTTTTCCTTTTCTCTTAACTAGTCTTTCTAATTTTGATTCCCATTAATATCCTACCTCCAAAATATAAAAAGGTAGCAGCGATAACCTAGACTGCTTGCTTTATTCTATCCTGATTTTAATAGATTTGCCCTGAAGAAGCCTGTGGAGAACCTCCCACTCCAATACTGGAATCACTGAAGGCTTTATCATCACAGTTTGTGCGATTTTAACAAACAGCTTTTCTGTCATTCTGAATCCATGAAGACAACATATAGATATATTTTCAAGGACAAAGATCACTTGGCACTAGTCAATCTTGGAAAAAAGTCAGCCCTCAAAGTCTTCCCTGTTAGCAGATGGCTTTGTTACAAGCTTCACTTCACATCTTCCTTCCCTCAGTGCTTTGCAGAAATACATGCATCTATATATTGTGCTCCTATATATACATAAATACTTTTTTTTTTTTTTGCATTTCATTCTTTTGGCTAAATATATAATTCCGTATTTCTCTCCACTTGCTAATTTTACTTTGACAAGCCTTGACAGATGACAAGAAATCTTCTCTTGTGGCTTTCCCACATTCCTTCGGGCCTGATTGCGTATCCACAAACAAAGCTGTCAGTGAAGCCACCTGCTTAGTGACAAAGCAATGTGTAAAACATAAAGCTACATGGCTTTTCAAATTGCACCCAAAGAACAGCAGACAACCCAGAGCCATGAACCAGGCCTTGCTTCAAATCAGAGATGTGCCAACTTTGTTACCAAATGTGTGGACTCACACATCACTCAAGAAGTCTTTTTTTGCCTTTTTTTCCCCCTCAAATCAGGACACAGGGAAAAGGAAAGAGGAGATGTCTCCATTCTAACCACTCTGCAAAATTCTTTCCCATGACAAGTAAAATTCTCCAGATTGACATCTGCTGCATGAGCACAGGAAATTGAATCAGATGACATAGTGCTGGTCCCACCACAAGGATAAAACAGGAAACACCTCCAAAATATGATGGTTTGTACCAATCAACAAAACCCAATCAACAGGACAGGCTGGGGACTGACTGGCTGTGAGCCTAAAGTGCTACAGACAGCTCAATATAGAAATGGACAAGAGAAAGTAGACAAAGGAAGGACTGTTTGCATTTATACAGTCATACATCAGCTATTCTGTAATATTTCCCACATACTATTGTATTTCCTCATCTTTTAATATTAGGATAGAAATATGTGGCTGAATATATCTTCCCTTTCATTTCCTTACATCTTTTCTACAGACATGTACCCAATGCATTTCTCTTTTATAACAGATACTGAAGCTGCAAATAGTGTGAGGACATCTCCATTCCCTGCTCCTTCTCCATTGTCTACTAGACACACACATTTTTATTAACACTATAGTTTTATGTTTGCCAACACTTCTGAAGGAGTGAGAAGAAACTCTGATTGTAGATCAAGCTAAAACATTCCAACCTCCAGACTGCTCTACTTCAGACCAGGGCTGAAAGCTGAAAGCAGATGTGTTTCTGCATGTCACTGAGGTATGAAACACAGACAAGTGCCCAGTTTTACCCGCAGATATCTCCTCATCAGTGATTCAGATAACTGCCCCTTCTTGCTCTGCTTGGCTCAAGATGGGACCCTTCAAGAGCACATCTGAAAGCATTTTCACAGACAGCCCAGCCTGCCTCTGAGCTTAGGGCAGGCATCTCTGCAGTCCCTGCCTGCCAAACACCCAGACAGGGACACCCCAGGCTTCCAGCCCCTGGCCAGCACAGCCTTCGTTGCACCAAAAAACAAAGGGAGGGATTGAAAACCAGCACACTCACATTTAGCTGGAAGGTACACAGGAAGAGATACTCATACTTCTGCAGTGGAGATACCTGCTGCCTGTAATTGTTCCCTCTTGGGTGGTTTTGTAACAATGACAACTTCACCCACAAAATTTGGAAGGCTTACAAAACATAACTGCATTCATCCCTAATATTACCCCACATTAGAACACTTTCTCCTGAAAGCACACCTCTAGCAATGCATATTTTTAAGATACACAAGCAAAGCTCTCTAGCATTCTTTCCCTGATCAAATAAAAGTTTTTCTTTTCATGTTGTATCATCACAAGCTAATTCCCAAATACTTTTCTCTAGAACTGTAACTAAACTGGCAATTGATTTCAAAGCTTATGATGTACAGCAAAGGAAAAATCTGAACTGGTAACATTCTGGTAACATTCTTATAATTGAGGGCATAAGTTATTTTAAACATCTGTAAAGATCCATCACAAGGGATCATGGGAACAGTAAATAAGACATACTGTACCTGTAAAAAATCATTAAGGGTTTGACACCATAAACCACTAGCAATGACAATGAGCCTTTACCTGTAACAGTCTGCACTAAAATTTAATTGTAACTATAAGGAGGTGCATTGTTTGAAAAACGAGGAAGTTTGCAGTAGACACAGAACTGATAAGCTGTTTATATGAGATTTTGTAGACTTTTTTCAACACTAGTTCAAGAGAAAAAAACATTAAAATTTGCTTTAGTTTGTCATGTAAATTTTTTTTCATAGACTCCTCACAGACATATAATCAAGAACTTATATAAAGCTTTTATTTTTGTTTCTGCTCTCAGTTATGCAGTGTGACAAATTTAACAAAAACAAAGAAAATGTTTATCAAATTCCCAAGGTGATTTTGCCAAGAAGAATCACATAAAAATAAAATACAAGAAGTCTAAATTAGTTACTTGGCACATGCAAATGGTGGCCCTTCTCAGACGCCAAATGAATGAGAGGTAACTTCCAGGAACCTGGTCTGTAGCCACATTCAGGCAATAAACCAGCTAGAATTTTAAAACGTTGGTTCAGCTAGGAAAAAGAGAAAAATTAAACCATTCATTCAAACATAAAAGAGCCATGGAAATATTTCTGCTCAGGACTTGCAACAGTGTTCCTGTTACAATTCAATAGTCCATCATCCTGGATTTGAAGAGGCAGTTAAAACCAAGTTTAATCTTGCAGTTAAAACCAAGAGGTTTTTTTCTCAACACAGAGGTAGTGAGCTTGGGTTCAACAATCATTAAATAGGCACAGAGGGATGTAAATTCTCATAGCTCTCTCTCTGAAGGCATTTGGTAGCAAATGAGTGCTTCAAATTGGAGTCATCATTACTCAGAGTTTTACAAGACAAGTATTGCACTGAGCTAATTGTGCATAGCCACCCAGCTTTACCTTTAAGCACAAGCTCCCTCATTACTTCCTTGGGATTTTAATAGATTTGCTGTCTCTAAACAAGTGCTGCACAGATAAACAATCACATTAAAGGTATGTAAGAAGAAAGTCTGAAGTTTGGTCATGGCCTTGTGCTGCAGGTCAAGAGGTTTCACTGGAGGCAGCACAGGGGGCTGAGAGGGCTCAGAGCACAAGGGAGGGACAAGGAGAACAAGGGACAGCAGTCAGTGGAGGCCCCTGAGCGCTGCAGTGAGCGGCAAAATCCAAGGGACACAATGGATGCCCTGAGCTACAGGCAGGGCTGCATCATCAGCACTGGATATTCACACACAACAGCGGAGTCAGGCATGCCAAGGCAGGGGAGAATTTACATCTTTCTTACCTAAGAAAATACCTTTGCTTCAGCCTAAAACTCAGGTCATTTCTCACTAGAGACCACCTTCCCTCGCCAGGAGGGATATGCTCACTCTGACTTTTCCACAGCTTTTTCTCATTCCTCAAGAGTATCCGGCATTTATGAAGCAACAACATGCAAGTACATGGAGGATAAGCATCCGAGTAGCCAAAGGGAAAAAAACCCCTCATCCCTATTAGGACACAGACAACAGATATTAACGTATCTCCACCTCATTCAACAGATCCCGGTTACTCCACTTCATGTGTTTTACTTCAGAAGTGAGTTAGCTCTTACATCTCTGCAAAATCTATTTAAAATTACCTGCATCTGAAGTGTTAAACCGATGGGAGGTTTTTCCCTTTCACTCTAAATTATTATAGCACTTCAGTTTGGGTTCTCATTCCCTACTGAATCTACACCAACTTCACAAAAAGCATTTATGCTTCAGATCCCTCTGAAACATGTGGGAGTTGTCTTGGTTCACAATAATGACATTCAGTCAGGTGAGTGCAAAACATGTAGCAAGTTCATAAAGGACTCCAAGGACAAAGTGTATTTTAGGCCAAGAGTCACATTTGGACTGAGCAAGTTAAGAGCAAGTTAAGCAGTCACTAAGACATCTTAGCTGTTAATGGCAGGTAGGATAGTCTCTAAACTACGGATATTTGTGTTTTTCACCTCCATCTTAATTTACTTCAAGAATATGAACTGCATTCAACACATCTGAGCCCAAACTTTTGCTGTCTTTTACATATCACTGCAGTAACTTCCTTCTACATGAAGACAGAAAAACAATATCACTTGACAGACAACAAAAAAATGGTGCAGCTCTGACTGCTCAGTAAAAGACTCTTCTTCAGTTTTAAAGGACAAAATGGCTAGCAGAAAAAAAAGTTTTAGCGACAACATTGCAGAGTCAAGAGATCCTGGTCTGAATGAATATTTACATCTTGGACATTAAAGGCATTTATCCAGTTTATGAACTTATAAATGAGTAAGCACTTTTTTGTGTAATGCCATAATACTTTCATTCAGCTAAAACTACCCTTGGCCCTTGAAAACCCATACAAAACAGTATCTAAAGGAACTCTGAAGCCATGTTCTTCAGCCTGCATGAGAGCACAGCTCATTATTGCAGTAAGGGAGCTGTGCTCTGGGCGTTTGCAGGGGGACTGCACTAGTCCCAACCTATGTAAAGACAGAGGGGATTTCAGCAATGTAACCAATCTTACTGAGCTCTGCAATGCCTCTGGCAGCCGTCATCCACAAAGTTGATGTAAAGACCCTAACAAGACCCTGCAGCACTAACTTCCAGTTGCAAAGTCCCAGAAGAGGGTGAGGACAAACAATCCCTGCAGAGTGAGCTGAGTCTCCATTCCAACAGCACTGAAGGAGAGGTGCTTCCAGGTGCATTCCAGGGGACAACACGTCGTGTGTCAGAGGTTAACAGCAAGTACATGCATTGGCTTTCCCCTCTAACACCATGTATCACGTACTTTAGACCATCTGGTGCAAAACAACTCTTACTTATCACAGTTTAAATGCATGGAAGAGGCACAACCACCAAATTATTGTTAGAACTATAAATAAACAGCATGTTGTCTTTCCTTATGGAAGACTATTCACTTACACACTTGGAAATCCCTTAGTCTCTCCTGTCCTCAAAACACAGTGTTGCCTTCCCTAAAGAGAAATTTCCTCTCAGAATTCAGGGCTGGCTATTCAGCATGTTTCCTAAATCTGATATATTTGTGTTCCTAAATCTGTGTGAGCAATATGAAACTTGCTGTTAAGAGACTCCTTTTCTTTATTCCTTCTTTAGAAAGGGAAAAGGTGTGGAGAAGTATGGAAATCTCACACAAGTACTCAGACTAACCCCAGAGCTACTCCCCTTCCAGGGAAGGAATAGATCTCACTTGAAGGCAAGCAATATCTGTTCTTCACCATCTTCTGCAGACAGAAAATCACCAGGAAGAGAGCACTGGTACCATCCCCTCTACCATAAAACACCAGAGAGGGGTTGAGCAGCATTTGATGCAGAGAAGTGCAGCAAACCTGGGCTGTGTCAACAGAGGCACAGCCAGTTCTTCAAGGCAAGCAATTTTTCCTCTTTGCTCCAGTCAGTCTGGAGCCATTAGTGTGCCCTCCAGAACTAGCAAATTAATAGCAGTAAGAAAGTGAAAATAGTCAGTGAACAAGTCTTTTGAAAAGATACTGAGGCAACTTAGCTTGCTGGATTTGTGGGAAAAAAAATTACCTATATTTACATATAAAATCTTTATTTTTTTCTAAATCCAGCATAAATAAGTAGAAACTATATTAAAATAAATTTTATATAAAATATATATTTCCATACATTTATACATTTTAATACACAAATATATTATATATGTATATTATATACACTTACATACACACACATATATATATATCTCAAGTTTTGTGAGGGACCTAGCAGTAGCTCTCCAGTAATATCCAGTACTGAGGGGCTGACAAGATGGCCAAGTTTGTCATGATGCACAACAGGAGAATGAGAGACAGCAGGCGCTAATTGAAAAAAAAATTACTCAGATGGTACAAGGGGAAAAGAGTCACCACAAAAATAATTAAGCAGAGAAGCAGAGGCCCAAAGAGGTTGTGCAACCCCCATCCTGGGCAGCTTTCAAAGCCCAACTGGCCACAGCTCAGATGATCCTCAGAGCTGACCTACTTGGAGCAGGATGTTGGTAGGTCCCTTCCAGCCCCAATGACTTTGTGACCCTCCTCTCAGCTGTCCCTTTAGCTAGAAGCTTACAAAGCCACTTTAGCATCTCAGGTCACCAGTTGCCTTGCTATTCAGTAATACTGAGCTCTGTGAAATTCAAGATATGCTATCATTCCAGTTGGACATTCCTTTTTTATTTAGCTTCCTGACAGCAGGCAAATTTCTGCAGAAACTGTCAGCAACAAACAAGACTCGGGAAAGAAAAATAAGGAATACAATCAAATACTAAAAGCGTCAAGGCCTGAGTTTTCAGTTTTAAATTTAAATTTTAAACCTCTTCAAAGAACTTAAAACACATAGATGTTTTAAAGTTTCGTGGAGGGAAGGGGTATTGTAGTTCTAGTTCTCAGTCAGTTGTTTTAATCTACTTATCTTAGTGCATTTTGCCACAGCACTCTACTCTCCCTGAAATAACCAAATACTCCGTTCCTCCTAGGCTGAACAGTAGCCTGGCCACTACCTAAAAAACCCATCAGCAGTATTCCTCTCTTGTCACAGACCCAGGTGTCACTGCCCAGGAAAGTAGATTTCTGTTCTTCCTTTGCTAACTTTGACCCTTGGAAAAAGAGTATTTCATTGCTTTATTTGTAAAATTGGAAGTTACACAGAGCAACACCAGAAATATTTCATCTTTTGCCAACAAACGTGTTAATAAAGAGCTAATCCTCTCATGTTTATATCAAAGCTGAGGCAATCCACAGCACTAATGCAAAATCCCTCACTCATCTCCTTCCATTTATGCTCTGTTAATCATATAACATTATTACAAACAATACAGTAAACTAATTACTGTTCAGTCACTTCTTTCTTCCACACTATAAACTAAATTACTGACTCACGGACGCATTCTCTCTGGGCAGATGAACTCTTTGTTTGTTCTCCCTCCTTTCAGTCTGTTTATTGCCACTTCCATTTGCAGACAACAAAACCTTAAGGATGCCTCCCCACATAACTGGGGCAGGGGCTCTTGGGCTGTAATGGTTTCTGGGTTTGGGCTGGGGCTTGGTTTTTTGAGTGGTTTGGTTTGTTGTTGGGTTTCTTTGGGGTTTTTGTTGGTTTTTTTTTTTTTAATTTGGATTTTGGTTTTTTTTTTTTTTTTTTGGTGGGGAGGAAGGAGAGAGCAGCAATGGCAGGAAGGAGTACATGTTAAAATGGCTTCAATGAATTTTCTCCTTGACTGTCAGAGCCACTTCTGAATGCTGTGGGTAAAACATTCTACAAAACGTGGAAAAGTCCATCTGACTCATTACCTTGCAGCCTTGTGAGATTAAATTTGGTGCAGGAGTTCAGTAACAGCAAGCACAAAGCAAATTGCACCTATTGCTTCCTCACATTCCTTACAAATACCTCTGGGCATGTCAGCATTCTGCTGAACTACTGCAACCAAAGTATCGTGAACCCTGTATATTTGAGGCACAGTGTGAAGAGGAAGGTTTTAGCCTACGAAAACAAAGACTTTCAGGGAAATATTTTAAAACAATCCTCTAAAGAAAAATGTGAAAATGGAATCAACCTAGGCTTCTGAAGCAGACAGCTGGGCAAAACCATGCCAGCATCGTATGGTTTGGATTACTGAATATTGAGTTCAGGATATTAGAATAACTACTGAATACATTTCAAAACATTACTGTGCTGGAGAAGCTGCATATACTCACCATATTCAATGCTATTTATGAAAGCAAATCCGAATTTGTTCTGAAAATGGTTACATTCCAAAACTGAACCTGAAGACATGTATTCATGCATTATTCTTCTGTTTGACAGGGAAGTACGAAAGGCATTAATATATGAATCAGTGTACCACCATCATTCTTCATAGCATGATAACAAATCTTGCCATCCATTTTTGAGAACAATGAAAAGCTTTTTCACTTGCAAGGTAAGAAATGTAGCATGGAATCCATTTCAAGCTTCTAAGGTCATTTGAAACAAACCATGTTTTGAAACACAACTATTTTGCATAAATGAAAAATTCTCTTGGTACTGTAAAGAGCACTGCAAGTCCACTCTGTTGATTTATGAATAAAAATATGCCACAAATACAACTATGTCATATTTGTGAGTACAACTCATGCTTCAATGAAACTACAGACAGTTTCAGCAGAGAAAGCAAGAGACACTTCAAAGGCAGCAACAAAATTACTTCACCTCAGGTTTCATTTGCTCCAACGAAACCCAACAAGACTTAAAAAAACCTCAAAGTCTAGGGAAGAAAGCCCTCAATATTGAATTATGGATTACAAGCAAGATGAGTAGATGGCACAAAAATCTGTGACAGGACTTGTCTGGTGTTTCTAGCATATTTCTCTCATTTGGTGTACCCAAATTCATCTTCCACACAAGTCATATGGCCAGCCCTTAAAATAATTTGCACTTCAGACTAAGTCTGCATTGCTTAATTAGGGATAAACTGCTTTCCAGCTTTCAGCTTGCTTGGAAATACCAAGACAGTACTTTGCCATTTCTTTGTGCCAAATAAGTACTACATGTCACTTCACATTACATTTTGCACCAATTGAGAAAAGTGCATTGTGCACTTTGGAAGCACTAAAGGCTTATCTCCTTCTACTACCAATGATTTACTCTTTCCCTCATCTGCAAAATGAGGCTCAACTTTGAGTTATGGTTTCTACATCTGGATATTCACCTCTTGTTTTCCTCCTAAGTCTTTGTAAAAATGGCTTTTTGGGAATGCCCCTTAAGAGCTCTGCTTCTCAAAACCCAGGAGCACCTATCCTACTGTGGTCACGTTTTGGTGCTCAAAAACTACTGCCTCTCTGCAATGTGCACAAAGGAAACTGCTTATTAAAGAACTGAGGTGCTTTCTAACAGTATTACACTAATTAGAAAAAATATTGGTTTTTAACATATGCTTCAAATACTGCACAGTCCACCTTGGTCAGCACTTCAAGAAACCATTGAAGGTCTCAATTTTTTATGCTTTTGTACTAAATATTTGGTCCTGAATAATCAAGTGAAATCCAATTTCCTTTAAGATATTATGCACAAAAATAGCTCAAAAGGCACGGAAACCATCCACAAAGAGCTTGTCCCTAGATAAGTGAAATCAGTAAATCTCTTATCACTGCCAATGCAAAGCACTCTGATTTAAATTTCCTTTATTAAGGTCTTGTTATTATCCTACTTATTTCTCTTTTTTTCCCCATCAGCAGACTGCATTGCAATAAATATTTGTATATGTATTTGAGAGATACTAAGTGGTATTAACTGTTAGAATAACTGGGATAAATCATTAGAATTCTGTTCAGTCAATAGGCTTTCCCTGGCTACTGTCACAGGACATACTACTAGTCTCAAAAGCACCTATTTACCACATGGCAGACATGTCCAGCAGGTCATGTTTCAAATAATCCACAACTGCTTTCCTTCCACCTTACTTTAGTTGCTGCTCCCTCCCTTCATTAAGCACTTATTTACACTAATAAGTGATTACTCAATTTTCATTTCCTCATTCAACATAAGTACCCATAATATTGCCATATGATATTTTATTCAAATAAAATTTTTATTTGAGTTTTTAATCAGTGCAGCAAGGGTCTCCCATATCACATTCCTTCCTCGCCTTCTGCTAGATACTAAGCCAACAGCATGAAAAAATCTAATTAAAACTGAAAATGTGGACCATAAGCATTTATGGCAAGCATAGAATACTGAATTTTTTTTTCCTACTATGATTAATTGCAAGAGTTGAGCTCTATATCTTTACTTTTTCTTCAAGAAGATATCAAGCCAAAATAAAATACTTGCCTGTTTATTCATGTTGCAACTATTAAGAGGTCCATTTCCTTTTGCTACTTTAGCACTGTACTCTTGTCTACCAAGGGAAATAACCATAAGGGTTTTGTTTGGTTTTATGCTAATAACTCAATCACAAATGCCACATACAGGCTTGAAGTTTAAAATTAGGTTGATTCTGCAAAGTAATCATCACCTCTCTATATTTGGGCCTGAAAACTTTTTTCCCCAAAGTGCTAAGTTGCTACTTCAGGCAGAAAAAGGCAGGAAAAAAAGTTTGAAAAAGGCAGGGTACTCTGACAGCCACACCATTAGCAGAAAAACAAACAAACAAAAAAAAAAACCACACCAATCCTACAGAACCATCACAATTTAATGGCGTAAAACATCAACTTTTTCAAGGTGCTGCCTAGAGTTATGAATCCCTGAAACATTAACTCATTCTCAGTCCCATTCCTAAAGTCAAGGTGGGCTGATCTACCCCACCAACATCCCTAAACACAGAGCCCAGTGGCAAGGTTCTCTCAAACCCCCTCACCCCATCAGACTGGCACAGTCCACACTTACAAACCTTCAGGGCATGCTGCAGGGTTTATCTATTTATTCAGGCTTTGCCTGAGGGAGGGCTGCAGAAGCAAAGGGAAGGTTGGCAAGTTCTCTTTATTTGCAACGAGGTCAATTTTATGTATTAATTTATGTACATCTGCCTGGAGATTATGATAGGCACATTTCATACAATAGCAAACAACTTTAGCCATAACCTAATTAACTTTGACTAAGGAAGAAAAGAATTCTCCAGGTCTCCATTAGAGATAAATTGCTGTAAAAACTTGCTGTGATCACAGATGCTACAAAATAAGAGTCTGTTTAATCCAAAAGTAAAAGCGGAAAAAAATCTGTCTTTTCACACACTGAGGCACACACATGAAAACCAAAAGCCAATTTATAAGTTGCATGTAAGTTTTGATACTGTCTGTGCCTTTCCTTCAATACCTTTGACTTACTGTTGAATAGCAAAAGAAAAATTCTTCCTTCTCAGTATAACTCTGGGCATGATTTTGCAAGTGTTCAAAAGTTGTAGAAATACTGTAGTTCCTGAGACTTGGGAAAAAATAAAAGGAGCTGCTAAGAATAAGAGTCCCCTGAAAAGGAGCACAAAGTGGTAGATTCATGGTACACTGAAATAATACAATCAATACAAGAAATCAACTGCAAAGTGAAACTGATTGCTGAATACTTTCTGACAAATGTAAAGAGACTTTCCTGCAGGTGTTGGTTTGACCTATTCCCTGAAGAAACAAGAGAAGCATATTAGATTGGCAAGCTCAGGGTAAAGCTTAGATACAACACTGTTTTAAGGGAAAGAAAAAAACCCATGTTTTTAAGGTGACACACCAGTTCTAGAAATGGACTCGAAAAAAATGCAGCGAGTCTTATGACACCTGCTCTGTTGTTGTTGAATTATTTAGAATTTAGCTGTTATGTTACTTAGCAATGCCAAGGATCAGCAAACAATGTGTTGCTTCAGTGACAAACTCAACCTACACTGGGACGAGACATGTCCCAGACCAATGTATTAAGCTACAACAGCACTCAGCTGAGCCAATAAAAGGCTCCATGAAGATTTTTAGAGCGGCCAAGAGAAGCTTCAACCCTGTAAAGTGCCTGTTCTGCATTTGCAGATCATCAGGAGGTGCTGCAATGAGTCACTGTGGTTTGGGTGGATGGATAGATGAGTTTAAGAATTGCTTTGCAGTATGGAAATGGAAAGTGACAGAAACTGAGGATCCTACCAAAAGCTATAAAGTGACCAAGTACAAAGGGGTTATAAAAAAGCTAAGAGAACTTGGTTTTGCAAAAGAAGGGCTCATATGGTGTTTAGAGACATATTCAAACCAACAGAATAACTCATCTCCAATTGATGCTCTTACCAAAGGGAATGCACAGCAGGGTTGCACTTCTATTAGAGAAATGAGATGGAGCGTGTGTGAAAAATTAGAAATTCCAAGTATAAAGCACACATATGTCTCAATGATGAGCACATTCCAAATATCTTTGAGAAATATTCGTGGCATGTGAACAGAAAACAGTGTGCACTAAGAATGTGGCAAGCAAAGCAGACCTCAGGAAGAGAGCTCATTTTACCAGGAGACAAGTAGATACTGCATAGTCACAAACACAAATGTAAGGTGAAAGGGGATAACATACCCAACAGGTCACACTTGAAAGCTTTCTCTTCCAATAGCTCAATTACAGTGACATTGCTAACGACCCATCTTTTTACAAAGGGTATTTTAAGTACCATGGGATCTTTATATTTAATTAACAAATGAAAGTTTTTAAGCTTTGCTAATCTGCGGCTGGCTGCCAAATCTGTGGTTTATGCCATAATATCAAACATATGTTTTATACAACATGCAACCCATTCAGTAATTTTCACCAGTTCCAGGCATCCCCTTCCCTTGATACATGAAATGCATTCAGAAGCAGCAGAGTAATCAGAACTGGGAGCTGGAAGATTTAGAGTGCAAACCCGTGGGGATTTTCCCATTTGTCACCCCTGGGCTCTGGCAATGACTTACAGAGAATGTCACATTTATCTACAGACTGTAAAATGAAGTTGTTAAGCACAAACAAACTCAGGATGAAAAGTACAAAAATGACTTAAAATTTCAAATCTATCTTCCACGTCCCTGGTGAGATAAAGCTGCACAACCTGCCCTGTGCCTGATTCCCAGTGCAAGCAGGGAAACACGTGGATTAAAACTGCATTTCTGGCTTGGCCACAAGTCCTGTGGAAATGCCACATACTATTTCCTTACCTGAGCAATCATCCCATCAGACATGGTATCAACTGCCCTGTAGGTAATGTAATGATTCTGAGGAGAAAGATGAGGCTAATGATGCAAACTCAACCTTCCAAAATAAACCCAAAAACTTGCCACAGCAATTTCAAAGTACACAAATTTTTCTTTTTGACAAATGAAAACTTTTTTTTAACAGTAACTGAAGACTTAGCAGTATTTGTTTACAGTGTTAAAAGTTTTCTTTAGCAATAACAAAAGACTGAAATGCAAAACCCCCAGAAGAATCACTTGTATTAATAACAAAATATTTTTTCAGACAGTAATTGGACAGTACACCTGCTCTTGCATGTAACTGGTAACATTTCTAAAACCATAAAGCTGATTGCAGAAGAGTTGTTTACTGTGAAAACACTTGTGCCTCACTTCAGCCAGAAAAGTCACTAAACCACAAAGACTTGAACTGTGAGTATCTAATATCATGAGGTTGTGGGGTTTTGATCATCACACATTTTATTTACTCAGAACTTCTGACATAATTGTCACGACTACTGAAATGTTAAAAGTGATTGTGTTATCCAGCCAACACGTTTGGAATGGAAAGAAAGGAAAAAGCTGTTTTTTCCAAGGTTTAAGAACATGAAGTCCTTAATCTGTCTACTTGTTTATCATGAGACCACTCTGTCTTTGTTGGGTATGGATACCAAACATAACAGATGGTCCGCCAAAACCCTATCACGTTTGCTTCAATTATTTGTGAAAGACTGCAGAGGGGGAGGAAACAACTAGGATGATACATTAAAATCTAAAAGAAACACAAAGCCAGGTACTAAACAATAGAAAGAATGGCATGCTGAAGAAAATAGATGTTCGTGCACAAGTTGCCCTGAAACAGCTCCAGGACATTTCACTACAAAAGAAACAAAAGAAGTATAGAGTCAAACAAACATGGTGTTAAAAAAGAAGATGGTTTCATGGTTAATTCTGCCTACTTAATTGTTTCAGCACTCCAAAGGGACACACAGCTGATTCTGCAGAGTATTTCCACAGATTACTAACTTAGTATTATGAGAACATATGTAAAAGCTAAAGATACACCACTATGTGCAACAACTAACTCTGACTACAAAAGGGCAAACTTGTAATGTGAAAGGAGAACAAATGACCTTTTAAATACAAGACAAAGCTCAGCAGACAGTAATGTGCTTTTTGATTCTCCTAAGCCCTTCAGAACGCTCTTTCATGGGCCAAGGTGTTTAAAAGACATGTATTTATGGTATTTAAGAGCTCTAGTTTAGGGATGGAACTTTTAGGGTAATGATTGAGCTCAATCTTTTGCAACCTAAATAATTCCATGCAGGAGAATGTGTAGAAACCTCATGTGTTTCTATGTCTTATGAATTTGTCACCAGCACTCCACCAAAACAAATACCAACACTGCAGTACAACGTCAAGCATTCAAATACTAAAGACAAAGGAAATAAATTAGGAAAAAATATGGCAGAGACTTATAGAAACATGTTTGAATGGGATTTTTAGGTTTTTTTCCCTGAGCTCAAATTTTTTGACCTTTTGAGATGAAGAAATTTAGGGCATTGAAATGGGCTAATTTAATTATGTAATTTGTTTTCCTGTGTGTTACCCGCCACTGCATTTTTACTTAGCTACTCCTCCCTCCAGTAAGTCACATTTATCAATATTATCTTCCTCAAGATGCCAGTATTTCTTGTGAAGACATACCAAAACCAGAAAAACAACTAATCACTTTTGACAATATGTTCCAAAGATTACACTCTCAGTTATGGATAAAGTCCAAACACTGATTTTCAGGCTTTTTTCTTGTCACTGTCCATCAGCAAATGCTCCTCTTACAAAATTCCTCAATACTGAGTGCTTGCCTTGTCAGAACACATTGGAAAATCTGTTGATTTGTCATATACTAAGTAAGCTACATACACAAAATTATAACTATATTAGATAAACAGGTATGTAACAGGTCACCTACAAAAGCTATTCTGTGAAAAATGTTATGTTCAAGTGATGCAATTTTTGTGACATTTACACTATCACCATAGATTTGCAGTCTTATGGGAATCAGAGAAAAAGGCTAAATACTATTCATTAAACTGCAGTATAAGAAATTAACAAAACTGAGTCCCCACATTTACTGGGGTAAACAGAAAAAAAGCAATAATTCTTTTTTTTGTCTCCTCCCCTACCTTTATGTATAGCTACTATCCTGAACAATTATTGTCATATACAAAGGAGATAATAAATTACATGACTAGAAAATGTTACTAGAAAGAACTGTAGTGTTTATTACTAGATTTCTCTGATAACTAAATTATGTTCTTGGAGGTTTTAGAATTTATTCTAGATAGTTGAGTCCTTCCTAAGTGAACTAGAAGTTCTGCCTGGAGCCTTAAAGCCCTGTTTTGAAATAACTAGATCTTACTACATCTTTTTAGGGTAAAGCATGTCTGAAATCTCAAGTTCACTTCAATAATTCACCCTCCAAGGATGAAGGGTTATATGCACTGACACATCTCAGAAGTTACTACCAGGTGCTGCACTCCTGCACTGCACTGTGGGGCTCAGACAAATGAAGCTTCCATCTCTGCTGGTGAAAAGGGTGGCATAAAACCAGGCTAGAGCATGGAGACCTCCCTCACAGCATGTGCTCCATCAGCCAAAACAACAAATCACAGCTTTCAGGTTCTGAAACAAAGGTTTAACGCCCAGGGGAGACTTGAGAGTCCCCTTCCCTGTCCAGCACACACCTCCAGCTTGGCTCTGAGATGGATCACTCATCACTCCAACACTCCTCACTGTCTGAGGAGACCCATCCTGGGCTGAGTGCTCCAGGAGCACACGCCAATTGTCACCACCCTAACACACCTCCAAACCTAATCATCACTTCAGGGTCCATCACCTCTACTGCAACCTGTCCAGATCTGACTTCATGTCCTCCAGAAGAGACATGAAGACAACTTGAGTTTATCAGTAATTTTTTTAATAAGAATAAAGGGGATGAAGCTACAGTAGATGTAGAGTTCCCTACAAATGACACTGGAAAGCACTGGTACAAAGCAGTGTGGGAATTAGAAACTGAGATGAAAATTATTTAAACCGTCATATAATAACGAGTAATCCAAATTCCACACCTCTTGAACAGTGAGAGAAAGGTGTAAAACTGGATCTTCTATCAACACACACATGTTGGGCATGAGCTCAGATCTCAGGAGCTGTCATGGAATGTTTCACCCTGCTCATTTGCCTGGCAGTGCAATCTCTCTGACCATTAACAACTAATTCCTTTGCAAGAGCCAGGAGCAGCTCAGCAACCATCTAATTTCTTAATAAAGGAGAATAAGTCATGGTTACCTGTGAAGAGGATGAAGCCATTGTCTCTGCAATTTACCATTGTCACAATTGCCACTCTTAAAAAAACAGTCTTTTCAGTGTCTAGCTCAAAACAAATACCTTTTCTCACATGTGTCATTGCAGATAACTGCAATCCAATCCTATTTTTGAGTCCTTATTGTAGGAGGTAAACAAAAGAGCATCTGCACTTGGGTTATTTTTTACTTTGTATATGTGAAGAGAACTGCAAGGAGCTTCAATGCTCAAGTTTATGTTAATCATGTCTATGTCTAATACTTCACAAAAGGGAGCATTCAGCATTTTCCACTCCATTTCAAAATAAAAGGAATTAAAGTAAACACAAGAGCCATGTAACACCAGAATTCTTTACAGCTGCCCTATTTCAGTTGTATATCTGCACTATTCTTGTCTGTCTAGCCTTACAGAGGCTGTGCCTACTTTATAAACAGTATGAAATTCAGAAATTTGAAAGAAAACTTAACTGTAACAGCAGCACAAGCCATTATGTTCCAGCAATGCATCATTTTTAGAGAAATAAATGCATTTTCTTCACAATGAGCAATTTATGGATTCAGATAGTACATCTGGGATTTCTATTTCAAGTCTATTATTTCACAAAAAAATAGTTCTAATAAGGGTAAGGCTAGATAAATATTAGAAGAGATTGACATTTCTCATGTAGATTATTTCTAAGATCTGAAAATAATTTGGTAAGCATTGTACCAAACATCGAAGAGAAAAACCTGCAGCTCATAACTCAATGTATTAATTTGAAATAAAGGATACATTCCCAAGGGTAAAGAGACAAAGAAGCATCTCAGCCCAAATAACGGTAAAATTATAATTTTTTTGCACCATTTGCTTACACACACCCTGGGCAGCCCTGCAGCCAGGGAAGGTCTGGCCCAAAGCCATCCCAGCCCATCAGAGGGAAGGCAGGAGGCTGAGGAAAGGCTCTCACAGCTCCTTTAATGCCAGCTCCAGTGGCTCCATACTGGCCACACCATCAGGGAGAGACCTGAACTAAGAAATTTCCTCCCAAGACAGGTTGTTGGGGTTTCTTGTATTCTTTTTTGTTATTCCAGCACTCCCTTACCAATTAAATGCGGTGTTGTGGGTTGATTTGGCTGAGCTAAAATAAATCTAAACATTATTCCATGTTTTAAAAATATTGTAATTTCTAAGCACTTTGACACTAATTAACCAATCCAAGCAGAAAACAGACCTCTCTTCACTCCACAACTTCCTTTCATTCTGGAAGCAGATTGTGGGGTTTTTTTTTATTTTTTGGAAGATATTAGGATGCTGCAAAAAGATACCCAAGCAAATCTAACTATTTATAGGAAACAATAAATGACATGCTGTCTTCAGAATCACAGTATCTTGTTAGATTGTGAATGTATAAAGCCCAAAACTATGGGCGCAAAGAGCTGGTTCTTTGTGGTTTGTTGGTTTATTTTTAAATGTAGCCCATCCTTTATTAGAGTATGAAATTAGGTTCACTTAATTTCAACACTATATGTTATACTAACCATGGCAAGTATATGCCAAATTAAAAAAATAACATACATATGGATCTAAGTAAGTAGTAATGGTGGGTTTGCTCAAATGGGTTCAGACTAAGTCTAATTATGTCTTCAGTGTGCCAACCTATATTTCCTTATTCTATGAAATAATTGATGTATTTTTAAAATTATAAGAATCAAATAACTCAAGAATAATGTACTTGTCAGCAGGTGTTTTCAGGTGTCATTGACTCTCTGCCTATGGATAATTTAAACTTGTTAAATCGGGAATAAAACAAGAGGAAACCAATCTGCATGTTCCTTCAATATTCTTCTTCCCTCCTGATACACAACCTCACCTCTCCACTCGTAATAGTTTCCTCATTTATTAAAATTTATTCCCCACTATAAACACAGTATATGCCACCTAAATATTGCCTCTGTATTCAAACAGTGAAATAAATATCAGTGGTTCAGTTTTCCTTTCCTTCCCACTTTTGGGAAAACGGTTTTTGGCTCTCACACAGACCTAGAGATGACAAGTTATTCATTCTCACACCAAGCACACCTCCAAATGAGGATCAGGAAAACAACTCTGCACATCCATATCAGCTGCCCAGTGTTAGATGTGCAGTAGCATTGGTTTATTCAAAGCCACAATCCACTTCAGAGCAGGAACCAATTCCCTTTTTTATACAGGTATAACATCAGGGAGTTTACATTTGCAGGGATCTACATACAGGCTGTTTATAGCATGCAAAGGATGCAGTGGAATATTAAAATTTCACACACATGTGCTTTTGGCTCTATTATAATTTCATTAACAATATATAGTAGAGAACTGTGTCAGTCATTCCTGAACAACACTGGGATGCATGATGACAACACTAGATGACAACTAGAGGCCATCCACTCAATGACAAAATCCAAAATATCTTTGAAGGCTTCAGGTTAAAAACTCCCAGTTACCAATGAAGTTCTATTAAACTCTTCTTCCCCAATTCAGAGTCAAGTAACATGGTGGATTTCGCCTCAATTCTTACAGTTGTTTCAGGATGCAGCAAGCTTGAATCCTGTAATTGAGACATGGATTTGAGACTATTTTCATGGTTATATTTGAGTACAAATACTCACTACATGATCTTTCACTGTATTACCTACAAAGCCATTTGGCTACAGGTCAGACAGCAAAGCTTCAAGGTACCTCCCTGCATAAATAACAGGAAAGGGGAAGAGAGCTGAACATAATTTACTATGGGTTTAATTTTCTATTTCCTTAATAATTGGTTGATAAATGAAAAAGGGGAACATTTTATTGATATCCGATCTTTTCATCCTTCTATTAAACAGTAACTGAAAAGTTTTACATTAAAAAACCCTCAGGAGTGTGCTACTACTTCTATCAATAAAATATTGAAGGAAAACGGCAAGTTTCACTTCCACTTGACTGTTCTTGGGCCACTATAACACATGGTAAAGAACTACAGCAAACCACATTAAGTTTCCCTAAAGGCTAAGGAATGAGTACATTTTTAAAAATTATTCTTCTGAAGTTTTTTGATTAGGTGGTTATGCTTGAAAACCTTGTACTTCATTCAGGAATAAAACATTAACAGATTTTTCTTGTTAAAACTATTTTTTAAAAATAAATATTTGTTTTGGCCACAGAATTTGCTGTTAAATACAGCTTTTAACTAACCAATAGCTGAGCTTGACTGGACCAGCTATCAACAACAAAAGAAGCAAAAACTCTGGAATAAGGAAGCCAGAGCTACCTAATTCCTAGACAGATGGCAATAGAAACTTGGTGGATGGGTATGAATTTTTAGAATTCCAATATTGGCAAGGCAGGGGAAGCCTCCTAAGCCCAAGTGCAGGCAGCACACATCCCCCTAAGCTTGGCCTGTCAGGCAAAGCAGGGCACATGGGCCACAAATAAAAGCAAACTTGTGGCTCACTTGCACCCTCCCAAGCAGCAGAGCAAACAGAACCATTGCCAAGGCTTTCCTCTCTCAGTTCCAGGCATGTGCAGCTGGCACCAGTGTGCTCCTCTCATGCACCAAAGGCAGCAGATGGAATGAATTACATATTTCAACAGCCTTTGACATCATATCAAACACCTTGGCTTTTAGTTTGAGAAGAGTAACTCCTGGGATTTTTTTTTTCCTGCTTTCACCATCCAAATAAAAGTCACACACAGTTATTTCCTTCTTCATAGGACAATGCAGCCACGCCATATGCTGCCGACCTGCAAGTCTTGCATAGTGAAACAGTGCAACAATAGCAAAATAAAATGATCTGAGTTTGGCTTTGTGATTAAGGCATCACTGCGCAATGAGTTACAGATAACGAACAGAGCTTCAAATCACAGGACAGGGCAGTTTGAGTTGGAAAGGGCCTTAAAAATCACCCATCTCCTCCTCTACCTTCCCCACCACAGACAAAAACATCTACCAAAGCCCACGGCATTGTAGAAATTATGGGGTGTTCAGTGCTTTTCTAAACCAAAGAGAACTCAAGCCTCTAAACCTTGGCAAAACTTATCAGCTGTATTTAGGAAACATCATCAATTGATTTTAGTTTGCTAAATTTCCTAGTTGTAGCTACCTTGTGTATGTGCACTACTCAGGGAGATGGGGACCTGTCTTGGTGGTGACAGTGCCAGTGCTGCTGGGAACAGCACAGCTAAACATGCCCCCCAGGGTATTACTTTCATCCAGGAAAAGTAAAATCCCCTCCAGGCACCACATTCAGCTGGAAGCCTGTTCCTGAACTGCATCAGAGGAAGCCTGGCTGCTCACATCTGTGACTCTAAGTCCAAGGAGAGGCTGGACCACAAGCCTGTTCCAGCACCTGAACTTCCATCACTTGCTTGCTTTGCTCTCTCCCAGAGCAGCTGTCAGACAGACCTACACACATGTCTGAAACATCTTCCACTGTGCCCTTCCTCCTCCCCAGCCTACAAAACTGTGCCTCTGCCTGACTCAGACACCATCCAGAGGCTGCTTCAGCAGAGGGCAGAGTCAGAGTCCATCCTGAGGCGAGCCAAGCTGGAAGGCACCATGGCTGCACAAAGCCAGGACATCACCTCACCTCATTTCTCTGAAGACCTCGAAGTTTTATCAAACTGATAAAAGTTCTCCTACCCTCAGATGCTTACAGGTCTTGTGTTTTCCTGGAGCAAGCTACCAAGAGCCTCTTGGCTTTTATGTTAACAATCATTTCTTCCAGTCTCAGGTTTTCAGCAGATCAAGTGAATGTACCGTGTTCTGACCTTGGTTCCTTCCCCTTCTGCTAAAGTGGGATCAATGCTGGCTATTCTGCCTCTTTCAGATAACAAAGGTTATTCTGCCTTTTTCAGGCTCTATCAGACCCATATCCTCCCACAACTTCTTCGCTGGAAATTCTGCATGTACAAGTGACTTTTATCCTGGCCAGCTCAATACTGCTTTGAAATACACTACCTGATAGCACCAACAGTGATGAAAATCTCTTTAGCCCTGGTAATATATGAAATGAGGAAAGAGAAAACCAAGTATGATATCCTCACTCTCCTGCTCCTCCCATTAGTTTATTAATGTTCAATAATTTTAATAACACTCACATTGAGCCTAACAATCCTTTTTTTTTTTTAATCCCAGTTTAACAAAGAGAAACATTCAAGCTACAATACTTATTTTTCTCTTCTCCACACATTTTTTCTTCAAAACCAGTTTTTGTAATTTCTATTGGGGAAGAAGATTGTTCCCTTATCAACTGAAAAAAAGTTTGACATATCCCTAAGAATTTTCTCTCTCAAAATCTGCTGTCTTAATGGAGTCAGTAAATTGATAGTCTGCTGCAGTTCCATGTGGAATTAGGAGCTCCTATGTATCTAATTCATTCCAAAGGGTGCCCTTTTATTCCAGCTTTGTTCAAAACACTGTCTCACTTTGCTTCTTCCTAATTATTGTATGCGTCTGAAATACACCTCCCTCCCCAGCTTCTCCTCTTTCTTGCAAGAGGGACAGCTGAGAGAGACAGGGGTTTTCTGACAAAGATGAACTGCTTCAATTCATCTCAGTTGTCTGCTATCCTAATCTCTCAATTTCCTTAAATCAGCCACTCAAAGTGAAGAGACTAAAATGCTTACAGACACAGAATAAGGAAGAAAAGAGCCCAGAACACACAACAATGGAACAAAGAAAATAGATTGCTATGTTAAAAAAAATAAAGCATCAACTCAGCCTATAGAGCCAGGCAGAAATAAACAGAATGGATTTCAGAACTTAAATGACAACAAGGCAGAGCAAGATGCGGTTCTCAATCTGTACATTCATGGCAATTTTACTTAAATAAAAGCAAAGTACTTACTGGTACTTTGTCATCACCACTGCATCAAAATAAACTGATCTTAGCCTTCATGTTCAGCACCACATTAATCTAATTTATTTGCTAATTTCTACGTAGTACATAACACATGATGCAGTTTAAGATGTCATTGAAAGAGAAAACAACTGCCATGTCCGGTTTTCGGCTGTTTGGAGGGCCTGGAAAGGCCCGAGGTGGCCTTGGGGCAGCCCACGTATCAAAGGACGAGAATAGGCTTCAGTTCTTCTTTCGGTCTCTGTGTTTATTAATTGTTTATCTAAAAGATTTTCTTTCGGCCCGACAGAGGTCTGCTCAGCAGCCAGCCATGAGCACACTGTCCCCCCTCCAGGGCGGTCACCTATCTTTATACCCAAAGTTGTGTATACAATATTTATCATTTTTCCCCAATACCTTTCACCCTTATTGCCCGGTGCACTTTTAGTAATGACCAATCCCAAAGTGCCACCATCACCACAGAAGATGGAGGAGAAGAAGAAGAAGGACAGGACACGCCCCAGTTCCTCCATCTTACTTCTCTAAACCCCCCTGTACATAAATCCTAAACCCTGTGTCTCACCCTCTAATTAACTAATCCCTTCACCATTCACCCCAGTGAAGTCCTCCTATCCTCATACAGGTGTCGTCTCCCGTGTAGGATCAAAGTCCAGCCACCAGACACTTCTGGCAACATTCCAGGACTCCCGAGCCCCCCAAGGGTGGTCTCGGTGGCTCGACACCTCAGTCCTGAGGTGCTGAGATCCCACACTGCCACACAGTTTTTAATTTAAATTGTGGATGTGGCAGTGTATCCTGTTCCTTTCCTGACAGTCAAACACAGAGATGCACTTTTTTCTTTGCTGTTGATCAATTAAAATCACCAGCTGTTTATGCAGAACTGCTGGCAACCTTGCAAGTGTCATTTCTCTTCCTAAGCCTCATGAACTTGATTCACCCATTTGTTTAAAGGTACAACAAGCTAACAATGGGAATGCTTTAGTTGTAAGTACATAAAGACACTCAAGGAACAGTCCCTGCTCATGCAAAGCTTCAACTGCAAAGAATGACACCTGCTAAAGAGCACTGCATCAAGCTCTACAAGTAGAAATTCATGTGAAAGTCTTTAATTGCCAGAACAAACTAAACCTTTCAGCTTGCTAATTAGTTCAACTCATACTGTCTAAGGCATAACACCTGGGGCTTGTTACAGGCAAATTTTAAAGGTGTAACAAGTCTGTACAGGTGTGCAAACAAACTATAAAGTTGTGCTGCTTTCCTCCACACATAGGAAGTAAGCTTTTTAGCACATTTTGTTGTTATCCACATTTGATCCTTAACTTAAAATGGTTGCCCTTGCTCTTAGCTGCAGCTTTCCAGTGATGCTGAGGTCATTGTCAGGTGTATAAAGCACTCTGATTCTTAGGTTAAAAAACCATAATTAACCCAGTCTTTTAAATAATATTGACAGAAAAGGGAGAAGCACAGTGTGATGGAGGTCAGAAATCAATGCAGACCAGTGAACCCATACACAACACTGCTTATTTTAATTTTTGATATTTATAACAAGAACACATTAGTGATTTAGAAGCCTCATCCTTCTTTCATGGGCAAAACTCTGATTCTAAATGAATTGTCCATGATTGTACTCCTTTTTCTTTTCCTAACCTTTCATTAGAAATATATGCACAGTTTTAAGCGTATCTTTCAGAAAGTTACAGAAGAATGACTATCCCATTTACTTATGCCCTGAGATCCTCACTACTACTCAGAATATTTAAGGTAATCATAAAAGATTGTTTAAAAGTTCCTAAAAGTTGTTATAATTGGCAGTCCTGGTCAGGCACAGCCAAGCAATGCCATCAATTCATTCACACCATACATACTCTCATATGCAACAACCTGTGGCACAGGCATCACAGTTACTACTTCCCCATTACTATGGAGGGCATTTATCCCATTTTTGAAATGCACAGCAACTTAGTTTTCCAAAAATCATCCACTGTGTTCCATTGCCTCTTGGTAACAGTTCACTGTCAAGTCATGGACATTGAAACTTTTAAACTGCGCCCATGCTGGCTGCACATTTGCTGTTTACTGCCAGGTGCTATCTGGAAGGCAGCTCTGCTCCATCCAAAACAGGCTCATACTAACACCCCCCCCTTGCCATGCACAGCCCTCACTAGGAGCAGTTGTTCAGATCAAACCTGCCAGGAAAATAATCTACAAACACCAAAGGTTTAGGTCCAAAGAGGAGACAGAGGAGTCCTTTGGCTTTATTCCAATAAAGGGAGAGGTCATGGGGCATTCTCCTGGGATCTCTCAGATTTTTGGAGGACACAGCCTCCTTTCCATCCCAATTTCCCAGCTGCATTTCCCTTCTCTCTTTCCATTGGCTGAGGTACTTGAGAGGTACAGATTTCCCCTCATGTATTACCCTCCCTTTTATTTTTTAATTCTTACAGAATTTAGGCGTTTTTCTTCCCCATTGTTTCTCCCACCTTGCCATGTCTAATTTCATTTATCAGCAAACCTAAAGTTTATTTGTAAAAGCATATATCTTTTTCCATTCATCAATCAGTGGAACCTTTGCCATTGTTTTTTATCTCCCAGTGCTAGATTTACCTACCAGCAGACACACAGCTTGTTTGTAAAGACAAATCCACTATTCCTCTCAAACCTGGCAGCCTGGCCAGATGAACTTGAGAAACCCTGACCTACACACCAAGCTCCAAACCCTCCTCCTTCGTGGGGCTGTGTCACTGCCAGGGATGCCTGTAACACAGCTCCAGGGAGGCACTGGAGCAGCCAGGATCCCTGTCTCACAGCTGCATGGATGCAGCAGGAGGACACATGGCACACAGAGTGGAGCACATGGTGCCTGTCTGTCTCAAAGCTGATTATTCTGATGTGCTCTGACAGGAGCTCCAGCAAAGCCATACCCTTTTCAAAGGCTCCCTTGCTGAGTGAAAGTCAGCAGATGTGGCAGTGGAACAGCATTTGGAAGGACAGAGAAGCCAGGCATGGAGACTGTTCTCTCCCTGCTCTGACACAAACACACAGCAGACACCAAGTGGAACCTCCTCCTGTAAGCCCAGTTCTTTGGGGAAAGAGCTGGGCAGCAGGGAAAGCCAGAATGATAAATTCCTGCCACTCCCCTTCTGTCTATAAAATAAACTGGGAAGGAAGCTCACGGCAGTGCCAGCAACCTATCATGAACTAGGTGATGGAAAACAGACACCAGCAGGCAAAGATGGCACTTGAAAGACACTTTCAAAGATAATGTACAGTTACAATAGTGATCCACAGCACTGAGCAATTATACCTGTCAGATGACTAATTGGTGATGAGCACCACATGATGGAGTGAAGCTGTTTGACAATAACTGTCAGCATTATCACAAACAAAAAGCACCAGCTACATCCACAACAATCCCATCCAGCATTTTAATGAGGGAGCTGGGACAAGACTTCAAAATATTCTGCAAGACTGAGGTCAAGTGACAAGTGATTTCATTTCAGGCTAAAAACCTTTGTAATAATTTATTTGCTGGTACTTTTTTGTTGCACTCAGATAGAAAACAAATCAGTTTCTTGCTAGGAAAAGCAATCTAATCTAACCATATGCAGCACTTTGGTCTGAACTTGGACAAATACTCTCCTCCTCAGATCATAAAGGAAAATTATTTCTATCTATCTAGGATAAAGGAGGTTTTTTGACCTTAACCTCAAAGTCCTCTTTATAAACCTACTTTTATAATTTTAATCAAATTCATTCACCCCCACATACTGCAACATGAATCTAATCACTTGCTTTGCAAGTTTAGTACCCAGAGACAGTACAGAAGTTCTAACAGCTGTTAGAAAAACATTGCAGCCTCTGACTTTTTTTACTGGAGTTACTGCAGCCAAAGTTTGCTGTAAATTGATGATGAAGCTGAATTAGATGTTAATATGCAGCTTGATATATTATTCATGAGAATGAGTCACAGACCTAATTAGAAACATGACAAGAAAAGCTTTTGAATCCACAATCCGGATTCTCCCTGACATGAAAGATTTGACATGTGAATACATTTTCACTTACTGAGAGAAAAGAGACAAATGACCTTTCACATCTAAGCACAAAAACGTCATGCTGGAGATGCAGAACTTGCCTGAGAGTTTGGAGGAAAAAAAGGATCCAATTTGATATAAAAGAAGGCCGTCAAAAATGTGATTTATCCTTTGATGGAGCATCTATGTGCTTACAAAACATCCATTCCATGTACCTTCCCACAGACATTAAATAGAGGCTTTAGAACCCTCTGCCAGGTGATCCATCTGGGGCTCCAATAAGGTGACACAGGACATGTCCCATGAAGGCATTTAGGCCTGATAAGTGGAATTTTGAGACAAATTACTGCTGTTACTTTTTTTTTTTGTACATTTGGGTAAATTACTCCTTATCTCATTACCCAAAAATTGGATGATTTAATTTATACATCTATTTTAATCTCACAGTCATATTCTAAGCCTAGAAGAGACCACATTTCAGATATAAAAAGATGAAGGTATCTCTGGATAAATCTGAAATAAATATGGTCTGGCAGGCAGAGAAGGAATATTATGGGAAACATTTTCTTCAGCTTACAAAACAAGCCACCACAATATACTAATGAGCTGTCAGGATGAAAGAAAGTACTTTAAACAAACTATTTTAACTTAGATGGCAATTAGTGTGACCCTTACAGTACACATGGAAAAAATGAAAGACTCTCATTCCCACCCAATATTGATCTGCCCCTGGTAAAAGCAAAGGTTACCCCAATGTAAACAAGGCTGCCAAGGAAAACAAACTCAAGTGGCACATGAGCTACTGGGAGTTTTTCCAGACTTCACAACAGTGGGCAAGAAAAGTCATTACTAATAAGCAGCCAACAGCTTTGCACTCAGATGTCTGTGTATGAGGGCATCACTAAAGGAGACAGAAAGGAAGAGGTCAGGATGTACTCACTTCTAAAATTAATAATTCATTAAAAATTTCACTTGAGAGAGATGTTCCAAAAAATAAAAAACCCAACAACTTAGAGTGCAACACCTCAGAAACAATGTTGTCCACGTCCTTACTTGTGAGCTCTGTGTAAAACACACAATCACAAGGAGATTTCACTCACCCAAGTTGCTTTTGTCTCCTGTAAGCAAGCCAAGAAAACATGAGCCCTGCAATAAGGATAAGCAGCCATTTCCTTCTGAGATATTTTTAAGCAGCATTATTTGTCAGCAGGTCAAAATCATCTACTGGTAGTGCCAGTCATCCCACCTGAAGGCACCAAGGAGCAAACAAGGGCTAATTGGATAAAAGCTACAAATAATTAACAATTGTCTCAAACAACAATTGTGATACCTGGCCTTGGAATATTTTTAACAGTTTCAAACTAAAAAATTAATTACAACCTTTCATAATCTGTCATTGTTCAGGGACATGCTAATTTCCATTCTTAGTGAAAACAAGCTTGTTTAATTCAATGAAATTTGTATTTTTGAGGAAAATGTGGAAGATATTAAAGAACACATTTTTTGAGTTTGTAAATGAAGACATTTTACATCTTCAGCCACTGCTCCTGAGATCACTGGTATGTTCATGCTCCAGAGGTAGATTTTGAACAAATTGAAAAGCCATAGTTTAATGATAAAAGCCTCAACTAAAGAAAGATCATGAAACAAGAGAGAAAAAAACCACACAAAACGAATCAGAAAAGTATATCAAGACTTGACAACTTAAACCCTATGAGCTCAGTTTCAAAGTCTTTGCCATCAAGCTGTAACATCCACCAAACACAACTCCCCCAACGGATGTAAGTCTTCACAGGGCTTATTGAAGATGAAAGCAGCAGCTCACGCCCTTGACATGGCCACGAACAGAAAACAAACCTCTATCTGCCACTGCTCAGAGACCCACTCAGTCTAGAGAGGGAGCTCTTGAAACATTGCCTCTCTATATTCTTCTCAGCTCACTTGACATTCCAGTAGTTAACAGCTACAGAAAAAAAAAAAGAAAACAACCCACAACATCCTAGGAAAGGGATTTTTACAAGTTTGCTTTGCTAGTATGTTTACACAGAATTTACTTCAAAGGCTCGTAAGATAAAGGTTTCAAAGAAGCAATGTTCTGCTCAGGAGGTTGTTTGTTATGGCCGCTTTCAAACTAAATAATAAAAACCCTACTAGCTGATGGCCATGTGCTAGAAGTTACACTAGACAAATGTGGCAAAGCTGCTGCAGAGCCTGGTGCTCCTCCATTTCTTTCTCCTAGCAGTCCGTCATTTCCCCTCCTTCACTGACTGTCTCAAGAGATGGAAGAAGGGCAGACTGACAATACAGTGAGTCTGTTGTATCTTAAACCAAAAAAAGTTTAAAACTCTTCTCCCTCTGTTCCTATCCAATTGCTTCATTTATTTTTTTTTAATCTCCACCCCTACACTCATTTCTGGGCTTGAATGGTACAAAGGAGTCAAACCCCAAGAGGGAATATAGGCACACAAGAGCATCCACGAGAGGCACATTGCAGATTCTGTGCCTACAGCACTCAAACAAGAATTCCTGCTTCTCCCAAGAGAAGGGTGAAAAACAAGAACTTGGGGTGTTCTTAGGCTAAGGGGGGTTTGTGTTTTTTTGACATGTGTGTTGGGTTTGGGTTTTTTTTTTGCTACTAACAACAGCAAGGTAACTTCAAGGGAAGAACCCTAAAACATTCTTAGATTTATCAAGCTACTGGAATAGTAAGCACCAGTACAACAGCTCTGACTTGCTTGAGTATGGAAGTGTATTAGAATGTCTAAGTGAACATGAACCTCAATTTATTCTTAACTTGTTCCCCCTTCCCCAGAAAACATTCCAGTCTATTTTCACTCTCAGCAAGGCAGAAAAAAATGAAGTTAGATAATTGTACAAGTACTACCTCACAGGTTCTTGAGCACAAAGGAGTGTCTACACAGCATAAACCATGGGTGTTTTGCTTGAATTAAATAGAGGAATTCTTTTTACTAGAGTTCATAAAGATATGTTCGAGGAAAGAAACAAGAATAGGACAAACAGGCAGTAGGAATGTAACTGCCTTACACTTTCTTGATTTAAATAATGGATAGACCTCAACCCAAAGCACCAGGACTGATACAATCAAACATAGCATGACAACAGACTTTAAAACAAAATGTAAATTTTCCCTGTAACGGACAGGAGGGCAAAACTAAGTAGGAGTATTTCCCATTTGCTTAGTCTGTGGGTCTGAGCAGTCCATCACACTCGTTTCTCCAGCTGCAAACCCCCACCCAGTGAAGTATTTCAGAGCTAGCTCACCCGACCTCTATGGGCAGCTTCATGCAAGCTCCACTTTGCTCCCCTCTGTTTGGATATCACAGTGACTCTGTTTGCCAAACTGGACTCCAGTCAGGGAGACTCCTTATGCCCCAAGAGAACCTGGGGTGATGTAAAGCACCCCTTCATTAATCAAGGAGAAGTTCTCAGCACAGGCGTCAGTTCTAATGGAGATACACGAACTGAAATTAATAGTGAAAGGAGTAACAGCTACAAACAACTGAGCCTTTACAGCAACGAAAATGACATTTATTTACAAAACAAACAGAACAGCAACAGAGCTCGATGTTTGACTAAAAATGAAATATATACATGTTTTGATTGAAGTGATCTCTTTGAAACAGTGATATTGACAGAGATAGCCCTAAACTGTGAAACTTTGTATTTCTCAGTTTCTGGTAACTGCCCATGCTTATTTAAAAGTCAGTTACTCACTGGGACAAAAATCCCAACATGGAAAGCAACCCCCGTGTAAGGAAAAGTCACTAAAGACCTTCTCTTCCCCCACACCCCAACCTTCTGGCAATAAGGAAGCACATATAAATACAGATAAAAATTCAGCGATGCATCTCATTCAACAGACCAATCCAGAGCATTTGGCAAAGAAGTTAGAGATTAGAAATCATACTTTGACCATGCTGCATAGAAAATTCAGACTTTTAGAAGTAGTTTCAATATAAAGCCTCTCTGATAATGCATTCTGTCCCAAAGTAAGCTATTTAAATAAACGAATGGCAATTTCAGCTCTTATAAATTTCCATAGCGCTTAAATTATAAGATTAAACAAACAATCTTCTTTAAGAGTTTAGTGAGAAAAGTTTCTACATCTAATCATTCTAATCCTCTTGTTAATACAGTTTGGTTATATTTAGAGACACCATTTTCCTGATTATCAGATATAACCAAGACTCACAGAAGTGCTTAATCGAGAAAATTCTCCTAGAATTATCAGTCAGCATCACAGGATCTGCTTCAGAACACATTCTAGGCTGTTCAATACAACATCATCCCAGACTGCACTTGCCCTAATTTATTTAAATCAGCTTAATCCCAAATGTTTTACATAGCAGAAGCAAAAAATGTCTCCTCACATGTAGCTAAATCACTATTATACTTGACTGCTCCATAAACACTTGTACATGACAATGCATCTGGCTTGCATTTTTGATCATTTACTTTTCATGTCAACATTTCTTTCAATGTAAGCAGCATTTATGTATGGCCAAGGTCCCACAAAGCAGAGCTTGGCAGCAGCTGGGGCTACTACAGTGCCGTCACAGCCACCTGCCAGTGCAGCTGGCCAAAAGCAAAACAAACAAATAAAAGCAAAAATAAACAAGCCCAAATAGAATTAAAAATCCCAAACAAACAAACAAAAAAAACCCCCAAACACTAAGGGTGACTGACCCATTGGCCTGGTTACTAATAATATAAGAGGAAACCAGCTATTAAAGATGACACCTGGGAGACAAGGAGGCCAGAGCCAATTCCTAGCTATCCCATAACATGCCTTCCTGTGCAAACACAGAGGTTTCAATTGCCCACCTTTCAGAGACTGGAGCTTGCCAGACCAGGTTGAACATTCAGCAGTGTCTACTTGAATTACCTAAAGCTTTCAACCCAGAAGCCCAAGTTCATGAAGTAGGATTCTTCATTTAATTTCCCATATTCAAAATTGATTATTCAGATCTACTCATGAGACAGTTCTCAAGATCTGTTGAGGACATGGAATGGTTTGGAAAGCAAACTAAGGAACAAGGCAGAAAAATTTTACAGGACCAGGGAGAAAACACTAAGGGGGGGAAAAAAGGCAATTGTGTTTTTATTGCACTGTTATTAGCTGTAATTTGTAATTGCTGTGGGGCAGTTACAGTTTTTTCAAGTTGACAACTTAAGTCAAAAGTCTATTATTTCATTCCTGAAGCTGCACACCCAAAATTCTTCAAGTTATTACATCCCAGGTGAACCCTGTATGCAAAACACTTGAAAACACATTCTTTATCAGAAAGAAAAATAGATTTAGCATAGTTGCAAGCACTTTACATATTCACAGAATTCTCAAACTACTAGGTTAATTCCTGAGACTACTTTTATCTTTTGCTCTTGTGCTTGTTGTCGTCTTATTTCATATTCTGTTACTACTTGTAACCTACATTAATCCTATCTCACCGCAGTGCAATAATAACGCAAATAATTACCTAAGGGATGAAAAGAGTGTATTCCTCACTATCTTGCATAAGGATGAAAACAGAACATTTCAGGGACTTGAACAATTCATTTCTCTTAATGGGACAAAAAAAAAAAAAAACCAGCCACAAAAAAAGGAAGTTTCTTTAAACACTCCACAAATTCATTCTAGCTCAACTAAGAAGCTCACAAAGGGCACTAAGCCAGCGAGACACATGCACACCATCACCTAATGTCACAAAAATGAACCTGTTCCTCACTACCAGCCAGTCCACAGACCCAAACTTCTTCCCCTGCCCCATGTGAAAGCAGTGCCAAGGCACAGGGGCCAGGAAGTGCCCCAGATGCAGAGAAAATGCTGCCAGCAGCACTGGCTCAAACGCACTGAAGTTCAGCTGTTGCTGTACGGCAGTTTCTCCACCCTGCTAAACTCATGGTCCTGGCTGCATTTTTCACAACAGCCTCTTCAGTACAGGACCTGGCGCAGTGAAATGTTCTGGAGTTCTGTTTCCTCTCTTCCTATTCCTTTTTCTCTTCTTTAAAACACACAACTTGAGACACCTCAGGAGGCAACATTTAAGTGCAACCAGTTCCCAAAGTGAGCTTGTAAATTATGCTCTATATTTATATTAGGTACTACGGGAATTTCAAGACTAAAACTCTAAACTGTGTTTTTCCAGTTAAAAACATCTGTCAATTACAAAGCTTAAACTTGGCCAGTTTTAACTACAGAGAAGAATACTCTGTCCCAGATCACCATCCAAACCCACCCTTGCTTGTATACAGCTCTTGTAACTTTTGGGTATCGTGACTCCAGATTTAAAATATCCAAGAACAAATAAAAACACTTATGTAAACAAGTGGAAGCAAGTAGAAAGATGTTGGGATTTTTTTCATTTCAGAGGAAGAATTAACACAGCAGTGACAAATCACCTTTCTATTGAAGCAGCTCTCACAGCTAGCACACTTCAGACTGCACCACAAGTAGTTATTAGGTGTGAAATCCAGTTGTTACATGCCACCAATAGCATGTGGATCTGCTATAGTAAAATACCACAGACACATTTTCCTCCCTTTTTCTTTCAGTTCCAAAGACAGTCATAAAACCTGGCTGGCTCCCTGGGTAGCTATGTTAACCCTAAAAACACTGACCAGCAGAAATGATTGCAATCACACCACTACAATCTTCCACAGAGGAGGGCAATCATACAGATCAGTGTATGGTCAAATTGCCCCCTAATTCTCATAAAGTCCATCTACTCTGGATACCCTTACTTTGTATTTCTGTTTCTCAGTCATCACAGCGCTGAGAACTGGAGAAAAAAAAAAAAAAAAAAAAAGAGAAACACGAATAGTCCTTGGGTAAGAGCAATACTGGACTATCAGGAACTAAAAATAGTTTAGAGCATCTGTATCAGGCTTTTTTTTTTTTTTACTCTCTACCAGTGTCCATTTCAGGCATCCTGTTAGTGTGATTGAGGATTTTGCAGCTAAATACAATGAAGTGCAACTTGAGAGGTCTACAAGAAAAAACACCTTATCAGACTTCCCCCCACAAGTGACAGGTGCAAATTACAAAATGAAAGAGTCTAGAGAAAGTATTAAGCCTAATTCTAGAAAAATACAGTATTAGCATCAGATTCCAAGGGGATAGAGATACAAGAACAGCAAGGAAATGGTCCCAGAAATGTTTTCTAGCCTGAAGAGACAAGCTAGGAACAGGAGAGAGACACTTTTTTTACAATGTGTACTTTACTGAATGCAAGAGCTATTGGCCCTTTCAGCTTCTGTTTTTAACAAAAGTACATTAACTTGCGTATGTGAAGACTATAATTGCACTTGAATGTTTTTGAGACAATTTCTGAGCAAAATATAAAGAAACCACATTACATGTCAGTAAATGCAGCATTTAGACTAAGTCCTACCTCATAGTTAAATGTTCAATTCTTCATAAATTGTGATCAAGTCCATGAAAAGCAGTACCTAAACCAGGTAAATCCAACTTACAGCTACTTGTGTAACTAGTATTTTCCACTCTGCTCCCTAGCCCTTCTCTCACCACAGTCCTCAAGCCCTCAGCCAGGCACCACCCAACTTCTCACCTCGCTGTCGATAATCACCAAGCACCTGTTGGTAATTACCGAGCACTTGCCCCACCCACAGCAGCCGTGCAGGTCCCTGACTGCGGGGAAAACAGGGTTGAAGTGCAGACCCCACCCTCCGCCCCAAAAAAAAAAAAAAAAAAAAAAAAAAAAAAAATTACAACTTTGCTAAATAACTTGAGACTAGTAAAAGATACATCAGGACACTGAGAGACTTGTTTACTCCCTTTAGGCCAATCAAGAAAAAGTTCATATCCTTCTCTGCGAAGGGAAGACATGGCTTTTGTTGAAGTAGAAGCATGTTTTATTAGCCCAGCGTCCTTCCACGTTTGTCCTTGCTCCCCAGGAGGCCACTCACCAGGCATACATATACATATATATATATAAATAAATATCTATGTCTGAAACGACAGCTACATGAGTGCATGACTTGCACTGGAGCAGTTTAAGGCATAGTTTTTATTGCTTAAAACCACAGAAATAAGAAGAGACCATACTCTTTAACTGTAACATACTGAGGGGACATCGCAAGTACTTCCACATTTGAGCTCACCACCCTGACTCACATGCCTTGTCCACATTGCCATTATTTCAATAAGATTTGCTTCCTGGACAAGCTGCCAGGTCTCCAGTACCAGTCCTACCTCCCTTCCAGCAGGTGAAAATAGACCAGGCATTGCCTTTGACACCATAAGCATTTAAGACAGCCACAGAGCTTCAAGGGAAAAAGCCACACTTAGTGCCAAGGACAAAGAGATTTGAAGAAACTGGAAGAAGAACATACTGATTGAGGGTCCCAGTTACGTTGAGGCTTAGCCTTTCAAATGTTCATTGCTTTCCTACTGAACACAGCGGGTGAGAAAGCCTAGGCAGAAAAGGGAGGTAGAAGCCATGTAAACATGTAAACAAGCCCATAGCTGTATACAAGGACAGAAGCAGATTCCATCGTCACCAAGCTGAAGAGAGTGGTTTTATTATTAGAAAAAAAACAAAAACATAAAAACCCGACATGTATGTTCTCTCACTACATGTAGACATTACAACAATAACAATGCACTATAACACCACTGCAGTAAAATAGCGAGTTGGAAAAAATAAATAGGGCACAGGTTAATAGTATCCATATCTATCTTTGGAAAGACACGCAACTACAATCTGCACCCCAGCTTATGCTCAGTATTTACTATAATCTCAAACAACAAAAAAGTCGAACTCAACAGATGACTGGTGTTCCAACTTCTGCTTTCCCAACACAGCCAAGGCTGGCAGCAGCCACAGCTCCGCTCCCCTGAGCCCACGCCAGCACGGGACCGGCCGCAGGGGCACAGCCCGGGCCTGAGCCGGGCACCGAAACGCATTTCCCCTCATGTAATGGTAGCCCTGCACTCTTCCACAACTTCTTCACCTCCTCGAGGAGCGAAGCAAGCCTCACCTCGGCGACAAAACCCGGTGCTTAGCAAAGTTTTCCCTTACCAACTTCGAAGAGCCGACTCCGCAGAGCGTCCATCCTGGAGCACCAGCCGCAGCTGCCCCTGCTCTCCTTTCATCCGATACACCTGCGTCCTTTTAAAAGGGTCATTCCCAGCCTGAGAGCCAGTCGGGTCTCAGTAGTGATACGTGATGATGATGATTACAATCACCTGAGGGAAAGCTGGGGCGGCAGATCCCAGGTTTGGCCGGGCCCGTTGGGTGTCCCTGTGCCGTGGGGCAGGCCCTGACTCAGCTCCCTGGTTTGGCCAGGCCCTGGGCAGTGGGGCAGTCCCGGCGCTGGCAGGGCTGGAGGGCAGCCGGGAGCCTTTCCCAGCGCACGGCAGCTGTGCACCTCGTGTGCCTGCTGGACACCTGGCCACCACAGGGGGATCCTGGGGCCGGCATCTCGGGGTTTTTTGCAGCTCGTTTGTCGTAGGTCTGAGAGCAACAAAAGGGCTTTTTATCGCCGCTGCCTGTAGAGCAGAAACTGCTCAGGCCACTTATCCCTGCGATCCTGCCCTGCCCAGATCTGTAATTATTGTTCGAAGCACCCTCATTAGCGTTTTCTATTGACATTTCCATACAAATAGGACTGGGTTCGGTTGTTTTCCTACAAGTTTATGTGCCTAACAGAGATTTCTCTCTAAATTCTTCGCTAAAATTGTGAAGTAATTCAGGAGAAGTTCACCCATGTTCACCTCCAAGACATGATCCCTGCCCACTTCGGTGATGACCATGAACAGAGCAAAAAGCTTCGTAAAATGCAGTCTCAGCTGCGCAGGATGACTGGCCAAGCACACTTCCAACTGCTTGAAGCCTGTGCCCTCGAGTCTCTGCATTTGTCACACAGGACAGGACGCTCACTCAAGATGTAAATGTTTCTCTTCCACCAGCTCAGCTTCTGCTCTACCCACACCTTTAAAATGTCATTTCTTGCCACAAGATACAGGACTGCACCCAAGCAACTCCCAAACACCAAGGTTAAAACGGAGAGGCAGGCAAATTCCCCATGAAGGTCCCTGATGAGCTAGATAATATTGAAGACCATCAAAAATGCATCTGATGCCTCTTCTTGTAGATGATATGGTTAAAGACAACATAGACACAAACAGATACATGCATGGTACATACACGCAGATTTGTTTATTGTCTATATTAGACTTTTCATTTCTGATCTGAAAAGCAGTAATAAATAAACACTTTTGTTCAGGATGCAGAAAGACTGGGTGGATTGGAGAGGCGTTTATAGTTTATTGCAAAATCAGTCTCATGTATGTTCGAGGCCTAGGCAGCCTTTTACGCTTGCATTTCCCTAAACTTTCTAATAGCTAAGTGAAAAAATCTTTTGTTAGTTCACAAAAAAAAAAAAATTGCTGCAACAAAGCAAGAACGCACAGGCCACGAATATGTCCATCTATCTGTAATATTGCTGGATGAAGGCACACTTTTCTAAATACCTACTGGCTTTCGTAACCATAAAAGGTATCATAGATTGGGCTGTATCATGGTTTCCTCATCTTTCTGTTGCACAGAAATCTTGGATTATTTAGAGTGTACATCTGTAATTCTGACATTTTCTGAAATGAAAGAGAAGAAATGGGATAAATTCAGACACCTGAAGATACATACTAAAAAATGGCAGCAGAAAGTGAATAAGTTACCTCTAGTGCTGAAGGGCAATGGATTTAATTTGTCCCTAAGTTGGAATGGATGTCATTCTGTGATAAGGTAAATAAACAAATTGCAGGTAAAATAATTATACACACATCCATGTTGAGACAATCTGACTGGCAAGGTGTCTGGATGTTGTGTGCATAAGAATCTCTAACCAAATACTGAATTCTAATTGACTTTCACAAGTCAATTCATACTGGATTTCACAAAGGCTGTTGTCAATGCTCTGTGGTTGAGCAGCTTATTGAATTAGGAGAAAGTCATTCACTATTCTGAGCAAACTGCTTTCTGAAAGTACAGGTGAAACAGCTAAAAAATCCTATCAAATATGAGTTAGCAGGGAAAGGATGTATAAAAATTCCATTGTAAATAGCAGCATATTGTTCTGATTTTACTTTCATTGTTCTGTAAAATTAGGATGACTTTTATAAGTAATGAACAAATGAATTTCTGTTTATTGAACATAAGAAATGATTTTTTTCTTTACAAATGGCTGCATAGATAAAATACTATTTATATATTTCAGAAAGCTGTGGGAGAGCTGTGGAGAGTTCTGTTTAAATCACCCCAAGTGATTTATAAATCACTTCTAAATTGTTTAAATCATCTTCAGCTCATAAGATAGGAAACTCTTTTTGTTAGAGAAGCAGCTAACTGTGTCTTTTCATACTTGAAATATCTGATGCTTTGAACAATACATGACATTTGAATGCTTATTTTGCACTTGGGATCCAGATCATCTACTAATCTTTAGGGATATTGGGACTTGACATTCAGCTCAGCAGCTTGCTTTATGCAGTAACCAGCTCCAAGCAAGTTAAAGAACATCAGCTGTGAGGGTCACTTCTAAATCTTCCTGTCTCCAAAGTTAAATAATTTAAACAAATCCTATAGATTTGCAATAAGACAAAATATGTATGTTTAAGGAAGCTTTCAGGAATGGCTTAGTGAGATGTAAATTGACTGTGATTGATGGAAATGAAACTAGGTGCTGTGATGGTACCTTTTTGCAATGGAAGTGTGAGCCTGTTGTTACTTAGGAGTGATAGACTTCACTGTCAGGATAAAAAGAGATTCCATAGAGCAAGGAGTTTCTAACAGTGCAAACCAGCACCATTCATCTTGCAAGTCAGCACAGCCTTCAGTCATGTTTCTGTTTCATATTGGATGCTCTCATTACTGTTTTCTTTTCACTGACTCATCTGGCAAATGTGGAGATCCTGAGCAGTTTATAGGAACTAATCCCTCGGGCTAGGAAATACAGCACAAAACAATGCATATCACAGACCCCCTTAATCCTTTTATGACATCCATCTTTAATATGCATCATTATGGCACACAAGAAACCTGACTGCAGAGTAGTCATGCATACAGAGCACATGTCATCAGTTGCTCAAAAGTGGGCCTGTGGGTGTTTCAGGCTGAGTGGGTGGGTGTTTTATTTATCTCATGGATATGACAACTCTCTTTAGTAGTAGGTGAATGCAGTAACTGCTGTTCCACCACTAACATTTGTGTAATGTAGTCAAAGAAAAAAAGGTTTTTTACATTATTTGTTTTTATGTCTTCTGCTCTGTATCACAATGGATTCTGAAAGCCATGGTGCCCTTTTCAACTGTTTTCATTGAAGAGATCTAATAGCACGGTTAACACAGTTGAATTATTTCAGCATGTAAGAAATTTCACTGTTTTCTGCTTTCCAAATTCATTCAATTTATTTTCATCAGGTAGCAGCTTGCTGTCCAGCAAACCAATCTCATTCCATATTGATTTGTGATGAGGCAACAGGGCAAAAGAAAGCAAAAAGAATAGGAAAAAAAGTAGCCAAAAAATGAGAAGCTCTTGACCTCCTTCCTTTATGTGGCAGCCTGGTTTGGCTGAAAGGTGTGTTGTAATATAGATGAAAGTATTCCTCTAATGCAAGGAATATAAATTTATTTCTAGCTCTTCGCAGTGTGGAATTTGTTTTCCAGATTTGGATAACAATTAAAGTTAACAAAAAAAAGATAACAAATCGTGACAGGAGTCATGATTCAGCAGAGAAAGTATTTTCTAGTTGGAAAACCCGTGTGACCAATAGCTGGTGGAAACCAAACACAAGCAGAAGGTTTGTTTGCCCACCCTCTCTCAAGTGCCTCACTCCTGATACGCTCCAGGCTCCAACATTGAGCCCTTGCCTCTGTTCAGAATGGTTTGAGCCTGTGCTGTGCCTGTTTACACAGTTAGTACAACACTCACACTCTGCCAAGGCTGAGCGATTTTCAGCACTGCTGATACTGAAATGCTCTTCAAAGGAAAGGTTCTGATGGTCACAGCTACTGAGGGCAGCTGTGTTACACCACGTCAGAAACATGTCCAACACACTCGAGGGCTTGAAACATGCACATTGGGATTGATGTAAGTTGGTAATGTGGTAACAAATCACTATGTTATGAGAACCAAAATTGCCAGATAACCTTGCTATAATTGCAGGCAGTTTATGTGCAGAAAGTCTAACGTGGAGGGCAAAAGATCATTCAGAAGAAAGATGTTAGGAGCAGTTAGTTCTTTACTTTTCATCTTCTGATGCATGTGCTTCCATCTGTCTTATCACGGAATGCTGTCCATCAAAACAGTTTTCTGAACAGGACTTCCTAAGATGTTGATTTAAAAATCAGATACAAATTTGCACAAGATCACTCTGACTCAGCTTTGAATCTGACCTAAAAGTATTTCTTGTCATATGGAAGCAAATTATGGTGGAGCAATAAAACAAGAGAAACATTGCTGAGAAACAAACATTGGTGCTATTCTTGGCACTGGGGTGCTGCTGAATGTCACAAACAACTGACACATCAGAAACTCGTGTCTAAAAGAAAATAGGAAACCAGTAGCTTAGATTGTCTGTATTTATTAAGATATACTCTGCCTGGTTTGTAAAAAAACAAGGTAGTTTTGGCCATCTTTTTTTTCCCACAAAAGCATGACCACTACTACAAACCCTGCCATCTTCAAAGCAGGGCAGGTACTAAGACCTACCAAATGAAGTTGCTTTAGCATGTCATGATCTCATTTTAAAAGTGAGATTTAGAAGTTAATATTCCCTTCCATTCAAATATACACTTGGAAATCTGAGGGGTTTTTTTCTACTTTTATGTACACTCTGTTCATTTTTACTCTCCATAGAAGGAGAGACGAGAAAGGTGAAGGATGGGTGTGGGGACATCAGCCTAGAATTGGAAATGCTTTGCATTATCTGGTAATCTCATATGCATTATATGCAAACACATAGCAATCCATCAATGCTGAAAGATCTGCAAACAGTTCAAAGATGACAACTTTAATTCCAGCACAAAGTATATTCCCAAATGCAGCTCATGTCCAGAAGATATAAAGAAGATAGGTGTTGTGGTTTGTCTTTGGGGTATTTTTTTTTAAATTGCATTACATTATTCATAGACCAGAATAATGGTTGTTTGGGGAGGAGATGGTTGAGGTTTTTTTTTTCCTCAGGGACTGAATAAAACCTCTGAGGATGGCCAAAAAAAACCTAATAACAATTAATCTGAAGTGATTCAAACTCTGGAGAATATTTTTTCCTTCCTACATCCTCTCCCCTTTGGTACAGCTGCTGGCAGAGAAGGTTAAAAGTTTTTTTGCTAGTAGTTTGAAAGTCCTGGAACATTAACGTGCTAAGTGTACTAATCTTCCTATGTATGAAGTAGGGATCTTGAAAAAGATGGACCTGCTGGAGAAAAAAAGAAAAAAGGAGCTGTTAGTTTACAGTTTTCTACCCTCATTATCAAGCAAAGCCCAAAAACCTCTGTCACTGAGCAGTACATTGGGACAAACCCCATAGCAAATATGTGATGCTCTCGCTTTTGAAACTGGAATTCCAGAATACAAAGAGTGCCTTTTGGATAAACCGGCCTAGCTCACCTGTACAAAGAAAATAAATTTATTACCTTCACATTACACCTTCTGGAATTCTCAGAGCACCATCTGTTTTTAAGCAAACAATTGCAACTCATCAAGTAATATAGCTACAGTGATTTACAGAGAACAGTTCAGACCTTTATCCCCAAGTACAGTGACAAGAAAATTACATACTTCTCTGAATCGATGCTTCCTAGAGAGTCAGGATCAATGCAGATGTCATTTTCCTTCCTTAGTATTGCACCTATTCCTAAATTGGATTAAATTAAATAACATTAGATTGATAGATAATACCACGCATATCTTTTATCTCAATTTGACTAAACAACATTTGCAACGGTCCTAAAGCAATGTTTTTTCATTTGAATCTTTTTGTACACAGCTGGAGATTGAACTGAATTTCTGTTTCCTCTTAGTCCTGCTACTATCTTTGATGAAATTTATTTGGATGCGTGCAAATGAACAACTCTGACATGGAATTAATACAGACCAAAATTAGGAAGAAAAGTGGGAAATAACATATTAAGTGTCTCCAACAACCCTTTCTCCTCTAGGTACATAAAAAGGAAAAAACTCTAGGGCACAGAAAGTAAAAGACAGTTCTTTACTGACAACTGCACTCACCCCTGAGGAATCAGGATCAACATTTCATTAGGTCCTTTCTAGTATAACTTCAGCGCCTCTCTGGTATAGCTTAGATACTGCTGGTATAATGACAAGCTTCAGTGTAGAAACAGTCCTCCTCTTTTCATGCTTGCTAACCTAAAACCAAAACATGTTGTGTTCTGACTGAGTGTCCTTCTAATTACTTTAAAAGCAATCTACCTCAGTTTTTCCATCAGCAACAGGTGCCTCAGATCCCAGAGATTTTTGTATTGTACCTGTTGGAGGAAATAACCAAATACAGATGGTTTGGTTGTATTCTGCAGTGGCAGTCAGCAGTTACATTATCCCTGCTACTATTGTTGTAAGAGATTCTGAAAGACAGAATATGTGAAGATGAGGTTCTGAATTTTAAATCTTGATCTAAAGCTATTGTGAAATTAATTTGAACTTGTATCTCAGTTCTGTTAAGTTCTGAGAGAATGGTTATGTGCAAATACTTGTGATATTTCAGAAACTACACAGATACTTTGCCAGTTATAAATCTGAAAATGATTGGATTTCAGGGGGAGGAAATGGTGTGATAAGGTGAGTTAAGTAGCAGTTTCATTTATGGTGTAGTTAAGCTGAGATGTCAGGATTTATGAATGTTGTTGGAAGGGTCTGAATAGTTTTCATAGGAACTGTGTAATATTGGTGTGCATTTAAACTTCAGGCCACTCTCAATTCTTCACTTCTCTTTTTTTTTTAATGCAGTATTCCAGCCTTTCATTTTTGTGACAACTGCCACCAAAATCAAAATCAATTATTTACGGCCAAACACTTGGTGTGGTTGTGACTAGAGAAAGAATTTTTAAAAAAATCAAATCCATCACAGGTTGCCAATATGACTTGAGGGAAGAAGGGAAAAACCATGAAAGGCAAAAAAGTCTGTGAATCTTTTTCCATATAGCTCTCTCCAGTGCAAGTCTAACAAGCCTGAGATCCAATGGTTTGGGAGGATTATGCCATAGTCAGAAATATGGTTTCAGATACACTGATTTAGTTCCTTTCTCTGCATTTCTCTGTGGATATCTAAATTACAGAGCCATACAAAGAACTGGGCAAATGATCACAGGGAGCTTGGGGCTGGATCCAGAGCTCTGGCAGAAGTGATCCTTAATTCCATCTTACTCTGAACACCTAATTCTTCTGTGCCCTCTAACAAACAGGAGTTACCCCCCAGCAAGATTTTTGGTTATTCCCTTGATACCAGCAGGCTTTGGAATACCCCAGCCATTGCTTTCTCTTCTGCAGTAAGATTTCTTCCACAAATTGCTGGGGAAGTTGTAAAGTGCTGTTATTTCTCTACATTATCTCAATACTAACCTACAAAAGAGGATGCACCATTAACTGACCAAATGGAACTTAATATCCTTTCAGGCTACTAGGATAAATTTTTAACCCTGGACACTAAAGCTTGCCTATAAATGTAGCAATATAATTTAAAATACCTTTTTGATATTTGCAACTTAGGCAGGATAGTTTAGTGGCAGTTTTAGATGATAATTGCAAAGTTATAGCCAAGGTAAAAATTACTACAAGAACAGATGTCCTAAGGGCATCACAGACTTTTGATTCAGGTGTGATCCAAAAAAAGGTGAAGATGTGAAACTAAAAGGCACCTGGAGAAGTTTGAGAAGGAAAACAGGGAAGCAATCACCAATCTTTGCAGAACCTGTTAAGCAGTAATCAGCAGGGGTTCAAATAACATGCTCTCCCAAGTGATGTGTTCATTCATGGCCGCAGAGATTTAAAACTGATACCCACGATTGCTGCCATCGTGCTCAACATGTACTTTTCAATAGTGTTTTAGTACTGGCATATTTCTAATATCTGTTGACAAGCAGATTCATGTGAGACAGAGTTGGAAAGAGCATCTTTTCCTTGCTGAAGATTTCAACACTTTTATATGTAACTGCTTAAAGCTGAGAGGTAAAGAGTAGCTGAGGTTATTGAAGAAATCTGCTGCCTTTTCCCCCACAGGGTAACATTCAAACATGGCAACTAGAGCATCAGGCTCTAGTTCAAATCTTTTGTGGTGTGGCATTTGCTCAAAACATGAAGAAACAGAGAATAATGACAAAAAAATTTAAATTTTTATGCAATGTGGCAACTAAAACTCAAAAGATTCATAACTTAAAAAATGAAATATTCTAATACATGCACCTACTACAGTTAAAATACTTGGAGTAATTTGACAGATACATTTAGATTCCATCTATCTGACTTGTTTCTTATCATCAGTATTCGAATACTTAATTTAAAAAACCCAAAACAAACAGACACCCATTCAGTTCTGTGTTGAGTTTCCTACTGTTGGGTTGGGAAGCCCTGTGGCTGCATTTCAAAGTTGTGTATGAGATTATGAACAAATTCTGAGTGCTGAAAAATATGATGTTAAATGTGCTGCTCACAGGCACTGATTTGAGAAATAAACCAAGAATTTAGATTTCAAAGCAAGCAAGGACTCAAAATATTAAAAAATATATATTATTTCATCCAGCTTTCACCATTATGTGTGGTATAATGTGTAGAAGACCCAGGTTAAGGTTAATTATACATCTTAAGACACTAAGTTTCTTCTCTCACCAAAGTATAAACACATTTTGCACAGAGCTAAAATTTTCTATTTACCTGTGTCTTTTAATTAGAGAGAAACTTACTTAATTCCATGGACTTCTTTGATCATGTGTTTGGGGTTTATTTTGTTTGTTTAGGGTTTTTTTGTGGCAACATATCTTCTCTCCAATATTTGCAAACCATGCCAAGGTTTTCTGAGGAAGCATAGAATTGTGCTGATCCTGGTTTAGGAGACCTTTTCATAAAGGCACGAAGCAGTAGCAGTAAACAGTTTTACAAAACTACATTTACAGGAAACATTTTATAGGATTCTAAAATTAAACTTGATTGAGGGCATTTGTTAAAGAGCTAAACAAATTACAAGAACTTAATAGAATATTTTAAGCACTTTAAAAGGAAGAAACCAGATCTTTCCCCTTGTACAGTTATCTTGAAAAGCCTTTTAAATAAATAACGCTATGACATTTGATATAATTAGTTTCAAAACCTATCATGAAATGGTATCCATTTAAGGGTTTCTATTTAGCAAACTATCAGGGCTTTGGATTAGGGGAAGAGAATTCTGATGAACAATTAAACAAATGTCATCTCTTTACTCAATCCACTTTTATTTGTTTAGTGAAGAAAACATTAATGGAAATGCAGATACATTAGAACATTATGATAACTAGTACATTAATAATGCAAATAGCTTAAGAAGGTTAATTACTTCTTAAATGAGTAGTTACTGTGTAATGTTCTTCCTTTGCAAAATGCACCAACTCATTCAAAGATAAAAGCAATTCCTTTTTTTTTGTTGTCTTTTTTTTTTTTTTGGCTGCAGCTACTCTTGAAATATACATAAGCATTTTGACCTGTTGGGATTGAAAACAATTATCAGTCAACAATTATAGGCTGAAGTCCAGCATTCAAAGATCAGGAATACATTATCAGTGAAAAATCTTTTGTCTTTATACAGCATCAAAAGCAGACAGTTATTTCTGTGACTGCTAAAACCTGCCTTTCCCCAAAAGGCCAAAACATAAGCACCACATTTGAATTTCAGATGATAATTGCTGCTCTTGAAGACAATTAAACCACAATAACTGCTCCCTTGGTTTGCATGATTGCATTCTCTCAGTTGTTGTAACATTGTTTGAGATCCAACATATGAAGTCAACTGTCTCTGTTAGATTCAGACAGATAATTGAGCTGATTTTTCTGGTTTAACGTAAAGTATAACTGTTTGATAACTGGGATTTCAGCATATCTACTCTTTCACTAATTACTGACAATAAGAAAAAAGTTTCAGTGTATCCTGCCACATAGCAGAGCAAAAGTCAAGTTCTGTTGCAGTGAGATCAGCATTTGATGGAACAAGCCATACCATGACATGCAAGTTTCTGAAGGAAGCTCACTTTCAGAATGATTATTTACTCTTAGGTTTGCAATCACTGCTTTTGGCTTCAACATCTTACAAATTTTCTAAGATTTCCTAAGCCACAAGCAGAAAGAAGCCATCCTTCAAACAGGAGGGAAGCTGAATTCTGTGAAGTGTTGTGGTAGGAACCAAGGTCACACTGCTCCGTGCAGTTATTAATCAAATGTGGGATGGAGAAGCTGTCTGTTGTCGTTTTACAGAGGCTGTTCTTGCAAATTAGTGTTCTTTCTGTAGTCCTCACTGTATATTCCTAGTTATTTTCTCCACGGGAAGCTCAGTTTTCCTTATTTTGGTGCTTAGTTTGCCAGCAGTGCCACTGAAATGACACATTTAGGTATTTTCCTAACACAGTCTCATGCTCCGGTAAACAGGTACAGGGTGGGCTCTTGATGAGCGCTGAGCTCTTCAACCTCCACAAGACCTTTCACCACACAGGGCTGATGACAGCAGTGAATGAACAAACTCTCTACTCAGAGGTGCAACCCAGCACTACAGAAGGTGAAATCTTGCTCTGAAACACTTCCAAGTAATTATAAATACTGCATTACCTCAGCTTTGGGGTTAGGATCTTTGTTAAAATATACGTAAATATTGACATCTCCATAGGGTTGGGAATGCTCTACATGCTGGTTCAGTACCTGGGAAAACAGGGGTTTTGTTCCCTTCAACACTTCAGAAAAACATGCACAATGAATATCAATATTTAGTACCAACAACAGCAAAAATTAGCCCTGAGCATTGCTGTACATAATAGCAGCTGTTAACATAACCTTCATGGATCAGTTCAAATTACACATTCTTAAACATTTTTCTATTAAGATTTTTTTCCACGCTTTTAAATTGTGGATCCTAAGATTTCCTCCATTCTGCTAACAATATGCATTTTGGGTATTTTCCTAATGTTGACATACCTAAATCTGACTTCTTATGGCTCAAATGATTTTATAAGTCCCATATTTTCAGCTATAATGTCAAATATCTATAATTATCCCCTTCATTTTTCATACCAGGTCTTACTGTCATGTCCTCATTCCTTTTTTCAGAGAATTTCAGTCCCTGTGTTTGAATATTGCATTGAATAAGACATTTTTGCAATTTGCTAATGAATTATTATGGCGTAACAGAATCCATTAGTTCTCCCTGAGTCTCCCTAAGTCTGAGCTGTTGGCTGCTCTTTTCTTACTGTCAAATATCAGAAAGTTCCTACATATAGGGAAAAATGCAAAGTTTGAGAAATGACTATGCTTGCAAAGTGAAGTTTCCTGTTTAGTTTCTCTAGCTACAAGGTGATAAAACCATACGGTAAAGATTAGATAACAATGACTCACCTGAGAGGAAGATTCTTTTTTCATTCTTCTTGTGGAAAAAAATGCTGTAAAAGCACTCTCTCTGTAGTAAAAAATATGTTTGCATTTCCTGTAACATAAAGTTTTCACAATGTTGGGTTATTTAGATTTCATTTTAGGGTTAGGTTGTACATTAAGACCAGAATTGTAATCACCAGGTATACTTAAACAGCAGGATTTTGTGATACTGGTATGGAATGTGGACATGGCTCCCTCTCTCTCTGACCATGTCTCCATTTAGAACTTTCTAATCACTATAAAACATTCCAAAAGTTACCTTGCTCCATTTCAGATTTGTAGCTTTTCAACAGAAAAAACCACAGTGTAGTAATGCTGGTAACTATTTTTGGGTACAGCTCAAAGACATCTTTAATAGGTGTAAATTCTATTCATACTTTCTTGTGGGTTTTAAATATTAAATGAAAGAAAAACGGTCATTATTAACACGACATGTTGGAAAGAAAATGAGTTCATAAATATTTTTGCTATTACTTAGTTATAGCATTCTATTTCTATTCCCTGTAGAAGCAGTATTAACATGGAGCATAATTTTTGAGGCACAGACCATATGCAGCAGAGATAAGGCTGCAGTCCCAGGAGCTGCTGCACAGCTCCCCCGTACATCACCCTGATGAATCCTAACCATTCATATCCTGCTTTTTACCAGTTCCTGTAAGCAGGGCCAGCTGGTTTGGCCTTACTGGAACTGGGCAACAGACCCATCTCTCGTAATATAGATTAACCTGCCTCCCAGTCCTGTGATAAATGTGCTGCAATTTCTTGGTACATTATTTATTTAGTTTGTTTCTACTCACTAGATGTAAAAATTTGCTGTTGAATTTCTAAAATTTTCTTGTAGAATTTATGTACATGTACGTACCAGGAGAGGGGAGACAACACTTGAATGTTGTTGATATTGTTGATGAAAAAGTAAAAGCTTATTGAATTTTGCTTTCCCACACCAGGAAAAATACTAAAGAAGCAAACAACATACCTTGAAAAGTCACACTTTTTCATTAACTATAAATTTTTAATAAAGAAACACAGTTTGTTTTTTTTTTTTTTAATAGATAATTTCTTGAATAGGTGGTTTATTCAAATCCGCCTTAGGTCACAGGAAGCTTAGGAACTATTGATTGGATCAGCTATTGCCTTCATTGTTCATTGTTCAAAATGAGCTCTTCATTGCCTGAGGTTGGTCACCAAGGTCATCTGATGCCATTTATAAACGTACCAGTAGAACATCCACAGTTTCAGAGGTTTTGTGCATTTCTGGAATGAAAACTCATTTGAAATCTACACAAAGTTGCCTAATTTCTTTTCCCAATTCTAAGCATTTGGATCCTGTTTTAAACACTTATTGTATTTAATTAAAATTCTCCACCGATTCCAGTGAGATTGTATCGAGTCAAAACTGGTTACCATTTAAAAGCGCCAAGGCTCAGAGGAGGAAAAAGGAGGGGCTCACAAGTATTTTCAAAGTGATTTAAAAAACCAAAGTCTCGATTAGGCAGTTGTATTCATCCATTCCCAATCCCCAGCTCACCAAGGAATTCCAGTTTATCAGCTGCAGCATACAGGAATGTGTGCCTGTGCCTCCATCAGCACAATCCACTCCTCATTCCATTCACACTTCCCAACAAGAGGGGTACTCATCCTTTTAATGCACAGGCCTGGAAGGAGGAGGATTCAGCTTTGGGGGACTAGGAATTACAGAGGAGCTCCAAGGTTTGTATTTTTAAAAGAGTTTGTGCTTATGGTCTCATACCCATCGAGCCTGCTTTTTAACTGAGCCCGCCAGCAGCACCACTGGAACAAGGGCCAGCCAGCAAGTCTATTGTAAAGGAGGCTTTTGAGAGTCTACATGTAAGAATTCACCCCGAGATGAAATTTGGCATCAAAGGCCCTGGCATAAAGCTGGCTGAAAATGACACGAGTGCAGAAGAAAATAATTTCAGATCTAATTCAATATTTCAATGGGGAACTGCAGAAAGTGTTCAAATCTGCTGAAAATCTGGCTTTTATAATATTGTCTCCAGGAAGGTGTCGGATAGAAAAGTTTCACTGCCAAGCAAGAACACAATTATCCTCCATTTAGAAGGAAGTAAATAGATCATTTCTCTCTGACCTCCAAAGAGGAAGGACTATTCTCTCCACACAGTGGTGAAATGTAATAAAAAGAATGATACCCTTGGGATCCCTTCTACCAACAAAAAGCTACTGAGCACACTAACAGCATAGATAATCAAGGTAGTTGCATGAAAAATGAGAAATTTAAAGGATTGCTGGGAATGGGACTCTGGCCAGTAAGAAAAAAGGCTTACGGACTAGCTAGGCGCAGTGAGTATAATTTAATGTATTTCTGGCAGAAAACAAATAAGAAAGTACTCATCTGCAATTACAGGAGATGTCATCTCTTTTGAACTGGAGTTTGCAGAATCTATTTGTAAATACTGCTGTGTTTTCTCCTCTCCTCCACCCCTATAGCAGCACAAAGCCTTTGCTCTGCCCTGGCATTAGTAACACATGCACTAAAAAGTTCAGGAAAGATTAATACACTTTCAAACAGGGTAATATTTCACATTTCCACTACACTGCACATTGTTTGCAGTTTCATTCAGAAAGATATGGATAAAATAAGCATTTGGAATTTTGAGGTCAATGAGGTTTTTCGCAGTGCTGTGCAAGAGCATCTTGGTTTTGCTCCAGGAAAACCCTGCTGGCTGTAGTTTCCAGGCTCTCCCTGCCCTTGGAAGGCAGACATGTGGACAGTTGAAATGTGCATTCTGAAGGACAGCATCCATCTCTTTGTGCCAGCCCAGTAGGCCTGACTTGTCTCTGGGGATTGTTAGAAAGACAAGTGATCTGTGTGAAACATGGAGAATTTTCACCTGAGCCCCTCTCTCTGTCACACCATGAGGATTTGGGCACTGCCTGGTCACCAGCACTAGGTGCACCTCTGCACACCATGATGTGCTCTACAGGATTGCACCCTGGGTTTGGTGTTCATAGCAGGTCTGGTCCTGCCTCAAACCCTGCTCTGAGTGTTTTGCTAGGAAAACAGAATTCCTGGCTTCCGTGATCCCAGCTGCTGATTTCAGTGGGGTCTGCCTGAGCAGGGCAAATTCTGATCACCATATTTATATCACTGGGAAAGATTTTACTAATTTCTCTTAAAAGAGTTTACCTGTACTGCCAGTGCTTTCACATCCTGTTTGTTAACACAAGACTCTGTGTTCCTTAGTCTGTGCTATTACATCCTGTGGTAGGTGTTCCTTGGGTGAGCTAATGCTTTAGCAAGTCATTATTCAGCATCAAAGTTTTCTCACTATTATAACCAAAAGATTAAGCATGTAAACTCCAGTGTAAAGCACTGATATATTAAATTAATATCTCGGATTAACAATGCCATTGAACATCGGTGTGGTATCAAAATCCTTAACATAAGTAGGCCAGTTGCCATGGAGATGGCAAAGTTTCAGAATGATTTTGTAGTAATGACAACAACTTTAGAACCTAAGTGCTTCCAAATAGTCTATAAAGCTGCAAAAGGAGCGGCAAAATGGAAATTGCTATTCTTGAAACAAGTTACAAGATGCAAGTTCAGGATACCTGATATTCTGAGCAGGTGTTTCAAGAAGAACACAAGTATTAGCAATTTCTTTACAAATACCAATGGTGTATTTTTTTTTACAGAGCCCCAGGTTTTGTAGTGAGCAGTATAGTCCATATTGCTTTGAATTCAGGGTGCTGAATATCTATAATATCTGGGGTTTTTGCAAGTTTCTCTGTTCTACATATGCACTTTTCTTCATTAAGGACGAAAAAGAACCATCAACAAACTGTTTACCCTGCAGTATGAGTAAAAACTTACTTAGTAGCTCATGAGGCTTAAAACTCTACCGAAAGTGTGTTCCTGTTCAACCAAACATTAACTTGGTCCCTTTTGGAGGAAGAAAATAATGTGTTCTGTAAGGTTGTTGTCTTCTGTGGATCAGGCTGAAAGTGTTGATTGCAATCAGTGATAATTTGAGGGAATTTTTGAGAGGCTAACATAGCATTTCTCTGACTGGCTGAAGATTAGCTTATGTCTGTTCATCCATATTTTGTATCTTTGCAAAGCAAGTGACATAAGTGATTTCTTTTCAAATTACAGCCAGATCCACTGAATTTGCTAGACCTGTGCAACAGGAACTCTGACATGAGTGGGGAACTGAACCCCTGTACCTTTCTGATTTTATCAACAGTGATTTCTTTTCTATCACCAGGGAAAAAAAAGCCCCAAAAAAACTAAAAAAGGAAAAAGGAGGAACAGAGAACAAATTCTCTCAATATAATCCCTAGTTTGATTTTATGTTATGGAATACAATGATCTTAAGTAGAACTTAGTAGCAGAATCTTACAGGGGGCTGTTTGACTGCAACACCATCCAAGATACACAACAACCCAAAGGCTGAATTGTGGATGCACATTTTAATGGACAGAGATCCACAGCAATTACTCTTTATCTATGAGTGCATTATTATTCTATGCAAACATGAGTGAAAAAAAAAGATAGTAGGTGAGCCAGTTCCTGCTTTCCTCTAGTAAGAGACTGACACAATAATTAGTTCCATTAATATGAGCTCTTCAGTGACACTTGAGGATGGAGAAACCTCATGGTCTCAGCATAACTGACTGAAAGGAAGTTTAACCTTCAGGGCTTTAGAAGAGCATTGGCCTAACAGTACCAGAAGCTTAAATTCAGTGTCATTTTTGGGGGGTGGAAAGCACCTATTAATCTCCATCTATTCCAGAATTAAATTGTAACTTCTGTAGAGCCTACTTATGTTTTCACAACTTCTGTGAAAGCAAAAGCAAGCCACAGCTTCATGGAAGAAATATCACACCCATCTTTTGTGAAAGGAGTTGATATTGAGATCTGAGATATGTTTGTTTGGGGAGAACACAATTACAGGAAACAAATTCAGAAATGAAACACTAAAACAACTCATTTCACCAGAGAAAGCCAAATCAGAAGGGAACATTTCTGACACAAGTTGATGCCATTGTTAGTAGAAATAACCTGTGCATTTCAGCAGTCACATATGCCTTGTCAATGGGGATTTTTCCAGTTATGTGTGGGGGTTTTGCCCCTGTGTCTGTCAGATAAATCAAAGAGCCAAATGAAAGTTGAGTACTCAGGAGCACTATTATATTATGGCACACCCCCTGGAGGGCTGCAGTTTTGTAATGAAATGAATAAATGACAAGGAAGCCGTATGATATCCTGAAAGTTCTACCCCTCCTTTAGGACAAGCATGTCAGGACAAATTCCATTTAATTACACTGAGCACAAGCTTAAAAAAAAAAAAAGAGAGAGAGAAAAAAGAGAAAAAATAAAATTCAAGCATTATTTTTTTGTCTGAAGCTCCACATGTGTAATAGTGAATTGACCTCATTTACTGCTGCACTACTTCATTATGACTCCACAAAATGGATTTCAAACACAAAACTAAAACTAGAGCAACAGTGTTGAACTAGGTCCACATCTCAATATTTCTAAATGGGCCACGGACAAAACTAGCTCAGTGTTGATTATTATATTAATTATTATTATATTGATTATTATATTAATTCAAACTCCAGCAATTGCTGAGGTTTTTCCTCCTGCATGTACAGCCCTGCATGTACAGAAACAAAAGCATTCAACAGTTCCCCATAACTGGTAGTTTGAAATTTTGAAACAATTAGCACAGCAGGAGAATGCACACAATACCCAAGTGTTTTCCACATGTTAAAATTCCCATAAAGTACACAATGCCTATAGTTTCCTGCGATTTTTTTACAGTAGTATTTAAAATCAAATGCCAAGAAAATATATGGTATATCTTGTTTTAATTTAGCCTGAGGCTTCCAATGGAGTTACGTCATTGGCTTTGCTGAATTTCTTGACAATTAATATCTGTGTCTAGGAAAAAAATGTTTGCTTTTCCAAATGTGGGTTTTGTTCAGAGTTTCGTGTCAGGAATGTGGCAAGTTACCCCATCCCTCCTTTTCAAACAGTGCTACAATTGCTGGTAACTTAACAAAGGGGCAGAGACAGATACAAAATATATGCTGTAACATAAATTCTTCATAGTGTTACAAAATACTAAAACACCACCAGCCAAGTGTGCTATTCTAAACAAAAAAAAATCATGCCGGGTCATCTTCAGCACCATTTCTGGGCTGTGTAACGTCAAAGCCCAGCCATTGATAGCTTTATAGCAAACATTACAAATAAAATCAGCTCTAAACAGGCTGACGTGTGTAGGAACCTGCCATTCACACCACCCACAGGCAGCTTCCAGGGAAGGAGCTTCCAGGCTCCTTGTATATAGATTTTAAGCAGTTCCCACTGAAATCAGCAGTGAGATAACAACTGACTTCAGCAGAACCCAGTTAGAGCCATCAGTGTTCTGCTTTGTGCCCTATCCTAATAAAAAAAGGACTTTGGGGGTAGTTAGTTTTTGCCATAAAGAAAAAAAAAAGAAAAAAAAAGAAAAAAAAAAGAAAAAAAAAGGAAAAAAAAAAGAAAAAAAAAGAAAAAAAAGAGGCATTCTAAAACTACTTACATTGCTTACAGGAACTGGGTTGTTTCAACTGAGGAAGAAGAGAACTGAGAGGATCAAGAAAAAATTTTGAATACTGCATCTCTATGGTTTCAGCTTGCCCAGCTTGATTGTAGAGCCACCTTCTGGTTTGAAATAACAATTTCATACTTGCTGACAGTAAGAGAGTGTGTGTGTGTACTTTAGTGATGCATTTGGAAATGTTTAAATTCACTGCTTTAGGCCACATTAGAAAAATGACACAGAAACACTGTGGATTCTGCTTTGTTCTGAATCCAAGTAGCCCAGTGACATATTTGGATATTAAAAAACTCTACCTTGGGCTCCTAGGACCATTTATGATTGTATAAGAAACCGAAACTGCAAACATGAACCCTAGGAAGTGGTGAAAGGACTCAATAGGTCCTTGCAGTGATAGGAGTCAATAGAAACAGGATGGGAACAGTTCTGGAGAGATCCTGGGAACATTCTCTTTCCACAGTGCATTTGCCTACTGGTTTGACTTCTAATGTTACTTTTTGAAGCATAGAACCACCTCATTAATTCCATTTTCTTGATGTCTGACCATTCTCTGGTTTTGGGTTGATTGCTGCAAGTTTTAACTAACACAGCATGACATTCTGAACTGATTATAGTGCAAGAGGTGTCTGCCAAATGATTACAGTCCAGAGAGAAAACTAATCATACAGCATCTCAGGCAGAGCATGAGTGTTACAGTGTCACTCTAGTTTGAAATAAGTTTTTCCTACAGCTGTGTGATTAGAGATGGCTGATCTGATCCCAAAATAGGCCTCACCTCATGTATTTCAGACAGACCAAGGATTACAAAGGAAAGGAGTGAGCAGGTTCTCAGTGGCATCATTATGAGACCTGGGAGGGAAATGCTAGCTAACAAAAAATGTTATAGCAAAACCCCTCTTTGTTTTCCAGTTTGAAATGAGGAGGCATGGGGAAGGGGTTGATCAGCATCCCAGAGCGTCAGAGATCCTGTGGCTGTGGCTCAGAGGAGGAAAGGAGCCCCTCACACTGACAGCTTAATGTGTGCCTTCCACATTCCAGATAACTGCTCAAATCACAGACCACCTCATTTATCTTGGAGCTGTTCCAAGCTCTATAAGCAATTTCATTCCCATTAGAGCAATGATGTGAACTTTCATCTGCCACCTACATGTCAGGCAAGATTCCTTACCACAGGGCCCTCAGATTCTTTCCCTTTTATTCAGAATGCAACATTATTTATAGAAACTTGAACAAGTCCAACAGGAGCAAGTGCAAGGACAAGATGAACTCCTCAGCCCCCAGACAGCAGATTAGAGCTTTTCCATATATGTATGCCAAGCACTGTACAAAGCACTTGGCATGGAAGCCTCTTTCTCCCAAACAGAAATTGAAATTTCAATAGCGGTTAAAGGCATTCATTATTAAAATCAGCGTTTTGAAAGTTTTTTTTTGTTGGTAAGCTGGCAAAAAAAGCCATTTACTCCTGAAATGTGAGGCTTGCTGTAGGTGAGGTCAGTGCTGTGACACAGGACAAATGCATACAGGAAGGCAGCTCCCACATTCCCAGCTCAGAATCCCTCAGGTTCAGTGGCTGATCCTCAGGCAGTTCATATCAAAGTCAAATGCTGCTTCCTTAGCAACTCTGCAGCCATCAGGGAATTAAAGTTATTAAAATCTGAATTTTATGAAAGACGTAAATCTCAAATTCAATAGTACCTAAGCCAGGTGCTATTGAAATCAATGCTGGAACTTGCTCTGATTTAGCAAGGCTAAATTCTAACACCTATAAAACATACCTTGGTTGCATTTTCAGTGTTCCTGTTCTTTACCTTATATACACACAGACACGTGAGTTTATAAGGATGCAAATGTTTAAAAAACAAAAAGCTTTGAAATATTTTTGGTATCTGATAAAGAACGAATCACTTTTCATAATTATTTTTAGATTTCTATATTGTTTTGATGTTTAGCTGCTGCTGTGAGGCAGCTTTACAAACCTTCTACTTTTATGTTCACAGGAGCACAGTTGAACTATTTAGTTCACATTACATTGATTGCTGCTGAATAGAGGACTTTTGAAGTATCACTTTAAATCTGTTTGATATTTTAAAAAAACCAAAGTTCTGTGTGTGCTATCTTCATAGTAGAGACTTTGAAATTATTTCCTGAGAATAATTAAAACAAGTTAAATTATTTATGACTGCAAAACCAAAACAAAACACATTCTGTTAGGTCTTTCAGATCAGTATCTAACAGGAATGTTTTGTTCTCTGAACGTGTCCTTCACACTGCTTGCTCTTGAAGAGCAGAATGAATATATTTATGGATAAAAATAAAAATAAGATTTTGTTTCATGCTCCCCAATTCTTTACCTCTATTTCTGCTTGGGAGGGAAATCTACAAGCTGTACCAAGAGTTAGAAACAAAGCATTTCTTGAAGACACACAGGTATGTGAGCATGCAGGGTTTATACATGTACAGTAACAGCCCTGCTTTTGGTTAGAGAAGAAGTATTTTCCAGAAGGCAGCACAAAAATCATCAAGAGTTCAATTAAAATGAGTGGGGAAATGCTGGAGTAACATATAGATTTTAATTATTTTCCTCTGAAAGCCATTGGATAATACAATACTGAAAAAACAATTAAAAGTAACTTTTTTTGATGCTTAGCCCATGCTACTCTAAAACTGTTTGGAAAGGAACCAGTAGAAGTTTAGTTTCTTACCTTTATTAGTTGGTTTTCACAAAACTTCAAGTGGAAAATAATACAAAGGGGAGGAAAACACAAGGGAAAAGGGGAAAAGAGAAAAAAGGGAAAAAGAGAAAAAAAAGGGAAAAAGAAGAAAAAGGGGAAAAGAGATTCTCCAATAATAATGTCAGACATGTGCAAAAAAAAGATTCTACACTTGCAAATATAAATGTAAAGAAACAAAATAAGATCAAAAGCACCTTTATAGTTAAAGAACAATGTTTTTTTTTAGCTCTTCTATATAAAAGCAATATTTCCACACATTTCTAATCAGTAAATAGTGTCTTCTTACAAGCAGAGTACTTACTACAAATTAAAGTGATCAATATTCATAATATTAATTTTATTTTATGCTAGATTGACTATTAATTTCAGGGTTTTTTTCTCCTCAGAGGTTTTTCCTCTCTCATTTTTACTTGGAGAATCAGAGAAGTGGAATCAGAGCAGATGAATCTACGAGAATCTATGAGATAGATGAGTGAATTAGACAGAATAATTTGTCAAGACACAGAAATATCACTTCTTCCAGGGAATGATATACAAATTATTGTAAGTTATAATGGCCTGAGAGAATATACTTCATGACTTTTCCTCTGATGTGATTTGTTCTGTGATGTGATTTGAAAAGAAAATAAATTATCAGTCTCTTGAAAGAAAAACAACTCTGATTGGGGGCATGTTTTTGATTACAAGGTGCTTTATTCATTTAAGCAATAGTCCTCTAAAATGTTTTTACAGGAAGGACAACTTGAGGAAATGGAGTTACAGGAGAAAGGCCTGAGAGAAGGAGGGCTGAGGAGAGCGCTGTGACATCCCTTGTTCATGGCAATAATGAGCCCTGGAAAAGACCTGCACTTGGAGCTCATTGCTATGGACTTGTTAAAATTGCTAAATTGCTACTGGCAGTGTGCCATGCAAAGGTTTACTTTTTTGTGGTGCTCTGAGAGCAGAGACAGGCTATTTCCTCCATGGATATGGCCACAAACGGGCCATTCTCACAGTCTTTGGCACTGATTCCTGAATATCATACATGTCTTAGGTTTCCTTCTACCCTTCCAGTGGTATTTCATTAGACAAATAATAGCACTTTTTTCCCCCAAACTTGACACCTCATTGTGCCTGTTTAGACCCACAGATTTTGAGTAAGAGGTATAGTCAAAACTCATGACCAATTACGGTGAAGATACATAGAAATCAAAGATGTAATAGAAGCAGAAAGAGAGAACCAAAGGATTTACCAATTGCACAGAGGTGTAAATTACTTGCTCTGAAATACACTAATATGGAACTTCTGCAAAGTTTATTTCCTCTTATTTTCAGCTTGCTAAAACTTCCTTTTAAAAAAGGGATAATAAAATGCTGTAACACTGCAAGCAAGGGGTTAAAACACCTGTCCTAACCAAAGAGTTTCCCAGAAAGGTGGAAATGAAATACCATGGATAACTTTATTGTACAGGAAATCAATGTTAATTCAAGACAAAATAAAATGCTCTTAAAGTTATCCTCGCTTGGGAAAACCTTCCTAAAAAAATCATTGCAAGTTTGCACATATATTTCAATATTATATTTAATTTGCCTTTAAGCCCACATTTCAACTGAAGCATATGTTTAAATGCATTGTGTCAATAAAGATAGACTTAAATATATGCTTAAGTGCTTTTCTGAAATAGGATTTATGCCACAAATTATGCCTTAGATTATTGCATTGAAACAAGTCTCTAATTATAATGTATTACCAGTTCTGTTGTCTATTTTCCTGCTCCATTTAATCAGTCTGGAAAGAAAGCTATTGTGGTAATTTCATCTTTTGTTGTAGATGGATGGGAATTCAAACAGAGGCCATAAGCAGCTGTACAGTGGGGAAATCAGGATTCAGATCCAGGAGCATTTCCTGTAGGTCTTTCAGATTTTTTCACTTCTTGTAATATCTGGTTCCAGCAATTACATAAGCATCAAATCATACTGGTCACTTCCGGATGCCATCATCCTCATTCCCTTGTTTTTGGAAGAACATTGCAACCCTTATATGATGGTGTTTTCCTCTTTTCCTGCTTCCTTAATGACATGTGTGCCCATAGATCTTTGCCATAATAACACTGGAGCCTTCCTTGTACTTTGGTTTTAACCAGCCAAGTTATTTACTCTGAACTGTTAATGCAAAGAAACAAAAGGAAATTACACTGCACGGATGATAACCTTGAAATTAAGGGCTGGGAGTAAACAAAGCCTTCAAATGAAAACTGTAGCCATTTCTCCCTAATGCACAATAAATTAAGGGCACTGGGTAAATGCCATCAATCTAATTAGGAAACATTTAGTGATCTTCCTCATTAATCAGCTCTTTAGTGATTTTCTATGAAATTAGTATTGAATTTTGTATAAAAGCAGTCTTTTTCTTCAAATTTTTTCCACCTGCCTTCACAGTGAGCAAGATGAATCATCTGCTCACATGCCTGTACATCCAAACATATGCACACACCTACTTTATCATAGCTAAATAAATCAAAACAGAGAGGTAAAAGGAGATGGATTGTGTGGCTGACCCATGTCACAGAAAGAAACCATGGCATGAGATAGAACACACGTCCTTTGCCATAAATAGCCGTTGGATCCCAAATCTGGAGTAGTTCCCAAAGGAAAATAAGTCAGGTTGGAACAACTCCTTCCAGCAGCTCACTGAGTCAGAGGAGGGGAGGGGGTGAGGTGTGATTTTCTGAGAGATTCATCTGGGTCTGGATTTGGTCTAGGATGGCTCCCCGTGCTGCACCTCAGAAAGCATCAGGCAGAGGTGAGGCACAAACAAATATGCTCTTATAATTTTGGAAAAAAGCAATTTCTCTATTCATTTCTGAGAAAGGATTTCACCACTTCTCCTCTGCTGTTGTCAAGTTTTTAAAGCTTACTTCATTATCTATGTTCATGGAATCTTTTTTCCAAATTGTACATTCCCAGTTAAGCAGATCCTTTAGGTGGTAAATGAATCCTGTCACAGATCATTGCAGTTCATGAGCTTATGCACATGGCTAAATACCCCAATAAATCAGATATCAGGATCTGTAAATGCCTTTTTTTTGTCTCTCCCTCAGTGTTTCCATATATTGTCTGTAAAAAGCTACTTCATTTTAGCCAGATCTAGAAATCACTGGATAAAGCTGATCAAAGATTCCAACTAAACAACAAAATACAGTTTCACCAACTTTTTGTATCAGATTATTGTTATTTAGCTCTGAATCTTAGAAAATTATTCTCAGAAAAATATTCAAAAATTTTCTTTAACTTCCTTCATTTGACTCGTTGCTTTATGTATTTTCTTTCAAGTATCCATCAATGACATTTTAACAGGAAAACAATAAACCAGGATTTAACACTACATTTTAATAAACATGATATATCACATTGTGATTTGACCATAAGTTATTTTTCTCAATTCTGCATAGGAATAATCAGTATCCATCTTTTTCTTCTCAACATAGGCCTGTGTAGCTTTGCACCAAACTTCAGTTTAGTTATGTTTAGGCAAATCCTGTATTTGGACTGGCAGAGAAATTCTGCCATTTGAACATTGGTTTCCATCTAGATCGCAATCAGAGTTTAAAGGAGAGAATACAAAATTCAGATAAATATTTTACAGAGATGTCAATAGAATTTTTTAACTCTAAGAAGTTTCATTATGGAACAGCCTTTTGCTAGAGGATTTTAGAAAAATTGCCTTCCTAGTTTGGGAAGGAAGGAAGGAAGGAACTAACATCACCTCCCATATACTTGATAATGATTAGATTTTGCATCATCTACAAAATGGTTTAACTGCCTGAATCCAATTATCGTTCTCATTGGAATGAATTGGGACAATAACATCATGGACAGGAGGTTACACTGGGGCCCACCAGTCCCCACACAAGGCATTTTCCATAGGAAAAGGTTCACACTGGCTCTCCTTGAGCAGCTGGAAGGAGCAGTCAGCACAACTGCACGTGTGAAACCCACAAATGTGGAATGGAAACAATCAGCTGGGCCAATCAGCTGGTCAAACACTGCTTTGCCTCTGAGATGAAAACAAACCCAAAGAACCAAACCAAATAGATGTTGGTGTTTGGAACAGGCAGGGGCTGTGCAGCACGTCCCAGGGAGCAGAACGTGTGCCTGCGAGTTGCCTGCTCCTGCAAGTTTCCATGACCAACACACCAATGAGCACTAACAATAGCACAGTGAAGAGCACCAGCCCCAGGGCAGCAGAGTGGAGCTGGCCCTGGATGCACAGGTGTGAGTGCACACTCACCTGTGTGTGTGGGGAGAGAGAGGCTGCTGGGCTCAGCGAAGAACAGCAGCATATCAGGCACCTGGCTGACGGCCTCAGACACAAATCACCACCTCAGGTGAGACTGTCATGGCAGGAAGTGCTTTGAGATTTATCAGCACAGCCACTCAATTATCCTGAACCAAATCCTAGAGCATGAAGAGTCCCAAGAGCAATGGCAATGAGTGTTTCCTCCTCTCTCACTTCCCATGGCTCACATAGGCTCTCTCATTAGCAGTTGCATATTTTCATTTTCAAGTTGAAATGCTGGAAAAGTAGATTTGTGTATTCACATAGAAAAAATGCAGCATTAACATACCACTGGGGTCCAAAACCACAAGTCTTGAACTGAAGGGGAGTGGCTTCCCCGTCCCTGGGATTTCAGGCTAATGAGAGAAGCTTCAGTGCACTTTACTGTAAGCTGATACCTGACCCACGAGATTTGAATGAATGATTCAAGGCAGGTCAGATTTGGGGCACTGAACTCTGTGTAATCTGTTGGATAGCAAAATAAACACAAATGTGTGGAAACACCATCAATAACTTGCAGAAATATATATTTTGCCTTTAATGAAAGAAGTACGTACAATAGGTTTAATTTGCTTTTCGCTTGAGCCAAATTCATTTGTGCCAACAGCATGGAGAATTGCTTTCATTTAAGTCTTGTTGCTGAAAAAGCACATTCATATTTTTTCCCAAAAGAAGTTTTTTCACCCCTAACAAGCCAGTAATTTTAGAAAAAACCTGTAGCTTGTCAGTTTGACATGGTTTAATTTGCAACAAACGGTAAACAGAGTATAGAAAATGGAAACTCTAATAGAGACAGGCAGAGACAAACCATATTTTTTGTCAATAGAAAAATCTGCGTGGCAAAAAAATGAATCACGTATATTTGCATTTGTCCCTGTGACATAATGTTAATTACTCATGTGTGAAGCATTCCATTAGAAGGTATGCACCTAAAATAAATAAATGTTAGTTTAGTTAATTGCAGCCTAAATTCTAGTCAGTGACTGAGTATTCAGTACCCATTCATAGATGCTTCCAATTTACATCTTTCAGAAAGCGTATTATGCTCCCATTTGCTTAAATGTCAAACGACAGAACGATCCTGATAAATACCATTTAAAACCAAGAAATACTCAGAAACCCCCCCAAGTGTAGCTCAACAATTTTTTTGAATCAAAATGCCTAAGTCAATATGTAGGAGGAAAGCTTCGTCTCGTTTAAATTTCCGTTGAGGAGCTGGCCCTAAATTTTAATTACACGTGTTAGTGCTTCTTCTTCAGCACAGCATTTCTGTAGCACCCAGTCCTTCCAATTACTCTGCATCAAATGATTTGCTAACCACAGCCAGCCATGAGGGAAGTTGTGTGCCCATATTCCCTAAAGCAAGAAGCTTGCTGGAGGAGGAGCACTCCTGTTTGTCCTAAATTCTTTTAACATTTCCATGTGTTTTTAACATTAGCTTTCTCTGCTTGAGCTTGCTTTGACAAGCATATAATCTGGGTGAGAATGATGTGAATACAATACTTGAGGCCACTGAAAAGCCTGGAAAAAATTCATACTACCAAAATTATTTCAGTAACAGAGCCGCTGATCATGAATACAAAGAAACTGTAACAGATCCCCCAGGCAATTGTATGCAGAAGTGTAAATATTTATCTATTCATATCCACAGTATTAAGAGTAAAGATCCTGAGCTACAGTTGGTCATGAGATAAAATCATGAAATGGATCCTAGGTCATTTCCAATGCTCAGCCTTACAAAGAACTTTGAGTGGCATCTCATGATGATACTGAGGCCCCAGAGGGTTTTAAAGATGTGAGATAGACAAATGTAACAGTAAAGAGTCCAAACAGGCAATGATGACACCTCTGCTGGGACCTTATTCAGAATCTTATCACACTGCTGGGACATACCACAAAAATGTATCCAAGCTCTATGTTGTGTACATTCCTTGGGAATCTCAAATATGGATTTTATTTTTCCTTTTGCTTCCCCTGCATTTACCTTAACCAAGAGAGTTTTGTGACATCAAGCTGCTAACATGCAATGTGCTAGATGCAAACTGTACTGTCATTCATATTTCTCTTTCCCCTTCAGTGTAAATTTTACCTGGCAACTTTTCCACTGTTGGAAATAAACCAGTTATGGCAAACAGAAATGAAGTTAGTTTGGAGTATATAACAGAGTCATTGTTATCCCAATTCTTCAAGTAAATTAACAAGTTTAAGGATGCTAAATCAGGTAGTGACTCAACACATGGTTAAGCTGGGTTTAAATAAGTGCTGTGGTAACTGTTTTCTAATTGGGGCCATTAAGAATAAATAAAACCAAAGGTAATAGGCAAATGAAGACTACCAAGGGAAAGCAAGATGAGGACAGAAGGAACTTGTTAATAACATACTGAAAACTGAAGAAAAACGCTTGTTGAATGAAAACAGTGACTATTAAGTAGAAAACAAAGAAGCAAAGATAAAATACTTCAGTGAGGTACAAAAAGAAGCAAGCTTAAAAACGGACAAAACGCAGAGCAGAATCAAAATCAAACCATACTTTTGTAATTACTGACAGTTTTTATTTAATCCAGCCAATTATCTAAAATGTGATTCAAGCACACTTGACTTCAGTGAATTGCCTTCTATAACACTTTTATGTGTATCATTCTCAAAAGTCAAGTGTGCCCTGATTGCACTTCAGACAATCAGCTACATTTCTAGAACGCTGGAGAGAGGAAAAAAGCCCCACACATTTATACCATCCATTTAGCATCAAGTTACCTGGACTTTGGGTGTGTCTGCCCTGCTCACAGCTAGATGCACCAGGCTGGAGCTCAGGGCAGCCACGTGTGGCACAGGCCAGCCAGGGCTGCTGAGCTGAGCCCAAGGTCATGTGCTCTGCTGATGGCAGTCAGTGTGAAGAGTTGGAAGCAAGAGCTGGCCCAAATTTTCCCTCAGGAGCTGCTTTTAAGCTACCCTGCCCCAGCAGTCTGTCTGTGATCCTGACCCAGGGCTGCCACCACACCTGGCTCCTCGCTAGAGAGGCCACAGCTGTCACCTGCCAGAGCCACACTTGGCTCCTGCCTCCCTGTCCCTTGCAGAGTGGCCACCCTTGCTGCACCCTGTCAGCAATGGGTGTTTTGTGGGGTTAACAGCAGACCTGCACACACACATCTTTGGAAGCCCAGCATCTGCATAAAAGCACTGTCTGTCATGCTGATGGCCTGCAAAGTTTCCAGAGGGAGGTTGGTCCATAGGTCCTGACTGCCATTAACCCTGGGCTCATCCTCTTCTGACCTTGCAGGCACGAACAAGCACCCTGGTTACTGCCACAAGGGCAGCAGCCAGACTTACACTCATGAATTACTCTCCCTTTTTGGCCAGGTCGCAAACTGGAGGCTTTGTGAGGTGAATACTCATTCTGACAAACTGTTGTTTTGATGCCAGTCTTAAAATGCCATCAGATCAAGGCATGAATTTACCATCAGGGAGCTCCATGCAGCCTGCTGCTTCAAGAGCTTGGGCAAAAGGCACTTTTCCTTTGCTGATAGGGGAACAGAGCACATAACCATCAGGCTTGTGAGCTGGGATAGCATTTCCCAGTGCACAGCCAGCATGTCACAGGGTGTAAACTGAGCATAGAAAAAAGTGCTTGTTATATGATGTGGATAAAAAGCTGATGAAGTGTCAAAGCCATTGAGAACAGAAATCTGAGGATTAAACTGAGAGACACTGGAGTACCTCTGTTGTTACATCAGCAAGATTTCCCCCACCTTTAGGATTTTAGTGAGGAGGACCTGGAAGAGCTGCCCATTTCCCTAAAGCCCATGTTTCAGTCATTGTTGGGAAGCTATCAATGCAAATAGGGCTATGCTTTCACGCCAGCTGGTTTTGCCTCTGAAGGCGCTGCAGGTGGCGATGCTTTGTGTCCTTTGAAGAGGGAACAGACACTGGCAGGTGTCCTGTGGCTTCCACTCCCAGGAGGAGCACAAAACCAGCGATCAGCTCGCGCCTGTTTGCGCAGAGCGTTTGAGGAGCGGCTGCCAGCAGACACATTTTGATCAGACACGATGAGGGAGCACTTTCAAGGCATTTTTCTTTGGGGATCCATAAAGGAAATTGTCAAACATGGATGGATTTCCCACAAAGCCACTTGTGCTTCTTTTCTCCCTCCCCCATAGCCGGTATTCCTACAGGAAAGCCCAGGGGTGGGAACGGAGCGTGCATGTAATCAGTTCTGTAGATAATCGATAGACGGACGGTATCAGGAAATTAAACTAATATTTCTAGCGAGGCAAATGACAACAGGAATTCAGCATTTGGGTTTGAGAGATTGATGTAAACTTCAATAAGGTAGCAGGCAGGATTTTTCTTAGTGACTTTGCATCCTTCAAGTTTGAGGGCCTGATTCCAGAGATATTAAGGCATTTGTTTTTCAAAAAAAAACCCCAGAAATCAAACTCCTGCAGATTAACTCCAAAAATATGATATTTCAGTATATTAATCTGAAAATAACATCCCAGGACTGCTGGGACTTTTCCCCATGAGTTTCACATTTTCACATGGGTGACCTATGGATGCTTGCATGTTTAGCCTTATAAGGCTATGCCACATTTTTCTTTCAAGTGACTTTACTTTCTCTTCCATTTCTGGGATAAAACATTCCATCATTTTTACTATTTTAGTTTAATTTAGGTCAGAAGCAGCTTTCTGGCACCTAATTCTAATTTCAAAATGTCAACGATTTTTTCAGACAGATGGGGTTTTTTTTCAATACTGTGATCACCCTTTCTTGGGTGAAATTGTTAACAATATCATCTTTAACAATTAGGAGATTTATTTTTATGTCTCTCTGGCAGGAAAATCGAACTTCAGGTACGAAGATAGATGTCAAGTTCAAGTGATTATGTTGAGGATTTAATTCACACAAATCAAATAACTTTCTCTAGGTCACTTTTTGAACACTGTGTGCAAAGTCTTGGTTTCAGAGTTACATTTCCTGAATTCTTACAGTTTTGTTCCTGTACTTGAGATGTATTTGAAATCATATCCTAGGACAAGCATTCTTCAGCCAAAAGCCCCTGTAAACCTAAATATATTACCAGGAAGGAGGAACAAATTTTCCTCCCCAGAATATAATTTTTTCATTAATAATTCTACATTGGGGAAATTAGAATTCTTCTTTAATTCTAGTATTCACCAAATTATTTCTACTGAAACAAAAATTACAGCTTTGGAAAACTTATAATAAAAGTCTGCTTCTGTGTGAATCTTTCTCTCCCTGAAATGAAAACAATCTAATGTCAAACTTGGTGTCACAAGGAGAGCAAGGGAGTGTGTATTTCTGGGTTATTTGACTATCTTTCATGCAAGATATATGCTTAAATTCCACTAATTCACCCAGTGTTGTTTGTCACAGACCATGGTAACATGAAGTGCTACACAAACTTTGGACTTTTAAACAGGAATGTTTTGCTGGTCCAACCTAGAACAGTCCTAGCACTCAAGAAAAAAGGTAAAATAACTCACTTGATTTTGCAAGCCTGCAGCAGTGGAAAAAAAAATTCATCCTGAATCACAGGATGTTCAAGAGTGCCTGAAGCACACTAGGAGGCACAAACCAAATAAACCAATAATGTCTAAAACCAGAATGCTGGAAGCTGTGGAAGGAGGACAGGGAGATTTGCCTTGCCACCAGCTCCCAAAATGGCTGTGGGTTCCAATAGCCCAATTTACAATCCTCTTGGGAAGGATGAGAGAGGCACAGAGCAGTTAGCAGGGCTCGGACCTGCTGGAGAGGACATGAGCCCCCACCTGAAAACCACATGCAAGTTCCTGCCAACTTTTATAAGTTTACTCCAGAAAAGTTAAGAGTTTAGTGCTAACAGGTAGGAGTTCAATTCTAGCATCCCCTTTCCTATTCCCTCTGCTCTATCAGAGGATGGTTACTTTTTCTCCTGCAAACACAGTAAGGAGCCTTTTATTTCCCCCTCTCCTGAGGGGTGAGATATTATCCCCCTCACAGCACTTAGTTGACTGATAATGCAGAAGCTGTGTAAAAGAATCAGCTGATATGACACATTGAAAACAGGAGTCAAAGAAACACAAAGAGTATTTTTCAATAGTACCAGCTCAGAATAAATTTCATTTTCGCATGAGTTCCTCCCATTCAGAGCTGAAACTGAGAAAGCAATCTGCCAGTGGAGAGGTCCCAGCTGTGTCAAGGCTCAGTAACAACTAGAAGTCATGACTGGCCATGACTCCCCAGATGTGTCTCTGGGGTTTGCAGGATAGCAATGAGATCAGAAAATTATAAAAAGGGCCCACCAGAAACTGCTGCAGCCTGCAAATGCCTCAGGCATTTGTTGGGGACAGAGCAGCTCCTGTCACCCATGGCTTTTTGGTTGCAAATTTTCTCATGGCTGTCACCTGTGTGGTACAGGTTCTTTTATTTATGCATTCATTTGTGTTAAAACAGCAATAGCAGTGCAAAAAGTTTTACTAGTAATGCCAATAGAAATAACATTAAACTCCCCAAAAAAACCATTAAACAAGAGCAGTGTTACCAGGTAATGTTCAAGCCAATTCACAAACCTTCTCTAATAGTGGAAAAGTGAAAGGTTTGTTGTGAAAAGTCTTTCTACACTGTTGAAAATATCAATACCACATGCTGGGGTTGGAAGTCTCCAAGAAACAAATATTGATTTCCCTCTTTCCTGATGTACAAATGGCAGACAATGACTGAACGAACTCTGATTCTTTTAATTGTTTTAAGGTTGACAGATTCTGTTAGTATTGAATTTTTATTGTTTCATTGTTCTCCTGTTTTCTGCTGCTACCCCCCCACTCTTTGAAACCTTTTGGGGGGGTATTTTGCTTTTTTTTCCTTTTTGGTGTTGCAAAGACAAGCAAAGGAGTAGATGAAATTAATGTAGTATTCCCTCTACTGTAGAGTTCACTGTCAAGTCTGATGCATCTAATTTTAGTATTACCATCAGGAACATTGTAGCAATTTCTTAGGAACACAAGGTAGTGGTGATGATAGAACATTCTTATTTTAAAAAAAAGCATACATTCCAGAAAATCATGCTATCAGATAAATGTTTGCTGTATAATAGCAAACTGTGGACATTCCATTTCAGTTCAACTGGTACAAAACAAATCCTGCTTCAGAATCTGTAATTGCACCAGTTTTACAACAAACATGAATAGCAAAATTGAAGGAGAAAGAGGAATACACAGGCACATGTGTTTCTAATAATCCAAATGCTAAGCGAAATTTGGAGCAAAATGAAAAGGATTAGAGCAGAGTAATTTTTTTTCCCTTTAATTTTATTTCATGGAATAAGCACTATTCTTCAATACTAGGTATATGTCATGTAAAGCTTAAAAAGTAGTTATTCATTGTCCTGAAGGTCACCCAGACACAGTAAGTTCATTTCATTTTCTTGGCAAGAGATCCAGGCTTGTTATGTACTCTATGAAACATGACAGCGAGGGACTGGCCCTCCAATCCATTTCAGGCAAATGTGATTTTTCCCTCTGGGGAAGGGGGAGAGAGAGGAGGTGGCTGAACCTGATGCTGCTGTACCTGTTCCCATCCCGAGACAGCAGCTGGAGGGACAGCACTGCACAAGTGTCCCCGTGAGTGAGAAATGAGTCAGTGTGCCAGTGCCTGCACCTGGCCATGCCAGCAGGTTGGACAAGTGTCAGGCTTGTCCCCAGGGGCTGTGCTGGCACCCACAGGCTGAAATCCCCTTCTCCCTCAAACACAACGAGAAAAAGCGTGACCCTGTGCTTTACTGTGATGCCGATAGCTTACGATATATATTAGGAATAAAATATTTTGTTATTTCATTTGAATGCCATAGTTACTTATTCTCCTTTCATGCAACATCTTTGCTAATCTTATTTCTTCTCTTATGCCACTTTCATCCAAGTCAAATTACCCGTGATCCTTTTCATTTATCTGGACATGTCACCCTCTATTCTGCATGGATTTGAAAACGTATGTTGTCAGTGATTTTTTTTTTTGGTCACAAATTTTTAATTACTGTCTACCTATCTTATGGCACACAACAGAATTAGATCATTGGAAATCGGAATGCAACTCCCATTTGGGAATTGCACATATGCAGACTGACAGGGTGAGACAGGCACAGTACAGGGGCTTTTAGCATCTTTTCTAGCACTTGTGCTTGTAATGGGATGCAGATGAAGCAGGCAGGTCCTTTCAGAACAGAAAATCTCCCAAAGCACCATGTTGAGATATGGGCAAAAGCAGCAATTAAATGGGGTGTCAAGCATGTGTGCTAAGGATAAACAAACAGGCAAAACTAATTAGTTAAAATTTGTCTGGGAATTGGTGAATAATAAGAGCTGTGAATTATGAGACAGCTGTTTTGTGGTGCCAAATTTTCTCCTGTCCTTTTGGCAATGAAAATTTACGAAGACACTGAACTATAGTTTATAATTTATCCATTATGATGTTTGAGAATGGAAATATTAAAGAAATATAAGAAACTTTTTACTGACGGTAAAGGGAAGTCTTGTGTATATAAACATAGTTCTATAAACAATTTTTTAAATAATATTAGTAATAATTTATATAGTATAAATATAGTAATAGCGTTGAGGTGTCAAGTGGCAGACAATATGTTCAATATTGTTCCTGAAAGGATTGTTGTAACCTCTCCAGAGTCAATGAGTCTCTCATTGTTTATTACTCAAACTGCTTGACCTGCCTGGTTCCGTGCTGATGATCCTGCAGCACATGGGGTATCTTGCCTAAAACACAGACAACTGAGTTTTGTAGCTGCTGGGTACTTAAAATTCAGTCTTAATATTTTGCCTAAGTGTATTTTGTACTAAAGAAAATTAAGAATATTTTAAATTATCAAATCAATTATAGAGGGATTTCATATTCCAGTGAAATTCAGTTTTGGCGTTCAACTTAAGGACACTTAATATGTAAACCAGTTAAGTTCATTGATAAATGAATTAGAAAAAAACGGGACTAAGACAAACTTTTTCATATTAATGAATGACCTTGTGTTAAATTCTGTGATATTTTACTTTTTAAAAAATTACATCTTACGGATTCCCAGTGAAATCCTACTCTAAGTCTGATTTTTAATTGGGAAGAAAATGTTTCCTGGGATCAAGACCAGTGCCTATGGATTTATATTTTGGTAAAATTCTTCAAATTTGGCTGTCAAGTACTAGTTGTTTTTTTTTTTTTCAAGCCATTAATTTTTTACTACTTTTTCCTCCCTTATTTTGAAAACCCTGGAACTTTAATGTCATTTTTATAGAAGCTCCTTGCAAAATAATTAGACTTGTGTGATCAATTTGCATGAATTGTTCTAATATGATGCATCAAATAAAAGTTATGTTAAGAAATTGTGAAAACTTGCATGAATAATTGCAGTAATTTTTTCTTAGCAAAGTCTGGGAGAGCTGCCAAGAAAAATTTCTCTCCCTGACAAAAGTTCCTAAGCACTACATTTACAAAAAGTGTAAATATGTAAATATTACTGCCAGGAATAAGTCTTAAAAAGAACATATTTATACTGTAAGAAAAGGTTATTATTGAAACTGATTTTGCTCCCCCAGCACTGTGATCACCAATAAATGCTAAGTTTACTGTAACATTTTAACAAGATGTGTATGTGTTCACTCAGAACCAGACTGATTTTAGAAACATAGTGCAGGATGAGGAATGACCAACTAAAACTATTGCTGACTGTCACCAACCTGGCCAAAATCCAACATATGACATTTCCACAAGAAGGAAAAGTACAATGAAAAGTCTGCTAAAATTAAGAGCAATGAACAACCCATCTGAGAAAATGTTTTTAGAATCTAGCTTGGCTAGAAACTGGTTCTCTCCTAAGCACTTATCATCTAAATGATCCTGGAATAAAAACTGGGCTAAGTGCAAACAAGGGGTGAAACTGGATAGAGAGGAGTCCGATGGTACAGGCTACATCCCGTCTGAGCTTTCATCCCATGTTTAAATTCAGATTTTCAGTTCCCAGTCCAAGTCCTTGCCTCCCAGTCACCATTTGCCTTGAGGAGGACAATATCATGCACAGCAGGTTTGTAGAAATCAGTGGATGTACAACAATTTGCACAGCTAAGGACCCGCTCCTTTATCTTTCAAAAGCACCGACTGCAGAAACCTAATTTACTACTCTTGGTCATAGCCAGAAACATCTGGCTGCTGAAGCTGGAGTTTCCCAGGAGTATTCATGCCTCAGAAGGGAGCTGGGATTACAACTGAGATGTGGATAATATCTCTGGTATCACTTGGCAATTTCAGACAACTTACAGTGCATTACTACACTTTGCTGCAATTTGGTGCTGGGATGTCATAAATTACATTGACACACCATTAACATAGGTAAGTAGAGTAAATAATTGATCTCTCCAGAGAAACATTAGAACCCACTGTAATAACAGATCTGCAACAATCACTATTAGAAACATACAGACCTCAACAGTTTTTCTTTTTTCATACCCACAGCTAAGCCCAAATTACTTTCCTTTTAGTGTCTTACTTTTGGGCTGCTATTCTTGCACTAATATCAGGATAGGACTTTAATGTGTGAAGTGAGAAAAATAGATTACCAAAATTAGATTGTTGGATATATCCATACTATTAGAAATCTCCATGAAATGGCATGTGTGGGTTTTTTCCAAGAAAGGAAAAAAACTAGGGTATTAGTCTGTGCTAATAGCAAATTTTCATAGTGAAAGGGCACAAATGAACCATTAAAGTGGACAGCAGAACAAGAGAGGGGGAGAACAGGAAAAAGGTAGAAGAGCAGCAGAATATAAAAAAAAATAAAAAGTGAGAAAATGTGAGAAGATGAGCAAGAAAGCAAGAAGAACAAAGCAGGAAACAATTCACTTTGAACATGCAAATAAAAAGATGAGCATGAGAATTCTAGGCACAGATGGATTCCCATTTTGGAAATTCTGACAGGATTCACAGACTTATGAGATGATGTTACTCTTCATCAGATGAATGATACTGATGTGACAAGCAATATATACAAAGGTTATAAGTAATTCTATTAAAAGAAAGAAAGACTAGCCACTGAAAGCTGAAAGTACAGTTTGCATTTTCATTCCTCGTTAAAAATATGCTGGTGATATGCATGTTTTAAGAACAGAATTTCTTTTCAAAACTGGGTTATTAAACCTTCTCTTAGACTCAGCACAAGTGATGAAAGGTAGCCATGTGTTCAGATAGCTGAGGTATGAATCATTTTAGGGCTACTAAGTTGTCCCAGATATTCACAAACCATCTGTTAAATGAAAGAACATGAGGTGTACACCATACTAATAATTCTTACATTTAATAATTATACTCAGCATGAGACATCATTGGGAACAGCAGAAAAGTACTTCTGGATACCCACAAAATCCTCTCACATGTTTAAATATAGTAGGTGAGGGTATGTTTGAGTGGGCAGTGGTAAGTAAGAGCATCTTTGCACAGAAAGGGAACTGCTTTGAGAACATGCCTCTTCTATTTTCTCACAAATACCAAACATTGACTTTTTTCTTCACTGCTGGTCACAAGATTCTCAGAAATTAAAGATGAAAATCAGAACGCATACAACTCTAACATTTTCACAGGCTAAGCGTGATATAATTCCTGATTCATGTATTGTGGCTTTCTCTCATGTATGATATTCCATTATAAACTCTAGCAGATAAATTCTGGATGAGAAATCCCCAGCCTTGACTTGGCAACAGCACTGAGTAAATAATATCCTCATGTCCACAACATGCTCTCCCCCCCCTGCCTTGACCAGAAAAAAGTGGGTAATCTTTATCCTCAATTTCTTGAAACACTTCTCAAAAATATTTGTAAACTGTTTATTTTGTGAAGCAAAATGGTGACCTGATCCTAATGAGAATCAGAAACAGAAATCCTAATAAATTTAAGTATTGCACTCAGCATTGGAATTGTCAGTGTGTTTGAGTTATGTCTTTGACTTTCCTAGGCAGAACCTAAGCTGTGACTTGCTAAACTGACCATTCAGTTCATATTTACCCAACACTAACCATCATCACCTCTCTCTTTTCTTGCTTCTATGTTGCAAGACATTTTTGTCTTATATATCTGGGAAACTTGAAAAGCCTTTAGGGAAGCCAAAGGTGTTTTACAATAAAAGGAGCTCTTGATTTGTATCAGTCCAGTAGTTTCTATATTGTACTTGTGTGGTGAGGTGTAGAGTATAAAACCTTAGCAACCTAATATTTTTTTCCTTCCTATGACAAAATAAATTGGTTCACTCTCAAAATTATTTCTTCTGAACTTTGGAAAACTCAGAATATCTCAAGATGAAGTGAACTTTTTACCCCAGACTTAGCTAAACAGGCAGTTTTAATTCTTCTCTCCCATTCCCCTCTCTTCTCAAAAATACAAACAGAAGGCTCAGGAATAAATATTAGAAAATGGAAACTTTCAGCCATAAATCACTATTTATATCTTGCTGAGGTCAGGGCTAAGGCACTCGTTCCTGAAAAATGTTTGCAGTCCCTTGTGACCTCCTGAAGCCAGTGGATCTCAACTACTTCATGCCAGTGAAGATTTGTGACTTTACAAATTCCCTTTCAGTTCTTTATTCGCCCACTCCATTCCCAAAGCCACTTCCCTGAGGAGTCCCACTGCTGAAGAGCCTGAGTTCCCAGACAGAGAGAGCTATCCTCAGAGGAAGCACTCCTTTATTAGGGATGAAGTCATTCTAATGCATTATGTTATGGGAATAATATGGCCAGGAAAAAAGCAAGACAAAAGGGAAGGCTGCACGTGGTTCTGGCCACTATTCTGTGCTTGGGGAGCTGAAGGGTGGGAGCAACATCCCATCCTGCCCTTGCTGGGTTGTGTTTTTCAGTGCAAGACAAATTAGTGTTTCAGCCCCACCCTCTTGATCTTAACTGCAAGCTATAATCTCACAAGATCCAAATTTATATAGGCAAGAACAAAGGACTTGTTTCATTCTGTGTGTTTTGTGGGAATTAAATCAGGCAAACTGCAGCAAAAACAAAATGCAGTCTGACTTTCCTCCTAACACAGGAAAGACTTTGGTTTAATTCTGTTCAGGTGTGAAAGCTCAAGTTTTTGCTTACTTTTGTCCCTTTTATAGCTCTTGTACACAAAAGCGAGGTGTTATTCTTATGAACTCACATAATTCACCAGAATGGTGCTATAAATACTTCCAAAGTGTTATTATTTAGTACCTGTTTAATGCAACATTCATTACACTAAATATAGAATTTATGCTTTTAATTTATTAATTTGTATCTTTTAGAGAGGAAGAGGTGCTTGGAAATATAAGTATTTTGATAATTAAAAGTGCTACAAACCCAAGAAAATAAGGAAAATAACTGACCAGTGCTTTGTTGAGCGAAAGATGAAGAAAATCATATACAAGAAGAAAAGCTGCATTTCTGATGAATCTACTCTTCTAACACAACATTTCCACTGACTTTGACGGCAATATTTATCTGAAGGGAATATTGTTAGATACTAACTGGTGATAGGTGCTGAGATACAACTTGCTCGGCTTGGGCTTCTAACATGAAAGGTGTATATCACAAACATGGTTAAAATGCACACAGATGTGCAGAGTGTGTGGAGCACACTGATGCCTCCCAGTTTGATGCTCTCTCTGTTCAGTAGGTGGTGTAACTGTCTCCTGGATTTTTTTTCCCTACTCCATGATACTTGAACTGCCCTTCCTAGTTGCACTGTCTCCCAGGAGGAATGGAGAATAATTCCTTAGAGCCATGCACTATGACTAAAAAGCTGGCTTATTCCTTGAAAATGAAATTTGATTCTGAGTCCAAAAAGAGTACATTTGGTTCCCTTCTACCTAAAAGCACAAAGATGTTGCTTAAAGCCACCTCACACCTCCCTGCTTTGGACTCCAGGCATGAAAATCTGGCAGCTAGAAGGCTTTCAGACTACCTAAATTTTGCTTTTCATTAAATACTGCATACTTACTGGAGAAATATGCTATACAGAGGCATTAAATATCCCATCGTGTCTTACACAAATTGGTGCTAATATTTCCTAATCCTAGACCTGCAGTTGGAAGGAGCTCTTACAATATCACAGCCCATATTGTTAAATACTTTCTCATTTAGCTTATAGAACCTAGGTTTAATGAGAATTTGAACTGTGATCTTTTAATGTGATCACTTAGTTCATTAAAACATGGTTTCACCTACACAAATCTCTTGCTCGTGAAGTTCACTGCAATGAATCAGAGCCCAGCACACATGAGTAACTGCAAAGTGAGACTGAGCCTTCCTGTAGCTCTCTCCTGCAGTCCCCCATTGGTTTCTCACAGTGAGGGCTTTTCAGAGACTGCTGTTCTGAAATAATAATGAGAAAACCCATTAAAAAAGAAGCATTTTTATTTTTAAAGAATGGAACATAAAGTGATTCATTGCACTATGGCATGTGAAGTCTGTCATCCTGCTTTCAAGCACCAGTTCATCCAACCTTGCAAACAACTAACAAAACCACTCTATTTAGTTGAAGTATGACTTACTAAGATTTTCCTATTGCCTAAAAGAGGATAGAAAGTAAAAAGATAGGAAAAGAGACATCAAAAGATAAAAAGAAAACTTATAGAAATAGAACTGGATCCTTATAGGGCCTTCCAGGAATAGACCATGGTTTACACAATGGTTGAGCATTTGAAAACAAATAGTTTCTACAGTTCTGCAAAAATTTCCATAATGGCTTGTCCTTTCCAATTTATTGTTTTTCAGTAGTCTCTCTAAATTTCTTGTTGGCCCATTAATTTATCCATTTGTTAAACGGAGGACAAGCATCCTAAGAATGTAATGGGGGCAGGAATTTGTTTATCATTCATATACAAAAATCACCCTGACATTGAAAATATTACAACTTGTTTTCATCCAATCTTTGTAACCTCTGCTCTCAGGGTCAGCTGCCTGCTTTATCCCCTTCTCACCCCAGTGGTGCTGGGAAAAACCTGGCAGCAAATAACAGCTAAATTCCTTATTCCTGATCCTCCATTTCTGCCAGGAGTGTACCAGGGCTGACAGCCTGGAAGGGACCCGTGGGATCTCCCAGACACACAAAGATGAACATTCACCTGCATGCTTGGATGACAAAGCCTAGAAGGAAACAGGCTACAATCCAGAAAAAAGATTCCAGGTTTAATGCCTGTTGCTTCACTGATTCACTTGTATTACATCACCTCAACTCCCATCAAGGTTCCATGACCTGACTAACAAGTACCTAGATACTTTCTAATTTTGTGGAAGAGTGTTTTCTTATACTGTCAGGAAACTCATTGATTTTAAAAAACAATTTTCTTACCAATGAAAAGTAGTATTTCTTCCCTTTCAAAACAAATTTTGACTAAAAACAAATATAAAATTTTCAAACATAAAAATAAATTAATAATTTTGACTAAAAATAAATATAAAAAATTAGTGAGAGTGCTCCTTCATTTCTGGTAAGAGCTAGACAATTTTAGCAGAAAACTATTGATATTTGAAAGAAAAAGATATATATGCACATATGCACAAAATGCATAGAGGTACAGAAGGATGGTTATTTCTGTAATAAGGTTACTTTCCCCTTCACATGTAAGCTAAATGTAGAATTTGTGCTTTCCTACCTGACTGTACAGCTCCTGCCAAAGGCCTGAAGTGCCCAGGGGTAGATGAACATGCAGTGAAAAGGCCCTGCCCAGGATAAACACAGCCCATCATATGGCTGTCCAATTTATCACCCAGACAGCACCAAGCAGGGAGGATTCATAAATTATATTAACCTAATTTAAATCCCTCTATCCCAAATAATTGAACAAGAGAGCTGCTGTTTACAAATATGTGAGGCAGCCATGAAAGCCATTCTGATATTTTATAGAAGCTGGGTTGTGCCCCCCAACATGCAGATAAGGCACCACTCTGGGTGATTAAATATGACAATCCTTCCTGGAGAGGTATCAGTTTATATAAGCTCTTCAAGAAAGTGTTGAATATATTTACCTGGACAGTGTCAGGTTGTGCTGCACCATCATTATAAAATTGACAAGGGAAGTGCTAGAGGTAAACAGCAGATGATGGAAAAGGGCAGGGAAAACCAGCAGCCAACAAGACAAGAAGGAAAAAAAAAAGGAAAGGATGTTGATGGAGAGTCTTTTTTATGCTAAGTCACTTTAATGGACACAGCCAGGGAAAAAAATTATTTTTTATCATAGGATTGTTAAACCTATTCCCCTAAGTCACAGTGCACTGAAAGAAACATTTTGAAAGCTGATAATCAGAGGTAGAACGAATGCAGTAACAGAAGAAAGTATGTCCCAGAAAAATGACTTTTACAAAGAGAGCCAGGATCCTGATCTACCCTGCAAATAGAAGTTTCTGATTAAACTGAGCCGCGAGCCTCTGGGAAAAATAAAGGAAAAACTAAATTTTTCAAAATAGCTTAAATAACAATAAATTTTAAAAACCATTTATCCTGAAATAAATGACTAATTTATTCCCAGAATTCTTCATCATTTCTGAATAATATACGTGATGAAGTGTGAGAATGATGCTTGATTAAATGAGGTCCCTGGAGTGCATTAGAGGAGATTTAGTCTGGAAAACAGCATCTGCTGTCTCTTTCTTTCCTTCTCTCAATGCTGTGTTGTTTCCACGTATTACAGCATATTACCCTCTTTCATTTTTAACAGAATAGGACAATATTTATTCAGATTTTTTGTGGTGGCCATACAATGGGTCTTTCAGTGTGAAGGGCTGAAAAATATTGCTGAATACTTATTTTATTTTTCCTGCCAGGAATAGTAATTACCTCCTCTTAGTCACTCACAGGTCATACAAATCTAAGTCATTATCTGATATAATAAGGCCAGTAAATTTAATTCAACTGGCTTTCTCCAAGACTATTTTTTGGTCATATTTCTGTTCTTACCAGTGCAGCCAGTGTTGATGATCATGGCTTTGGTACAGCACTAATGAGAGCTAAAGAGATCTGTCAATGATCAACAGCTGGGTACAGCAGCACTGCTGTCCTTTGCCATTGCCACCAGTTTGGTGATGACGAAAGGCCTGGGCACTGCCCAGTGCAGCTGTGCTGGACACATCCAGCCTCTCCCAGCTCCAGGAGCTGGGCACAAGCAGAGACAGCTCATCTGCAAGGCTGCTCAAAGGCCAGGTTATTGGAGCTCAGGTGTAAACACTCATGGTGAATTTTGAAACCTTTGTACGGATCACAGCTGTCCTTTAAGATGCCAAATCTGGCACCAGCCTGCAGCAGCATCCCAGCCCACATCTGAGCAGGATTTTCATCCCACTTTCTCTTGCTGTACTCACACCATCTGCCTACCAGCCACATTGATAGGGGAACACTCAGTACCTGCCATACCAGTGACTTGGGGGGAAAATTCTATTGTAAAAGTGTACTTATTCAGCATCAGAAACAAATGCCAAAACATGACTGGTGTGTAGGTGGCCAGATGCTTGTCCACAAATATCTTCAGACTAATAATGGCTCCAGTGGGTGGATTTGGTTTGTTGAGTTTTTATTTTTTTCTAGTTGAAAGCTGTGCTCTTCAAACATTTTCCGGTATGCTCTGCTTCTTCATTAACACACATTCCTTCCCCACCGTGTGCTATTTGATTAGAAAGACAACCATTTTTACAAGATGATATTATGTCAATATTAACTAGTGACAGAGATAATATCAAAGATAAAACTGCCATCAAGTTATTAAGAGACTGTAATTTGCTTGAACGTTTTCATGAAATTATAAAATTGGGTATCATATCTATATCTGATTATGAGCAGCAACATATCTCTGAATTAATAATTACAATCTTGTTTTTACTTGTTGACAGTCTATGACTAATTGCTGTCTGAAAAGAATTTAAACAGATTAATTCAAAAATCAGCCATCTAAAAGAAAGGTAACACAACACATATTCAGATGGGACTGCAAAGTTCCTGTATTCTATTTGGATATCTCTATTACATGGCATATCCTTAGTAGGAAAAAAACCCCAAAGTGCATTAAATAAAAGTAATAAATTTAAATAACTTAAAATGTGTGACTGACTTGGTTGTTCCTGGATGCTCAGATTGGAAAGTTTCCTTAACAGTTTCTTAGAACTTTGGATGACCTCTGATCTGGTCTCATCTCTCTTGGAGCTGGAATGCATTGGGCATTCTCTAAGGGTCTATGTTTCAGTTCTGTTTCAGCTGAAAGGAACCTGGGTCACACTCAGTGTTCCATAATGTGGACCTGGGAACAGTAAGTGTGGGTGATACCGAGGTTTGCTTCAAAAGCTGGACCATCATCTGTTAAGTCAAAAATTACATTTCCTTGTGGTGTTGCATGGGGCTTGGAAGCTGCAATACTGAAACCTGGCTGGTTTCTTGGGTAAAGAGCAATGACAGAATCTTCTCTTAAACCTTTTATCATTCAGCTTTCAGAAGTAATATCTCCATTTAAAGAATAGCGATCTTCATCACATCAGAAGGCTGTTACTTCTAATTTGGAATATAATTTAAACTGAGTCTGAGTTCTTTCTCAAGCAGGCAGGATCACTGTAAAGTGAACTTTCTGAAAGTCCCAAATATCATGTGAAATATAAAGCATGGCTACATCATTTTTCTTCCTATCAACTTATCTTCATTAAAATTCTTTTAGATATAATACTTAAGCTGTAGCTAATAGCTGAGATACAGTAGGCAAGCATACCATCCACTTTAGAGAAACATAGTTCTGCCTGAAAAGCATTATGAGATTCCCTGTTTGATAACATACATTACTGGGTGAGAAAACTGTTCCTTTATGTTTACCCAATGTTGCAGGCGCTGTTCAAAAGCTGAGGAAAACCCTAATTCTCAGTTATTGTTACACTGCTGCTTGTGGTTGCAAAGATTCATACAAAAGGGATCTAACACAGAACCAATAAACACAGATATATGCAAAAGCAGCACAGTGAAATAGTTATTTTCCCATTATTCTTCATTTTGATTAAAAATTCTAGAGCCTAAGATTTGAGGAGATGCCCAGCAATATTCTGGTCTGCATTCTGAAGAGTACTGCCAGAAGGTCAGGGCAGGTGAGCCTTGCCCACCTGGGCAGTGCTGAGACACCCCTGGACCCAAGTATCAGCTCCCAGCTACAAGAGCGACAAGGACCAAGCCCAGCAAAGGGCTGCAAAGATGCTCAAGGGATGGAAACATCTGACCAAGAAGCAAAGCCTGAGAAAGCCAGGACTCATCAGCCTTGAGAAGAAAAGGTTTGGGGCAATCTCAGTGTGCCTAAATAACAGCACAACAGGAAAAGGAGACCAAAACGAAGCATTTCAAATTCCATTAAGAAACGTTTTTTGACTTGGCGATCAAATAATAGCGCAGCTTGCCCAGAAATACTGGGGTCCCCCATCCTTGGAGATACTCAAAACCCATCTGGACACAGTCCCGGGCAACACCTGCTTAGCGTAGGAGGACTAGACCATGTCCAAAGACCCCTGCCAACATCAACATCCCATAAACCCATAAAAGTTAGCACTAGAGACTGACCCTGAATTTCCTGCTTGTAACATCTCAGCAATTCGGCAAGGCCCTCATTCTCTAACACTTTCAATCATAATATCAGATTCATTTCTCTGGTATCAATGAGGTTTAGTAGCAGATTGATTTTAAACATTTTGCTAGGAAACATTAAATATATTTAAATAACTGTCTAATCTCTTCAAATTAACAATAAGGCCTTAATATCAAGGGAGATTGGAAAGGATTTAGTAAATTAGTGTATGAAGTGACAGGTTAATTGCTCTGTGGATCATTAAGCAACACATTTATTTAGCAACCAATAATTTAACCAATGAATTCAGCCTGTTAACAAGGGGAAAATATTTTTGAGTCATTTGCTCATATTTTGATGAATAAATTTATTTAGTGGACTTTTCCACCAGCAGTTTGTTTTCAGCTCTCATTCAATATTTATTACTCACAACTCAAGCAAGTGATGGGTCCCTGTAAATGCATTTTAACTACCTGTTTCTTCAGATGACTGCAACCTCAGCTGTTTTCTCTTGTGGGAAGGTGGGGGGGGGGTTTCTTGGGTTTTGTTTTTTTCCCCCGCCTCTCTGTAGGTAGGTCAAAGAGCTATGAAGATGAAGAATATATCAATATGCAGCTGAAGAACTATCTCAAAAATAATTCTGAAGAACAGTGCAAGTAATTCTCCTCTAATAAAAAAGGATGCTTAGAAACACTGAACTGAAAAGGGCTGCAAACCTGGGAACCCCCAGGGCTTCAGCATGTAACATTCAACTCCCAATATTAGTCACATTTTAAAAATCTATTTATCTGATTCTATGCATATTTAATGCACACAAACATAGGAGATAAATGCGTGCCATTATTAGCAGACACTATTTCAGTTCATTTATTCCCTTTCCCACCACTTCTACTGAAAGCCCAAGAAAATAAAATGAGAATTCAATCTTTAGATGGGGAAAAGGGTAGAGACACATATGGGCAAAATTCAGTCTTAGGCAGGCAGACCTTCCATAAGGGCTCTGATTAACCTGGCAGAGAAACTCCACCACCACCAAGTACCCTGCAGACAACCTGCAGGTCCCTCTTCCTCTTCCAGCTCTTGTGCGATACAAGGGCTTTTCTTGGGGGCCAAGGAACACAAGCAAAAAAATCATTATTATGCTGGGATAGCATTCATTTCAGATGTCAAAGCAGGCAACCAAAGACCTCTTATCCTCTCTTCCCAAGGCACCATGATAAATCCTAGTGGATTTCTTAGCACACACAGAGGCCAAGCATCCAGTGGCTTTTAAAGTAAAGAATAGGAAAATTCCTGGTGCTTTAATACCATTGGCAAAGCTCAAGATGCTACATATTCCACTGAGAAGTGTTGGGCTTTTTTAGACATTTAAGCTCTTAACAAAACCTGTGGAAATCCATTTGCTCCCCACGTATACATAATTCCCACAATTTCAATAAATATTGATCTTTGTTTGGATATCTATTGAGACTAATTGAGTCAAGAACTAAGTATTGACCAAAACAAAGAGGAGGTCAATACTTACATTGAAGAAAAAGATATATTCATCTTGGCTGAAAACATGAAGCCCAGAGGCCAAATATTTGCCTTAATTTATCCTTTATGACTCCTGGAGATTCCACTGGTGAAGATGAGCATTAAAAAACTTCAGAACTCATATAGGTTATATAATTAGTTAATTGCCCACCCTAGTATAACACATGAGCTCAGTATTAATCTTGAAAGTGCTACAAATGAGAAGGACTAGTTCAGGAATAAAATAAAGACCTGCTCCCTCCTGATGTGCAGATTCTCTTTTTCAGTGAAGCAAATTGTTGAAGAGATTATCTAATATTAAGTTTCCAACAAGTAAATTGTGTAAAATGGACTGGATGACCTATAGACATCCCTTCCAAACTATATTATTCTACAAGCGCCTAAAGGATGGCATGACCAAAATTCTATATAGTTCAGTGTCCAATAGCTGAATAAAGACTCATTCAAAGACTCCATAACAAGAGTTAATTTAAATCAGAACAAAATGCAATAGATTTTTTCCTTCTGCAAAGTCTTCCTGCATTGAAAACCTTTCTTAGTCAGGAACAGAAGTCTAATTTGGTGTAGAATAAACACAATACTTTCTGATATTTGAGCCACAGAATAGTCTGAGAAAGATCATTGAGTCCAACTCAAGCTGTTATTTTCCTTGCAATTTCATCTGACCTAAATATGTAGTCTACAATGACAAAGCCATTACAAGTGAGCAATAGGTGACATTTTTATCACATCTGATATGAAACATTTTATCATCATCTGTTCTAGGTACTATGTATACAAAATACACATTAATTTAGCATATTGCACTGGCAAAAATTCATATGGCATGTTTAAAAGGCAACCTTCAACATATCAACATGCCTAAAAGACATTTCCCAGGGAGATAATCTTGGCTGAAAAAAAAGCACACACTGCATAGTAAGGGAAAACAGGTTATAGTTTTTCAGAATTTTTTTAATTTTATTCATTAGAAATGAAAGTGTTCATACACTATTAGACTGCTGCAGCAGTGGAAAAAACATGTAACTTTTAATGAAAATGCTAATAAAATAGGAAAAACCTAATTTATACAGAACAGAGAAGATTAAACCCCTGGCTTTTGATACATGATTTGATTGTGGTCATGGTATGAACGTAAGGATTTCTCATGCAAAGGTTTCAATTTCAGATAACAGGCTTTATCTTTCATTTTCATCTTTGTGCAATGAAGAAACATGTCAGCTTCTTTGTTTTAATATTTACATTTTGGTCAAGGGGGGTGGTCATACTGTCCTGGACAAAGCCCACTACAGCACTACTTCTCAGGGGAAAAAGCCCACCAAGAAAAAGGCATCTAAACCTCACACTCTGCCTGCAGAAATCTCATCTTGTAAGCTTTTTTCCCCTCTTTGTTTCACTAAAAAGCCCCTTACATATTTCATCTGGATTATGGTTAGCACTCCATCTCTGTCATTTTTGTGGGGCGAAGAGGAAAAGGACTGCAGAGATTGACATTTTAATTTCTATATGTCAAGAATGAAATCTTTGAATGAGCACATACTCTAACAGGACTGGGAGAATGCAACTGAGATCTTCACATCAGGGTAAAGTAAGAAAAGAGGAACTGGAAAATGTCTTCAGTGATCCACACTGAGAAAACTATTTTCATCTGTTTAGCTGAGCATCTTTTTGCCTAAAATTAGTACATTCAAAAGAGTGAGAACAAAATAAATTACTGTGTTACTTAATACTGATCGTACCAGAATCAGAGCAGGTTCTCAATATCAGATCATTTTTTTCCTCCATAGATCTCTAATAACTCTCCTCCAAAGTACTTTAATAATGTTTTTATTCACAAGGTCAAGCTATAAGTCAAGGTGAGACACCTTGCTGTTTTTACCTGGAGTGAGAAGGTATATTTAGACAGTAATTCAGGTATTCAGAACCTCTGTCTCTCATGACTGTGGAAAAAGAATGAGGATATTAACATCCATATGCCAGTAGCATCTTTTATCAACACCTGTCTCTCTTTGGGGATTTGTCGAACTCTTATTAAAACTTATTTCTTATTTGAATTGTTTTTTTACAATAAAAGCAGGATAAAAATAAAACCATGATTTCTTTATGTCATAAAAATTGGAGAGATTAGAAAAACTACCATTGGTCCTTTTAGACACTGATTGGGTAAAACATGGAGAAAAAAAGTGGTGACAAGCATTTGCTGAAGTGCTAAGAAAATAGTTCGGGAATTTCAGTGCTGGAATTAATCAAGAAAGTGCACTATAACACAGTAATCAGACTTCTTAAAAGCCTAACTATTCAGAGTACTTAGTCCATTAAAAAATGCTAAAAAACCTCTAGATTTTCAAATTTGCTGGGTAGTAGTCCAAATTACACCTATCATTGTGATTAAGTAGGATGATTTAAAAATCAAAAAAACCGATTGCCCTGTCTCATGAAAGTAATACTTGTGAGCCAATAATTAGCTCCAAAGAGTCTGGCTCTATGTTTGACATAGTTCTATCACAGCTCCTGAACAGGTGGAACCAGTAAAAAATCCTGTGCATACAGACACTAAGCTAAGATGCGATTACTACATTTCATGAACAAGAAAACATAAAATAATTTTAAAATAATTAGGATTACCAGTGTCAGCAATGAGTTGATGAGAAATGCCTTATGGCAGGGATATTCAGCGAAGTCCCATTTTGATACATCTGTTGCTTATATCTCACTTTAGCAAATGCTTTAGAGAAAACTTGGCACAGGGAAGAAATCCTTAAACCTAGTAATAGTCAATCTAGCATGTTTTGATTACTCACAATCTGTAACAAGTACTAGGAACAATAAAACTTCATTGTAAATGCTGTGAAAACAACACTTTCCTCAGCTTAAGTCTGAAGATTTCTGGAAGTACAATAGTCAGTGCATTTTAAAGAGAAGTTGCTGCAATTTTGATTCTTTATGGATAAGAAAGAAGTGTTCAAGTCAGTTATTTTTGGAGGTGTTAGTAATGACATAAGGCAGCAATATAATCACAAATACACTGCTGTATATTCTTGCATAAAAATTATGCTATTTATTCTACATTTATAAATCAAGTGCAGTCTGCCTGTGATCTATTTCAACACTGGGAAATAGAGGAGATTTTATATTTGCTAAACTTTTCCAATGAACTATTTGGATATACTCAGTTAAGCTGGAAATTCAGTGATTTGGTGGTTGCTTATTGATGAAGACATGAGCAGACAGACAATCATTCATTCCTCCAAAATGAAAGGCTTCCAAATCTTTGGCTAAATTGCATTTCTTTATGCAATTACCAGAGGAGAGAGAGGAGTTATGACCATGGCTTCAGCTCTGTAATCATAAAGTCAATTTTAACTGAATGAGTGTGGAAGTGAACAGTCCAGGACTCTTGCTGTCACTGGCAGAAGTGCCAAAATGAGACTCCCTCCACCAAGGGCCTCCAGTACTTTATTTCTCTACACTGGCAGAGAAATTGGCAGAGCTTCACTGACCTCTGTTTGTAGAGAAATGTAATTTCAACATAGTGAATGGAAAAGTGCCTACAACTCTTCTGTGAAGCAGCTTGAAAGAAAAGAACTATTGTTATTTGAAGAATATTGACAAGTCCCAATATTTTTCCAAATTAAACTGAACCTTTAAAACTCTGCAACTCTTCAAAAAGACACAGAAAATCCTGCATCTCTCAAAAGTGAGTAAACCATATACTGTATTAAAGGGTGTAAGAGCTTCAAATCAAGATAAACTAATAATCACTCCTGTTTCATTTAGTGCTTGATATTTACTCCAGTAATATTGATCAGGATGGTAACTTCCCTAGGATACCACGATGTGCTTAGTCAGCTAATCCATTGTATCCCTTGTAGGTAATTGCTACAAGGTGTCCAAAAGCCACAGATTTTTGATATTTTTGCAAGCAGCTGCACGGTTTGGCAGGAAATCTATGCAGTGGCTTGCAAACAAATTTACAAATAAAGCTTCATAAAGCAATTAACATTCCTCAAGCAGGTCTCTGCCAGCCCCAGCATCTCAAATCACAACTGTGTCTCAGGGTAGGAAATCAAGCCTGAAGTGACAGAATTATGTGGACTGAAGGTAACTTAGTAGCAGTTTACCTTCTCTACAGTCTTAGAGAGGGAGATGTTGAATAACTGAGATCAGAAACTGAATTCAGCTGTTCTGAGCAGCCTTGCACAGCAGTGCATGCTCTCTAGATCAGGGTAGACTTCCAAATATCTCACTTTAGTGCATCTCACCATTTCACTTCCAGAAGCAGCGCAACAGCAATCAAATATTTAGTCATGTTCTCTGGAGTCACACAATATCTTCACACTTAGCAGAGCTTTATCATGTATATTGTTCTAAAATGTCAAAAATGACCAAGGTAAAGTCACATGGACAAACTGATCACTCCATACATCTCAAAGGAGATGAGCCACATATTCCCCCCATTGGTACTTAAGTGATTCAATATCCACCTTTTTTTACAAAATAACACACACAACTCAGTCCCTATGAAACTCCAGTAATATACACCTAAGTTAAAAGGGTAACCATACATAAAAAGGACTGCCAGGGTGGAGCTTCAGCATTCCTCACAAAGAAGAACTTCTTTTTCTTAGGTTAAAAGTATTCATAGAGCTGCTGTATTGAAGTTTATGGAATTACACCAGAAATTAATTTGAGCTTCATTGCTTGGAGTGTAAACAATGGCATTATTATTTTGTTCAGACCTTTCTGGTCTTAATGAACTGATCAGATTATACCATTCAGAGGTTTCACAATGATGAGGATCATTATGTGTTGTCAAGAGATTCCGCACATAACATTCGTAACACTGAAGCTTTGCAGGAGCATAGCATTCTAATGTTAAAGGTTGATAAATTAAGAAGCCTTGAAATTCTCATTAAGTTTGTCAAGCTGAATTGTCAGGTATTTTGCCTTAGCTAATGGCTTGGGCAACCAACAGTCATTCACAACCAAGACCATGGTTATCTTATTTAGGTAACTGAATAAGTGCTCACAAAGTGCCAAGCAGTAAAAAGCTGTTACAGCTTGAAGCAGGCTGCTCCAGATTACAGAATGTAAATACTTCTAAAAGAAAGTTTCTTCCATCTACTTATAAAGAGACAGACATATCAAATAAAAAAAGTCTATTTCGTATGATTAGGACAAAGGTGAACTTAATTCATTCTTGATCCAAGTGTGACATATTGTTTATCTCCTCGTGTTTCAGATGCTGAACCCAGACCTGAAAACTCCACTACAGATTAGTCATACCTGGTAAATTATTAGCATCACCACACATCATCTGCATTTCCCTTTTTTCATGCAAAGCCCATCATCCTTCATGTCTGCCTTTAATACTACCCCTTAATTTTTATTTTGATCCTCCTTCCTCCCCTCCCCTTTTGAAGTGGTATCTGCAGTTCACAATTCCCACTTCCATACACAACAGAAATAATATAAATACTAAAGATACAGAAAGAGCCATAACAGCATGGCTGCTCTCTGGCCTCCTTAGAAAAGCCCTAAACCACCTCCCGGCCTGGCTAAGCCTCCTCCAAGACACCCAGTCTGCTTTTATCAAGAACAGTTAAGAGACTGATAACTTATCTTTAACCCTCACTGTTAATGAAGCTGAAGAGAGTCTTAATATTCATAATTGTTTATCTGTGCACTATCAGTTTTAAGTCTTATAAGCCTCTCTCAGGGCATTTAGTAACATTACTAACAATTTGAAGCAGGTACTATCGTAGCTCTTATATTCATAGGTGCTGAAAGCTTCTACACCATTCCAAGTGACAATTCTTTGAAGAATCATTCTACAAAAATACAAGTAACATTTTTTAAGGCATACACCAAATGAGGAAAAGAAAGTACAGCAGCATTCATGACAAGTTTGGGGATGTTTTTTCTTCTATGTACATGACTTTTCCCTTAGGAATTAAATTGTGACAAGAATTCAGTTGTGGAATAGTATGTATCATCAATTGTCAGACTAACCCGAGTTCTTTAATTACACACCTTCAACACCACACACTTAGAGGTGCAAGGACATCCTTCTGCTACAGTAATTTCATTTTAACTTTTACTCTGAAACCAATAAAACCTATTGTTCTGTCTGTATTTTTGGTGGATTGACAGTGTGCACCTAAGGTACAGAAAGCCTTTCCCCTGCAAGTTCTGGGATTATTCTTCTGTCTCACATTTACGCAGTTGAAATCAACTCCCTCCTTCCTTATTCCTCCATTACAACCTTATACTGCATTTTGACAGCCCACAACATCAAAAAGTACTTAAATACTCGTGTTCATCACACGATTAGAAACAGAAGGGAATTTTCTTTCAGAGTTTTTCACTGTAGATTTCCAATCTCCATGGGCAGGTGTGACTTCCTTCCTTGTATTGTTTGTACCCTGCCTTAAAGGTAACACAACACGTGCTTTGGAACTGGGGTGTGTTGGGTCTCTGATGCATTTTCTGTGCACTCCAGGACTGTTTAGTCAGTGCAGTGACTCAAGGAACCATGGCAATTTTGTAACAGATGTAGTCTGCAAGTGTCTTAATATCCAGATGAATAAACTGGAGTCCCTTCCTTCCAGTGTTCCTCAAGAGCAGTAGTTCTGTAAGATGGTGTGGAGACGCACTCTGGCTCTAAACTACAACCAAGCTTTTCAAAAGCTTTTCCTGAACTAGGCAAGCACTGGCACTTGACAATCTAGAATGGAACAGAACACATCTTTTGGAAAATAATCTCTTTCCCCTCAGCAGACACATAAATGTTTTTCAAAAGAAAAATACCACAAAGCAACTCACTAAGACACAAAATTCCTGCAATGCAGTCTAGTTCATGGACTTGTTCATGGGATCTGAGAATAATTAAAAAACATCATTGCCAGTGACAATTATTTTCAACTTTATTAAATCTTATGATGAACCCATCCCTATCATAGAAGTGCTGGGAGGATTGCACAGTGCAATATCTTCAAGCTCTCATCTCAGGAGCACTGCGGACTGTCCCCATGGTGACCTTAGAGACACTTATAAAAAAATTAAATTACTGTACATGATATGTAGATTTTTCTGGCTAATGGCACAGCTTTACACATCTTTTAACATCTTTAACAGTTACAGTGCTGAGGATATCCCACATGAGCCTTTTCCTGTGGCACAGGTACCTCTGCCGAGTGTTACAATTCAACCCACAGAAAACTAAAGCTCTGCAGGAATAGACTGGAGGTGCCTCAAGCTGCAGGGGCAGGACTCCCTTCCAAGGCTTTCAGTTGTATTCTGGTCTGAACTCTGAAAACATTTCAATATTCAGCTCAAATTCTAACTGAGGTTCTTCCTGAAATATACACTGCCAGTGTGCAAAAACATGCTGAAACCAACAAAAAAAATCTCAAAACTTGCCAAACAAAAATTTAAACCAAAACATGAGGGAAAAAGCCAAAACAAAAATACCCCCAAAAGCCCCCTCAATAACTTCTTGAGAAGTACCCCCAAATGCCTGTCTTTGCCATTAGTAGCAAAAATGCACTGTACAGCGATAGTAGGCCAACTTGAAACTTTTTGAACTACAGAGACATCTTAAAATTGCACTTAAATTGAAATAATCAAATACGTGTTTTTTTGCAAATAAACAGGTTTTTCACCTGTCTGCCCAAAATAAGACTTCTAATTTTTGTAAAAATCCACTCAATTTCTTGCTGTTTCAAGAAACTGATCCAAGCTATTCATTATTTCAGAGATATCTTTTAGTGTAAATTATGAAATAGAGCAGGCATTCTTCTTTCATCTTCTTTAACCAACATCATCCCCTAATATTCACATCACTTGGGAATAGACAACTTAAAGCTCCACAATAAGAAAGACATTGTTTAAGGATTAAGTGCATTTCCTGATTACACTGCACTTCAAGATTTGGATGAGTACCAAATATTAAGACCTTTGTCTTCAGGACAGATTTGTGAAATCTCAATGAGTTTCTAAATCTGCAGATAACAAACCTTGTAGGGACTACAAATAAGCTAGAGGACAAGCTAGGAATTCAAATTATCTTGACAAGTAGGAAAGCAGCTGAAAAACAAAGGATGTTTATTCAGTGGGGACAAAGGCAAGGTTCTGTACCTAAGCATGAATAATTAGCTATGCAAATGTAGCACGTGGATCAAGTAGTTAGCAGTTTTACAGGAAAATATATGAGTTTGTTATGCATCAGTGATGAACACAAGTCAACAGTGTTGCAGTGTTGAGTAGAAGCCAAATACCCCCATCAGACAGCTGGAAATGAGAGCCAAGATGCATCAGGCAATCTTTTCCTTCTAGGCAAGGCCAATAAAGCTTCAGCTGGAGCATGCCATGCAGCTCCTCACTTTGATTTCCAGGAAATATAGACTAACTGGGGAGAGGGAAACAGGGCACTCAAACAGCCAGGGTTCATTACCTATGACAAAAGACAGAAGTGTTTGGAACTGTTTAGCTGAAAGAACAGAATATGGGAAAAGTGATGATAGTCTATAAGTATGCAAAAGTTTTTTGTCAGACAGAAGTGATGAACAGAGCTGTAGCCATAGTGAACTAGATAAGGAAAAATTTCAGCTGCAAAATTGAAGATGCCATTTCCTCCCCAGAAAATTCACCTCCATTCCAGCCCTTCAAGCTCCCTTCCAACACAAGTGAGATGGACAACATCCCTAACAACTGGAAGAAATGGCTGTCAGGAATAAAGAAGGTATAATAGAGGCTCCTAAAATACTTCTGAAAGTTCCTTCCAGTATTATATCTGTTAAAAACCTGCATATACACATTCATACATGGACCCAGAGCTAGAGAGGAAGGGCAACGAAAGCATGAGGAGAAATCCTCTCTCATGTAACTCCTCTCCAGTTTTTCCTAACTGTGGTACAAGCACATAGGAGGGATAGAACCATCTCAAGCTTCTAACTATTATTTGGTGTTAAGAGAAGAACATGCGCCTAACTTCTCCAGTTTGGGCTGACAGTGAAGTTTTCCACCTTCAGAAAACTACTGGAAAAATCCTATCTGACAACCAATTCAAAGCAATAACCCAACACTGCTCATTCTCACCATTACCTAGTGGTTTTATTTCCAATTACAGCAGTTTGCGTCCTTTTGCATTTGGCAGACACATACCTTGGGAGTACAGGCAGAAGAAGGGAGCACTCCTCTCCTAAGAGAACACGGTCATGGTCATTTCAGAAATTAGCATAGACAAAGGAAAACCCCGGCTAAAACACTACAGTTACTCCAAACTAACAAAAAGGATGAGGCTGGGTCAGAAAAGAGTTCCTCCAGCTTTGCTTTACAAAGATTACATTTTCTGAGTTTTCTGTTGGGAGTCTGGTATTTTTAGGGGGGAGTATGCATGAGTGTGAGCATTTAGGGGTTTTTCAACCAACAAGGAGATGCCCTGGGTTTATTTTATATAAACCAACATACTGCCCAAGCTTTTTACACCCACCTCACTACCTGATTCAGAGGATTAAATTACAAATTAGATACTCTGATGCAAGGCTGAAACCCTGCATGAGTGGTAGAAGACAGTGAAATATAGGAATAAATGGTAGAGTTGTGCCATTATCTTTCAAGAAAAGTTATTGCTTCCTAGGACTACTCCAAGTATTTAATGAAAAAGCCAGAAAGACACAGAATATTAGAAAATATTTAAAATTCAGACACCTGGGTCTTTCTTACAGTATATAAGCCATCTAGAAAAGGGTTTTCAGTGCCTCATGGAAAGCTCATTCCAGAGCAGACATCATGTCAGAGGTAAACGTGGTAACTGACAGGTGAAATTGAACAGAAACAAACATTGAGAGTTAACATCAAAGGAAACTTGGAGCTGTATTTAAAGGCCAGAAATACACAGCAAGGAATTGTTGTGCACATATGGTCTGTGGTGCTGCAGCAGTATCTATATTTGCTATCACAGTCTTAAAAAAAAACAAACACCAAAACCTGCTATGTTATTGCTTTAAATCTAATGGTTCCCATCATCTAAATTCTACTCCTTGATGTAAACATACTGAGGATATTTTGAGAAGAAAAATCACCACCCAAAGTGGTCAAAGGCCTCATACAGCAAATGGGACAAGAAAATGAAAATATATCTACAACTCAAGTAAAAATAATGACAGGCAACACATCTTCATATAATATTTGCTAGGCTGTAATGTTTTGTAAATTAAATTTCTGAAGGGAGTTTGTATGTATAAACACAGCAAACAGTACTTAGTTAATCCATAAATGTATTGGCTCAAGGAACAGTTTTACCACATGGTGTTATTTAGAAATCTGTGAGGCTTCTAGAAATTCAAAATTTCACTCTGCAGAAGAGCTTTCATTCCTGCTGCCCTGAATTTTCACAGTACCAAGTTTCAGAATACCTATTGGCAAAAATAACAACACTGATTGGGATAAAATGCAATTTATTGTAGAGAAAACAGCTAGACAGATGAGACTTTAGGACATAGTCTCCTCTTGATATATGTGCTTAATTCCTCTCAGCACTAAAGGGTGTTATTTGCATGTTTCAGAACAGACTGTATGCCTTTCAACTTCACTGTAATATGCAGGTTCCATTTCAAAAATGAGTGGGTGTTAAATACAAGAGCATACCACACAGCACTCAAGATTATTTAATGATACAAATAACATGACTGCACCATGCCAGGAGGGTTCAAAGAGTGGCTGAAGGAGATTTAAGTTAGCAGCCCTCTCCACCAGATAATTTGTAAGGCCACCAAAATATTTGCTTTTACTTATTTGTGCTTGCTGTGTTCAGCTAAGAGACCACCCCTTTTATCCCATGTATCCAGACAAGTGAAACTCCTGCAATAGGGCTTGCCAAAAATCCCACAGCAGAAAGAAACAAATTCCATCAGTAACACCTCCATGCTTTAAAAAGCCTATATAATTGTGTTAAATATATAAAGTATTTACAATATGCTTTGAAAAATTAAATTATGGCCAGACACCAGGTTTTTTACATTATTTCTTCATATTTTTTTCTCTAGTTCACAGAGCCTTGGAGAAGTAACACATCATTTATGCCACACTTAACAGTTGGACTCCATCTATCAGGTATTTTCCAACCTTAATGATTCTACCATCTCTGCTGGCAGTGAGGTTTAACTAGAGATTGTTCACTATTTGGCCAGATCAGTAGGGAACATCACAAAAATGCAAAGTATTTTCTTAGGCAATACAACTGAAATAAAGAGTGGATACAAAGTGGTGCCAGCATTAAACATGAGGTCAAGCACTTGCAGTAGCAGTCAGAGGAATGAAAGAAAATTTCAGCTATCTGAATACATTTTCAAGACACTCGTCTGTTTTGACCTCAACACTGACTGTGGGACAGAGTCCAGCAATATATTTTACTAACTTAGGAAACTAAATGGTGACATGCAACACTAAGTACTTTTATACTCCAGTACTGATCAACAGAGACTTCTTACAAAACAACCTAGAGCATCTGAAGCCAACAAACAATAAACTGCAATTTAACTACATTCAGCTGCCTTGGCACCAAGCAAACAATCAAACTTCTCAAGAGGCCAGCTTAAAGCAAATTGAAAAAAAACAAAAAACAAACACAATGAACAAGCAAACTTCCAGCCTCCTCATCCTTTACTATAGTAACAATGAAGCAATAGACATATCAGAATTATACTATTACAATTACATTCTAGTCCTGAAGTGATAAAAATTTAGAGGAACATGAACTATTTGATAAATCTGCATTTTTCTCAGTTTTCTTGCAATTGGCTAACACACTTGCATCAAGTATAGTGAAAGATAAAGTCAAGTTAAAACCTTTTCTGAGTATTTCAAAGATATCATGATATAATAACAGAGAAACTACTACCAATCCAGTTTTATATCCCATTTACATGGAGTTACAAATAGTACAAAAGAAAACCCAAAACACCTCAAGTGATAAGAATAATACTTCTGCAGTGTAAAAGAGTTTCACAGCAATACCTGGGAGACACAGTACACAGACTTTGAGTCTTTTCTTCTTAAGGATAAGAGAAAACTTGCTTCAAAACTTATGAGAAATGGAAGAAAACAAAAGAATCCTTAAAGAAAAGAATCCTCAAAAACATTTGTTGCACGCAAGGGGGAATATTAGCTCCTTCTGTGAGAGATGCCCAAGTCATATTTGTCCACCTAAGGTGCTGGCAGAGCCAAGGCAAAGACTCCTGAGTAAACCCACTAGTTTTTTTGGTTTTGCCAATTAAGGTAGAGTTGAAGAGCAAGGATCACCGACAAAGTTTCAAATGCCTTTCTCACCCCTTTACTCCAAGCTCTACTCCCCCTCCTCATTCCCAGCTCCCCTCCTGCCCTGGCCAGTGCCCAGCAGTACCTGCCTGCAGCTCCTTCCTCCTTGAGCTCTGCTCCAGCATCACCTTCTCCCCACAGGACACAGCTCCCTGGAGATAAAGCTGCTCCTGACTCCGCTCCAGCATCACCTTCTCCCCACAGGACACAGCTCCCTGGGGATAAAGCTGCTCCTGACTCCGCTCCAGCATCACCTTCTCCCCACAGGACACAGCTCCCTGGGGATAAAGCTGCTCCTGACTCTGCTCCACCACCCCAGGCAGACTCCATGCTGCAACCTCCCCTATTTATCCCCACCAGGCACTCTCAGGTGCTTCTCTGCTCTCCTCAGGCCTGAGGGGTGGGACTCAAACCGGTGCACCTGGGGCGCCATGGCTGAGGGCTGGCTGTGCTCTGGGGGCAGCTGCAACTGGTTGAAACCAGCTGGAACAGGTTGGAGCTGGCTGGAACTGGTACGAACCAGCTGCAACAGGCTGGAAGAGGTTGGAGCAGTGTGGATGTGGCCAGAGCAGCCGCAGTGCTGACGCCCCTTAGGCAGGCCCAGCTGCGTCCCCTCAGCGCACAGCCCCCATGAGGGCCATAGCACAGGCCAACCTGGGAACTCCCATCCCACCTGTAACATTCACACTTTTATTTTTAAATAAACCTTGCACTCATCTGAACAAGTGGCATTGGGCAATTCCACACAAACCATTTTCCAAGGTGCCCACAGAAGGCGGGAGGTTGCCTCTCCCTCCCTTTCTCCACACTAACACGCAGCCCCTCAGCCCAACCCTCGTTTGACAGAAGCTGCTGGTAAACTGGTTAATAACTGGTGTTATTAACATTTCCATCAATCAGAGTGTTTCTCCAGCTCACACTGGCCACCACCATGCTCAGAGGATGAAGAAACCAAAGATGTTGATGTCTCAAGCCCCAAGGGCGGGTGAGTGCCATCCATGATTTTCCAATGCGCAGTCTCGCTCCATTTTTTACTCCAAATATTCAATGCCCCTTTGACGCCTAACCAAACTAGCAATTAGTTGTCAAGGCGCAGCTGAAATGTCAAAATAAAACCAGTAGATTTAATCAACATTTCCATGGTAGCTGAAATTATGCTGCTTAATGGCTGAAATGGGTTGCAATAAAAGTGAGTTGACTGTGTATCCCTGAAAATTGATTCCTGGAAGAACAGTCAAACACAATTGCTTCAGGAAAGAACATTAAAAATAATAAACCATGGGTCTCTCAATTGCCTTAAAACATGGGCATAAAATCTAAATCTCTTTAGGAGTATACCAAATTTAGCCGTAGATTTAGCTGGAGAAAATAAATTTAAAAAGGGAGATTTTGTTTGGAATAAATCTTCGGAACAGCCTAGTTGATTGCCTTTTCATAAAGACTTCATCTTCTGGGGGAAAAACATGTTAACTAACTCTCCCTGGTGCTTTGGATATTTGAAGTTTTTTTGTGAAATATCTCATTGTTTTCATTCTACAGCCACTGACAACAGTGCTCTCTCACCAGGACAATGTATATAAAAAAGGAAAAAAAACTTGATTTGAAAATGGTGGGTTTGACCCATGAGCTCAAAAATGGAAACATCATTCTATATGTGACACTTAAATTGAACAAATATCTAAAAATATCCAACAAACATTTTAAAGATAAAATTATTTTATAAACAAGACTGTTGTTGATATTACCATAGGCACAAATTTTGCAACATCTCAAGAAGCATGTGCAGACCATGTTTACAACTTTTTTGAGGTGAAAAAAAGCTACTCATGTTCATTCTTAAGGATTTATTTGCAGTTGGACAATTAAGCTTTCTATGTCTCAATACATTGTGGTTTTATACAAGATATTTGGGAAAAAATATATGGAAATTGGTATTCTTTTTGCAGTTCTGCTTCTGGATAATAGCATAGAAAATACTTCCATCATGCAAATTAATCTTGTGGAGAAATGACAGACTGATGTTAACTATCTTGCTGTCAAATTTTAAAGCAGTATCTCATTTTTCTTTAACTTTTGTAAGTACCTAAATCTATCAATGTGTTTTAAAAAGCAAAGTAAATGGGTAAAGAAACTTTATTAACTCTACCTACATGTCCATTTTATGTTGATAATGTCTGGGGTTCAAAAGCTGAAGCTCTAGGAAAGGGTAACAATTTCATATTTTGTCATTGCATGATAAGAAAGGACAAGTGCAATAACAATGCAGCAGATATGAGGATTTTCACAGTTAGCAGCCTGCCTGTCACACCCCTCATTATCTGGCATGCAGATGGCTTTTACAATATTTTTCCCAAGTATCCTGCAGTACTGAAATGAATTCTATAAAATGATCTGCCATATGTTTATAAATACTATGTACATTGTGATTACACCTAGGCTGAAAGAGAGGGACATTTGCATATGGAAGCTGTCAGATATCTCACTAATGGGCAATATTATTTATACATGCACCTTACAATTAATTACAGATGAAGATTACTACTGGGAGAAGAATTAAAGAGATTTGGTTTAGCACAGTCTGACAGGTTTCATATAGATGCACTGAACTGCCTAAACACAATTTGAAAAGTCAGGAAAGCTTGTGTGGAACCTAATTTTGCTGCTGCAAATAAATACCCAGCCACTTATCTCTTTCATCCCAAACTGATGTTTTGGGAATAGGACAAACACTGTGACAGTTACTTTGAACCAAACATTGATATCAAAAGAGCAAAAATTAGATAAATATTCCAGCAAATACCAAGTCTAAGGGCTGCAATGACAAGAACTTAAGGAAAAATTGGAAATAGCTGCCCATTCAGAGAATTGTTCTTACAGAGAAGCTTAGTGAAAGATGTGTGTAGAGTGACCTGAGAAATGCACCATTTCTAATTAACAAATTAACTGTAAAGCCATTGTAGTACTAAGCAGCTCCCAAACACCCAGGGCAGGAGCAATGAGAGGAAGGGAACAGGCTGATGGGCGAGCTAGAGCCAAGTGCACAGAGTGGTCTGAGAGGGAGGGAGCAGGGAGATGCAGGGCAGGCAATTCTCTCCCACCCCCTGCCTTGGCTGCCCCATCTGCCAGGTGATCTCTCTGTAACTCACAGAATATCCTGCAGCTGAATTACCTGGTTTTGCCTGGCATGGAGAGTGGCTGCCAACCTGGCCAAGGCTTGATACACCTGTTGTTTCTTTCTATTTTAATATCATTGTTTGTCATTACTGTTGGATTAACTGCTGGCTCCTTCAAGAAATGTGCATGGTTAAATCTGTAATTTTTTCTACTCTGAAAACTTTCGTGTTCTTCTTTTAGGTAAATTTGCAAATCCAAGTTAGAAGTTTGCAAATCCTCATTAGCAACCTGTTTACACTTATATTTTATGTATTCTAAATGATTAAAAGAACTGTCCAAAACAGCAGTGGACCTTGGTCTCAGACCACAAAAAAGGTCATCCCCTTTTATTTTGCTGCTGCTTCAACCAGTGCTTAATTACCTTCAGCTAAGTACCTCTAAAACTGCTGAATATGAATTTGTTTTTATCTTTGGTTGTAGTTTTTCCCCTTCATGCTAACTCACAGAATTTTCTATTGCAGACAACCTTTGTTTTGATCTCTGCTTAGATAACTTTTTTTGTATAAAGGGCCTTTTTTCCTTTCAATCCACACAACATGATGGTGACTCTCCATGCAACCTCTTATTTTCTTTCACTGTGTGTGTTCTGTGGTAGCTGTTAACTCTGCACTGAGGGATGTCCAGAATGAAAGTGCTGAATTACAAATGCACATGTGGCCATTCAGAAAATGTACCCTATGAATTTCAGATAGCATCTTATTTGACATTATGGCCTATTCAGCATGCACAATATTCACATAACAATCACAGTCCACAGTCATGTTGTGCTAAGAATCATACAATCACTTTGTTAGACTCACTTGCAGAAAGGCTGCTTTGCAGGCCAACATGTAAGCCTGAAAGTAAAATCATTGTGCTGGAAATTTCTCAGTAGTTATAAATCCTCTAGATTTATAATTTTTATGTCATTTAAGAAACAAGACTCCTTTTGGTTGATGCATGTATCTAGTCATGGAGTTATTGGAATGATTACAGCTGTGTTCATCTAATATGGAAATGCAAGTACAATGTAACCACCTTTCAGCAATAGATCAGGACATGTTTTGAAAACTGTTTCAGGGGAATTCATGCCAGAGATGTGTGCACTGAAAGTCGTTACAGCAACTACTGTAAAAAAACAAACAACAAAAAAGACATTCCCAGACAGTTTGTGGTCAGCACAAGAAGTTGGACATTTAGGAGAACCTATTCAAAGCTCTCAGTTACTCCCCTACACGTGCTCTGCAGAAACTTCCATGACATTTCAGATGAGAAAGGACAGTGACTCTATTCCGACTTCTAAGAAATGGTTCGGACAAAGATTTTACAGCCTATATGTACTAAAATGCATGGATACATGCTCTGCACTTGTAAGGATAAAAAAAAAAGGAAGAAGAACCCCCACTTACTTCATTAAAAAGTAGAACATCTCACTAATGCAGCATCACTTCTAGTTTTTTCTCTCTAATTCAGCAGCTACAGAAATTATCATGCCCTAAACTGACTCCTCTGAATATCAGACTTCTCACTGTGTGGAGTGATCTGACATTAAAATACTTTCATTGACTGGCTGCAGAGCTGAGACTCCAGCACTATTCCCCATGTATCTTTGTTTAGTGGCTCTGCACAACAGATGGAATTTTATGTCATGCAGCATTAGGCTACTGTTAAATTTTAATTTCAATTAATGGTCTTTATACTCTTTCTTTATGCACACCAGGGATACTTTAGGCATCCATTTCCCTTCTAATTAGCTTTTATTGCTGAATTCATTCTGAATCTCTGGAAGTCATTAGATTCTCTAGGATTCACAGCTGAATTTACTTACTCTCTAATAAAATTAATTAGTCCCTCAAAAAGAAAAAAAGGCTGAATTTGGTCTACTTTTATGCATATAGGTAAATAATAAAAGTCTGAAGTGTCTACCCATCCCTTTCTGCTAGAGTTTGCTTGTTAATACTGACTTTTATCCTGGTTATTGTCATCAGTGCTTCTCAGGTTAATGCTTTGCCTACTTCACTTAAAATGAAAGCTGTTTCCAGAGACGTGTCTCCTGATTTATGGCACAACATCACTTGTACACCACACTGGGTCAAAGAGCAGGTTTGTATTGTGAGTTTCCCTAGAATATTGTGCTCACTGTAAAACTGAGCCTAAGGCACAGGTAATTTTCACAAGCACTGCTTGAGAGACTCAGATGATCTACTCTGAAAAATTGTAATAAGTATAAAAACTTTTATTGGTCTGTTGGAAAAAAGAGAAACAACCAAGGTAATGCAAGAAAAAAAAGAGTCAATATCACACCAGTGCGACTGCTTTCTGTATTTTTAACATTTGGACAGTGGTTTATAAGAAGTCTTGGCTGGCTTAGTGGCACAACAACATTAAGCTCTAATTTATCACTGTGCTATAACTCTGAAAATTGAATAATATACCTTCAGGGGAGAGGCAGTGAAAGATCTCTTATTGTATATATTACAATGGAATATTTATGACACTAGTTAAGACTCTGTGACAGCTTTTCTGGTAACCTCACATTTAGAGAAGCATAAATTTTATGTGGTTATTATATGGCCACAACAGAAGTAATTAGCAAAATATTGCAATATTTATAAGACTCAGAATTGAACTTAGCACATAAATTTCCTTTATTTATGCTTTTTATAATATCAACACTCATACTGCATTACATTTGGAACCTGGTCATGAAAATGCTATAGCCATTTCTATCTGCTCAGGTGTTTAAATAAAAAGGTACATTTATACAAGAAAAACCATGTGTGACATCTATATCGTTCTCACATGGTTCAATGCAGTGGTGACACTTCTTCTCATCACTTCCTACAGGCAAGTGCATCTCATGGAATAATTAATTTTATTCAACTTCATTGTTTGGAAGACCTGGCTTCACAGAGGTGCCACCCTCACAGACAATAGACATTTCTATAGCAGACAAGCAGCAAAAGATGTGAGTGTTTACAGCCAAGGGTCCAAACACTGCTCTGAAACAAACATGTAACACAAAGTAAATACTGTCACTGGAAGCATAAGAGCTGTGGCAGCAGGGGCAGTAGTTATTTCCTTGTCCAGCTTGGCATTTTCATACTTGGGATATCCTCACCAAACTGGCTCCAGATTTCCTGTTTAGTAGAAGAGAGAAAGGAAAACAACTGACTAGAAAAGTTACTTCAGAATTGCAGACTAATTTAACATTTCCCTGGTTTGCTCCTGTAGTAATAGCTGATATTTTTCCATTCTGATTTTTTTTTTCCAATTCCACATACTACACCTAAGAGCAGTAATACTTGGCTTTATTTTAGTATATTCCATCTCAGCTCTTCACTCTTTACCAAGTGCATGCTCTTACAAAGCCCAAGCCTCTTCCATCTCTGCAGCAGGCACAAGTGGCATGAACAAAAGAACAAAGCTGGCTGGTGGGCTCATGAAAAAGTGCATAGAAGCAAAGGCAGCTCAAAAATGTACCAAGCACGCAGAGACATGCAAGAGAAATGCTTTACACTGTGTCATAGCTCAGGTGCTCAAGGTAAATCTACAATCCTCTACCTACCATGTAGATTGTTGCTTCTCAGCTTGCAGGGACAAAGGGACCACCTGAAACCTCTGGAGAGGGGTCAGCTGTTCACAGTGGCTCCAAAGGGACATGGAATATTTCAGAGGATTTTTTCCCAATTGGAATAAGTTCCCATCAGACAAAAGGTATCTTGTTCAGGCATTGCCTCAGCAAGGTGCCATCAGTCTCACCCTCATAAACACAAACTAGATAAATAGTGAAAAAGATGGAAAAAAACACTTCAAAATTCACTTGATCATGAACTATTTTTTTCTCATGTATAATAATGTAACTCAACGTAAAAAGTGAGTAAAGTAGAAGCTTAGAGAATTAGGTCACTCAAGAAAATTAAAAGGCCAAATCTGCTTTGCCCATGTGGAAGAATTGGTAAAGACGAAAGCAAGAATTATTCCAAATAGTATTTTCTTAGGCTTCCTCATTATCATTTCCAGGCAGTGCTTTTTCACAAGAATAAAACAAAAATAAGTAACTTTATTTATGGAAAATATTTAAATATTCATGGTCATGAAGCATGGCACAACCTCATTTCATGTTATTCAGACTCATAAAATGTGAAATAAAATTGTATTGTCCCCAATTCAACCTTTTTAAAAAGGAAATGCTGACTAAAACAAAAGAATCATGCAAAACGGATGATCAGAATAAAAGAATGATCTGAAGTATAGATGTTAACTGAAAAGCTTTCATTTTTACTCAAGAGCTATTATGTGTTTTCATCTAGATTTTTTGGGTTTGTGATTTTTTTGCATAAATAAGTTTAAACAATGAGTAATACAGATTTATCTATGAATTAGTTAGTCTGGAATTTTAAATAGTCTCAAGAATTCAAGCTGGTCAAAAATGAAATAATAGAATCTAAGCCACCTGCTCCAATTAACATACCTAATTTCTTCTCTGCTTTATGTAGCTATTTTTCCCATGAGCCCATTCCACATGCAAAATTTGGAACACCAGTGTACTTCCTTGGGTTTATGTTTTCAATATTATTTGGATTAACAAATCTTCAATTTTCACTTAATCCTCATTCAAGTAAATTTATTTTTTAACTTGTAAAGATAATTTATATTTACTGATTAGTAAAGTTTGGGTTAGGGTTTTTTTTTTGTCTTAAAAAAAAAAAAAGCTGATGCACACCCCTGATGTGCAATTTTTGCTTTAAAGCATTGAGTAAAGAGTTTGCTGAAATTTTGGAGCACTTCTCTTTGAAGTATCATGTGTGGCATTATCTCTTTGAAATATTCCAAGCTGTTTTTGCCAGTCTGGGCTCTGCAGCCACTTCAGCACAGACACCCAGGAGCTGTGCCTGGGAGTCCTTGCCACCCTTCCAAGGGTAGCTTATTTCCTTCTGCAGTTTTTCTCTGGGATCATTTTATTGTGTCACTGACTAACAGGCCCCCTTGGATTGTCATCCTTTATTGCCTATTCCTGACAGCTGCAAAATACTGGCTTCCTTTTTTAATCATGAAATGAATTGTTGCAGGAATGGGGAATGCTACAGTTTCCTCCATATATCGTTCTTCAATCAGAAAATTGTAATTTCTCAGATGCATTAGCACAATATACTAGGAAACAGCTGCATAATTTAACTTAATTGTTAAGCAATACCTCATTATAGCTAGACAGTAAATTCAGCAGTTCACATTTTTCGTGTGCCTCTCATCTTTTCAGAGCTCACATCGTGTTCTCTTTTTCATCTGCCTTTTTTCTCCCAAAGGTGCTGGAAAAGAACCATATTTGCAATAAAAATGAATTTAATCTTCTTTAAGAACCAGTTTAAATTCATGGTAGATGCTTAAGATTCAAATTGATAGGAAAGTAAGCCTTTCTCAATAACCCTGGAAAGTCTGATAGCAGATACTCATCTATTTTTTTTTTAAACAATAAAAACCTCCATCCAAAATCCAAGAGCAAGTAATAATTTTGTTTTGAAATACATCTTAACTTCTAAAGGCCTATGATAGCAATAAATATTGTTCAGCAGAGTAGAGGTGGAGAGCTTCAAAAGGAATACAATTCAATGCCAGTGCTGAGTACCTAATATACAACTTGTTTTTAGATACTACAAGACACAAAACCATTTGCATTCCCCACTAGTCCATCTAAGAAAATGTAATTTATGGTATGAAATTGATAGTGTCAGCCAACATTGCCCTATCTCTTCTCCAGACAGTCAGTAAATCTAGTTTCTTTCTCTTTCTTTCTCTATTTCTTTCTCCCTTTGCTTTCCTCCTGAGCCAGTTAATTTTAAATCTTCTTTACTTCTAAGGTTTTTTTTTCTTAATTTAGTATTTTCTGAGTCAATTTGGACTTATTTGTTCAAATTACTTTTGAGTTCAATGGCCAGACTTGGCTATTTGCATAGTGTATTCACATTATATGTCCATGTGCTGATTCCCAACTCCCATGCAAGTTAATAATTTACTGGAATATCTAGGTTAACAAAGGAAAAAATTCCATTCAGTTTCTATATTAGATATATTTTATGTTTTAAGTAACTGCTCCAAAGACACCTCAGTTTCATTGCTGCCATTGTCTAACCACATGATTTAGGGGTCCTCTAAAATATTTCTATTTATACTTCATCATTAAATAACAACTGAAGCTGCCAGTAACTGCTGCTGGTTTCTGCCTCTTTGGCCCAGCAGCTTTCCTGCATTCTGGATATGAACTGATACTGCCTACCTCAATGAGTGACAGAGCTTGTTCTGGTTTTAGTGGTTGTAAATCCCCTTCCTATGTTCCTATCCAATACAATGTGGGAGAAGGAAAAAGTTTCCCCATCACAAAGGTGACACTGATCCTCTCACCTCCTGGAACAGATTGTCTGCCGTCTCCAATGCTGAAAATAGAGGACACAGCATCTTCATTTGTAAGTCTACTTCCAGCCACATAAAAAGCAGAACTAATTTTGAGTAAGGTCAGAACAGTAAACATTAAGAACAACCACTCACATTCCCTGCTGTAAGTTAGGACTATTATAGAGAAACACTCAAGAGAGAGTAGGAAAACTTCAATGACCTTTCTTCTTGCCAGTTCTATGTACTATGAGCAATCAGTAATTAAAGGTGTTCTATATCTGGAGCCAAACATTTAAAAAAATTAAACCTTAAGCCTTTGTGGGAAGGTTTTGAGGATTTGTTTCTTTATTATTTGGCTTTGTTCCCTTTTTTGTTCACAGAAATTAGAATAAAATCACTTGGATACAAGAAACAGTAACATCAGGAATCTGAAAGTGTTTAGTCAGACCATGTAATTACTGATACCAATCAATCATCCCTGTAGCTTCTCATCTGTGTAATTCCCCACCCACTGACAATCAACTAGTTTCTAATAATCCTTTCATTAATAAAAAAAAGAAAGGTTTTTTGCATATTTATAACCCTTTCACAATTAAATGTTGGGTTTCATGTTTTTGGTTTTTTTTTTTTTTAATATTACTGCACATCTTAATACAGCCTGACTTAATTAGATCAATTGAAGAAGTTCACAGTGCTGTAGACTGGTTTTCCTGCTAAGCAATATCTCCCAATTTCACTGCTATCTATCCAGTTTGTTTCCCACCTTGTGGATTAATAACCAATCCTTGCTCCTTCTCCCTCATGAGGAAACAAAAAGATCCTGATCAGTACACCTGGACATTTTATAAATAGGATGTGGAAGTTCAGAATCTGACAAAACATGGTGAAAATACCTAGCTGTGCATTAGTATGCAATTATACAATGAAATTTGCCTGTAGTTAGACTAAAGGAGATGCCTAATTGGCTTCCTAACATGGTCATCTAATTAGAGTAAGCAGAACTCCAGTCATTATATTTAGTTCTTAGGAGAGCCAGTTTTTGTTGAGAATTACAGAAGAACCATAGAGAAACAGGCTTACCAGTGTTTCCATGAGGGAAGGAATATTTCGCTTCCAAATTAGGCAAAGAAAGGAAAAGATCATTATAAATATGTGGTGATATTTAAGTGTATGGTTTACACCAACACTATTTTCTCGCCTCATCAAAAAAAGCACTCTTTTATTTAGAACAGGTATTAAAATAAGTGCAAACCTGGGAGAAGTGAACACCTGCTATGAAATATGCTACATTGCCAAGATACAAAAAACCCAACAAAACTACACTGATTGACTTTAAAATATCCATAGCTACAGAATTAATGTTTGCAATGTAGATTTAAGCTGTGTGTTACAAGCAGCAGCTGCCCTCAGTGGTAGGAACTAAGAAAAGTGCTCCCGGTGGCAGAAGCAGTTTCTTGCCCTCTGCTTCCAACCTGTTGGAGCACACACCATGGATGTGGGGATTTCCTCCAAGTGCAGGGTTATATACTGCATATTCTGCCATTCCATTTCATACATATATCCTAATCACAGACTCCTCACGTGTTTGATGTAGTGGATCATGTCGTGGACAATTTTTGTTTTCCTGTTCCAAGCAGCAAGGTGGTTTTGACCAAGTCAGAACCCTACTAAGAGTATTTCTCAGTGTGGTTCAGTATGTCTGAACATTATCTAATAAATCTGATTATGAGTTCACTGGTCCTAGTTAAAATTCAAGAGTAGCTTAGATGAAGAAATTACACTTTTTAACCAGGTCTGCTGATGAAAAGATCAGAAAAGGACAGTAACTTAGCAAATTGAAAAATGCTAAAGAGTGACAGCTATTTGTTCTTTAAATCAAATCTCCCTGGAAAAGTTTGTCAATCTGCTGTTGTAAGAATATTTACAAAATGTTCTAATAAAATGTGTGGGTTTTTTGCAACACAGAAAAAAAATTAAGTCCTTCTATGGTCAGTGGAGCAGCTATGAAAACAACATAAAACAAAAAAATAAATCCGAAATGCAAAACCTAAAAACAATTACCCAAACAAGTGTAACTTGCCTAACGTGCTAAGGTAAACAATAATTTATTAGCATATTTTGCAGTTCCCTGATAGCCAACCATACTTATCCACAAGGACCTGAGTCTCTGTTCTGCATGAATTAACCTTCATTGTTATCTCTCAGAGTTTTTGAATGGCAAACACTGTAACAATGATTGAGATTAAAATGTTAGCCTGAAGTCAGATACCTGATACAATGGATGAATCTCTAATTCACTTTTAAATTGCTTAAATAATGTTACATTCAAAATTTTCTGCATGAATGAACATTAATTCAGCTAAGAAAGAAATGTTGCCATGTTTAATTCAATAGTTTTAAAAATTTAGTTATTAAAAGATTCTAGTTTAGCATTTCCTTTGGTATTCTGTTCATTGCAATTCATTTTAAGATGCATCACTAGGCCATGAGAAAGAGATTAAACAAAGCTCTAAAATGCTGCCCAAACTGAATATTTGTTTTTATGACATAGCTTTTTTACACAGACAACTATGAGAAAAATAAACTGCACCATTTGATAGCAGATTAACACAATCATGGCCTCCATTCCTACAGCAGTTCACTGATGGGTAGGCAACTAATAAAGGAGGTTCTTGAAGCCTAGTGGGTTTAATTCTCTTTGGCATTTAGACAGATGTGTTTTCTTAAAAACCTCTAGAAGGTTGACCTTTGATAAGAAAGTGCTGATCAAAAGTCTTCTAAATCACAATCTGAAAGTGTCAATTCTGATCTGTGATTCTTAAAAATTCACTTATTTTGAAACTAGAGAATTTCTAAAATGCCCTGAAGTTCTTAAAATATTCTGTTTAATGAACTGTCAAGTGAATGGTTCAATGAAATAAAATAAATCAGCATTAATCTGACTTAATAGGATATTTATTAAGGGAAAAATACAGGAAAATCCACACACTATGGGTAGAAACTTACCACTGTTACGACAGAACTTCTAGTTTTATTTCTCAGACAAATTCTTAAAAGTAAAGCATTCACATTCTGTAAGAGATTGTAAAATTGGCAGCAGTAGATCCTTCACTATAAATCAGGGAACCCTACACCATTATTTCTTCTATCATTCCATAATCTTCACATTCATTAGGACAGGTAACAGAGCATCTCTCCCCATCCCTGCTGCAGCCTCACAAGTCTCAAAGGGGATCCAGCAGCAACGCAGACTGAGTGGGGTGTTAGGGAATAGGCTATCCTAAAATGGTTTGGGTAGGAAGGAGGAAAACAGTTCCAATAAAGTTCAAAAATTACTTCCTCAGGTTCAAATTAAGATATGCAATTTTAATCATTAATGTATCCTTGCTGCTTTGTCAGTCTGGATTCGTGATCACAGCACTGTCAGGACAGCTCTCAGCTGAGCTTTAGGAATCTTGTACCAAACACAGGTTTTGAAGTTGGGAAATTACAAAGAGCATTTGGCAAGAAGGCTGCCACAGGCCAGGTCCCAGATCTGCTTTTGTCCCAGACACCTTTTTGGCAAAAAGGAATACATTTATCAATCAGCACCAGGAAATTACCATTTGAACAGAGTATTTCAGACCATTCAGAGCACTGGGTCATTTCCTTTCTGGACAGAGCTTTTTGAGTTCCACCTATTAAAAGAACACTTCCATTTGGTGTTAGCTAGCACTCAGCACCAGTTGTTCTTATTTAATTCTCATAATTTTTTTGACCATGACACAAAAAGAAATTTGTGAGGAGACAAAGGTTCATTGGGGCCTTCAGCTCACACTTGTTTCCCCTGGCTGCTTCCAATTGCTGCCTGTCTATTGGGTCACACTGAGACCACAATCCCTCTGCTGCTGAGCATCCCGCTCTAAGGCAGCTTTTGTGTTAGATTTACCCAGATGAGCCACAATAAGATAGAAAACCTCAAGACATACAGCTTTTCTGTAGGTAACCATCCACACAGACATTCAGGGTATGCCTGAGGAATGGCAGCAGTTTGTGCACCAGGGTGTGTTTGTCTTGCAGCCTGAGGTGAGAAGTTAAGGAAAAGGTAAATATCCTAAATACTCCAGGCAGTATTTTCCCACTCTCAGGTTATCCTACAGACTGTCACAAAGCTGACTGTGAAACAGCCTTGGCAATGTCTGTGTCAATGCTTGTGTGCCCATAATTCAATCCTGTAACCTCAAGAACATCATCATCATTTGTCTTCTTCCTGGAGTGCTCAGCAAACTCAAAATGTATCTATTTGATATTTAACTTGGCCATAGGTTCATGTTTACATGGAAATGTCTTTATATACACCTCCCTCTAAATGAAGCCTCTACCCTCACTTTTTGAAAAAGGCTTTTTGGTGCAGGCCTAGTGTGAAGCAGGCACACCTTAAAGATATCAGCAGAGCTTCATTACACCATAAAAATAAATGTGCTCATTCCCTGTTAACTGGGACTTTGTTTCCCCACTGTGGAGTGTGGAGGTATATCCACAGTTGCAAACAGGCTGCCCTGCTAAGTGTTCACAGGCCAGTGCACAGCCTGCTGCCATTTAGCAGTGACGCTGCTGAACATCAGTAGGGACTCTGAGGAGAAATGAACAGGCAACCCTGAACTCAGGAAGATACATTATATGGGCTTTCACCAAAATTTTGAAATATTCCAGCTGACAGAGACAGCAATCCTCAATTTCCATTTTCCTAATTGCAAAGCCAAGTTAAGGAATTATAGTGTCTTACAAAACAAGGGAGAAAAATTCACATGTTCCTCAGTATGTACGGTACTTCCTCTCACCTTTGAGTAAACACAGTTTGTAAGTACACAGTCATTCACCACACACAGAGCATGATCTGTTGTCAACTTATTGCAGGGGGTCCATACTGTTGTCTCCAATACCAAACATATCATATCTTCTTGGTGTTTTCTCATGGGCAGCTCTCAGAGCACTGAGTCTTTCCTCTTCACAGAGTGACCAGCAGACTCCCATTCCCTTCTCACCCAGCCACCCCACTCTTTTATAGCTCTCTTCTTCTCATTGCTTTCAGCTGTGGCCTATTAAAGTCAGGCCTGTTCCTAATCTTTGATAATTGGCCCAGCTGAAGCTCCTTAGGGGTAAGATTATTTTCTACACTATCTTTATTTCCTTATATTCTATCCCCCTACAATGATCTAGAAGGAAAGGCCCTTCCTTGGAATAATTGCTGTTGCTGCTATATCTTACTGCATTATTTCATGTTACACATCTCCCTACATGGTATGCCACAGGCAGGAGCAGCATCTCTGCTGTCCTGGATAGGAGGCAGTGAGAAAACCTACCTCACCTGCTGGGCATGTCCTGGGGTGATGGAGCCAGGCTGCAAGAAAAACTTAATCTCAAAGATATTGTCTCAAGAATATTCTAGGAATAACACACGAAACTTAACTTGGTGCTTAACTTGGCTACTTTTTTTTTCTTTTTTTTTCTTTCTTTTCTTTTTTTTTTAGTGTAAGTTAAGCCTATCAAAATGTTTTTAAATAATGCAGGGAAAACCTTGATAAGTACTGAATATTTTAATTAACACTGATTTTATGACTGGACAAGGAGAACTAAGACATTCTTTTATTAGCATCTTTCTGTAATACAGCAATTTAGCTGAGAGAAAGAACAGTGCAGATGCATTATGTTAAGACCCTATGAAGTATCTGTCAGACCTCAGGAAACAATAACTGCATTAAAAATATTGATGCTGTAAAAGTTAAAAAAGCAAACCTCAAATTGTTTACTGACCTGAAACATTGAGGAAAATTAACCAGCAGAAGCAAAATCAGCTTGTTGTACCATTTACATAATTCACCCAGCTGAGCTGAAGGCTTCTAAGTTATAAATAAAATAAAAGGATATGCTGGATACTTAGCCTGGTTTTTTAAATGGCTCATCCACATAGTGTGCAGGTTCAATTTGTATGCTGGTGCACACTCACCCCAAGACCCTGGATAATCTGAGGTCTTGGAAGTGTATTCTTGGCTGTAATTTTTGTATTACTTGCTTGAAAAGTTGTGAGTGACAAAGGGTAGGGGAAAAGAAGGCATGAAGAAAAAATACTTGCAACAGACAAGATAGTCTTGAAAATGCCCTCCCTCTTCTGTGCCTAAACCTGTGCTGAGAGGGTAATAGGGGTGGGAGAGAAAAACCCAGGGAAGGCAAAGAAAATCCCAATTTTCTCTATGTGTGAGGAAACACATTAAGCCAAAGGAGATGATCTTCAAGTGAGGCATTGAAAATGATGCATTTTGTTGCATCAAATGTTACTGAGAATATGGACAAAGTATGATGTCTTCAAGTCTTCATATTTAAATATTCCAGTTTACTGAATGTTTCTTCTGTTTTGGGTTTCTTTTTCACACTTTACTAGCAGTTCTAGCAGGAACATTTAAATGTTAATCTGACATTAAAAGCTAAAATATCTGCTTAAATAGTGTAAATAGAATCTGTAGGTGTACACTGTATGTTCTGAGGCTGTCCTTTCTCAGTGGCACGGCCCAGAGTGTGGATGTGAAGCACAGCCCTGGGTCCCCTCTCCAGGACAAAGCCTTTCTGCTCCACTGCAGCTCAGTGCACATCAAGGGTTTGTGCCAAGTCATGCATGGGAGTGCTGCCTGTACTTGATATGAAGGCAGCTGAGGGAGAAGCCTCTGACAGCAGCCGTGATTTGTTTTTCACAGTTAGGTATCTCTTTAGTCTTTGAATAGTAGAAATATGTCACCATTGAAGAAGGAAACACTGTTTAAGTAGGCAAAAAAATATGACTGCCTCTTTGTGTATGCTAAAACTGCCTCTTTGGGAATTAATTCCCTTCCAGAGTAAGAATAGTGACTTGTCACCTCCTCAGTTTGGTCCTCTGCCCTTTCATTGTGGCTTGCAATGAGAATGTAGCCCTCTCAGTGGTACAGTCATTCATGGAAGAATGGAGAGGGTGCCCTAAAACTCACAGAACATTACTCCAACAAACCACGTTTCAGAGCCTTTCATTTCTGAATATCCTGGCTCCTCACTTAAAATGTCTCCTTTGGCTCCATCACCTCTCTGTCTGCACCTTGTTACTCACAGAACACTTTAGGGTGGTTTTGCTAATGTTGCTATCAAGGTGAAATTTCTTCCTTGGAGGTGTTTAGTATGCTTCAGATTGATCTGCATTTCTCATCTAGGAGTCTAAGGCTTCCATGGTTTGCTGTGAAACCAGCCTGGGTTTTTTTTCTTTCTTTATTTTACTTGTCATTCTATAAAATACACTATTTTCCTATTTTAGCAATCTTTCCTATACTGAAGTGTTATTCTTCCAAATTCCTTTTCAGCCTCGAACAAGGTGTAGGTCAGTAGATTTCCAGGTGGGTAACAAACACTTTATAGCTGAACAACACTTGTGTGCCTGATACAATCATTGTGTCCCTGTTATTTACCTGGAATTAATAGTTTGTCCCATTCATCAGCAATTTTACCTCATCCAATCTGAGACACAAGTTTCTTGAAGTAGTGCTCAGTCTTTTCAGTTACTTTTTTTATTGACTACATTTGGATTCACAGCCTTGAAAATTCATTACTGCTCAAGATTTTGAGTTATCCTTCTCATAAAACTGTAACAGAAGGGTAACCAGGGTAGGAGAAGCACAAAGAATTTCTTCTGCTGAACCATGACTTTGGAACCAGGGAGGAGATGCTAATCTCATTGCTCAACAAAAAGTGAAAGATCCCTCCCTATGACTTTTAGTACAGGAACACAGAATAATCTGAAGTGTCAATATACACTCCTTCCTTTCAAGGCTACAGAAGATCAGGGCCAATTGGATTACAGAGAGTACCAACTTGGTTTAGGATAATGCTTTAAGCACATAGTGATAAGCAGGATAAATAGGACAGCATTTCCACTGGGATACCAATGTAAGATGTTTGCACAGACTATAGGATATAGGGCAGAATAATGCACCATCCCCCTTGGTACTTAACACAATAGCTGTGCTCCCAAGACTAACTCCTGAACTGGACTTTTGGAACTCCAGGGACAACCACCTTGAGCAAAAGGCATTTTGTATTCTTTTTTTGAGTTCTCCTGTATTTCAGGCCTGTAAGAACCAAAGAGGTTGCATTTGAGTTTGCCACAGTGACTATTATGCAATGGAAGCTATATATATAATTCTTGGAATGGAAAGGCAAGGTCTCACTTTGATCAAATCCAGGATGTGTTTATTTTGATCTCAGAAATATCCTGAACTGAACTATTCATCTGCAAGGCATTTTTATCTCTGAGACTCATTACTCCAATAGGATTGATTTATATTCTGCATCCAGAAAAACTGAAGGGCTGATTGGGCCTTAAGAACAGCAATTTAATCAATGGCCTAGTGAGCGAGCCCATGTGTGCAATTTCTGCACAATGAACTTAGTGCATCATTTCAAGTGAAAACCATCTAACTGGATTATTTACAACCAACATTCACAAATTAGATGGCTGCAACTAAAATATATGAGTGGTTTCCTCTTTAGACCAAATTATACACGTGTTAAGTAAAAGTTTTTACGGTTTCTTTGTTTTGTTTTGTTTAGGGTTTTTGTTTGTTTGTTTGTTATGTTTTGTCTTCTTTTTTTTCTGCAAAAAAGATACTGGTCTCCAAATAGCTGTAATTAAGGATGTAAGCAATATGCAGACTGAGAATGATTTACAGCACATCAGCTTTGTTCTGAAGCAAATGCAGAAAACAATGACATGTCAGTGAGAAATTGATGTCTTTAGAACAATTAATTATTGGGCCACACATGCCAATTACAGTGGAATAATTCATATAAGAAAATAGAATAATAGAATATCCTCATCTGTAAAATAAATTTATAAATTGTTAAATGACACAGTAAAAAGCTGATTATAATACAGTGCATCTTAGCAGGTGTTTGGCCTCAAGAAGGGCCTCCCTAGCCCTCCACTACACACTTGGATAAGACTCAGTGACTTTGGGTGTTCATAGTGTGACTCCAGGGGGTTTGACTAAATAATCTTCAAAGGAACCTTTCAACTCTTAAGTTCTGCTGATGATGTCACAAAACTACTGAGTGTTGATGAGATGGGAAAAAGCATCCAGATACGACAACTTCTGCAGTTTTCAGCCTAAGCTCCTTCATACTTCCACCCCTCTTCCCAACAGAAAGGAACCTCCAAGATGTCTTTTCTAGACAGAAACTATAAAAATAAAAAAAAAATTAGGAAACTGTGGCCCATAACCTGCAAGATCAAGGCCCTGTGCACAGAGAAATTGAGAGATGTACACCCAGGAGATATTTTGTATCAGCTCCTCACTTTCTATTATAAAATGAAATGGAGGAAACACATCTGAAGAGAATTATTGTGCCCTAACTTTGAAAAACAAGACTATCCAACAGTCAGGGCAATTGTAAACACTAGCACATAATTCAATGACTTTTGCACAGCTGGACAAAATCAGTTACCAAGAATCAGTTGTTTAACCTAGAGCAACATCATCTAGACCAAAACTAACAGTTTCCATACTCATACAAAATGGAAACTCCAAAAAAGTTGGATTTGTTTGTTATTTGTTTGGGGGTTCTTATTCTGTATTTCCACAGACCTCCCTCTCAAGATCAGCTTCTGGAAAAAAAAATACAAGGCCAGAATTCAGCAAAACAAAGGGAGAAGAAAATACAACACAAACAGAGGGGTTTTTTTGAAATTAGCAGGAGGAGGAGGGCAACTAGAAGCTAAATAGTTTTTCTGTTTTTCAGAATAAGACCAGCTTTCCAGGTGCTACAAGTTTACTGCAATGAATGTGATCTAAGTATGAAAAATGACAGGTTGACTTAATTCACATCATATTCAAGTATATTAAGTGCTTGAACACTGCATAGCTTTAAGAGCTTCTTCATTTCAAAAGCATTAAACTTTCCCTATAAAGGTGCCAGGATGTGTGTTCCTCTTAAAATCCTCCCTTTGAATTCATTCCTTTAGCAGATAGGACTTGGCCAGAATGAACCTGAATGTGAGAGTTTTAATGTATTAATACATAAAAAGCAATTTCAAGTGAAAAAGAAAAAAAAATATTTCTTCAAAGGAAAAGAAAATTATGGCCAGAAAAATGTTTTTAGAAATGCAAATGGAAACTTGGCACTTTATGTTTCCATATGTTTCCTGCAGCCAGGATGAATTTCAGCAAGTTGTCCTGGATTCCTGAAGAATAAAGAGAAAAGTAAAAAAAAAAAATCCTAAGTCAAATTAGGCAGGAGCAAAATATTCCTGTGCTGAAGGTATAGAGAAAATTTCAGAAGCATCATAAAGCCTGCAGCAGTATGAATTAATTGTGAAAATGGAAAAATGTTGAAAAAAATCAGTATAGTTCCTAAAAATGACAGAAAGCTTCTGAAATTTCCTTTACTGAGACTCATTTCAAAGCTTTCAAAAAAAGCTATGAGACATTTTCCATATTTTGATATTAGATAAGTTGATCTGGAGGCATTTTGTTCTGTATTTCAAATACTTTTAACACAGTTGAAACAAAAAGTGAGAGAAGATACAGTAACCCAGAAATTTCATCTTTTGCTGCTCACAGACTCTAATTTCCTTCAGTACTTTCAAGTTTTGCACCCAATAATAGATGTTGGATGAGCAAGCATTATACTTGTCAGTATAGTAACACAAGTCTTATCTACCCTTCATGGATTCAAAAGGAGCTTCTTGTGAAAAAACCAAAATAACTGCAGAGCTCTCCAGAAAATGTCTTCCAAAAGTGGATCCATTTGTATGGTACAGATGTAGCTACTGTTCTTCTAAAACTGCTTTTATACACTTAGAACCAAGTCAAGCAGGGGGAAGGTTTTAGGCTGAGCAAAGAAACCAATGGTTTATATTTAGTAGGATTTTAATATCAAATTCAAAATGTTCAATTAATTTGCCTGATTTTCCAATATATTTCCAGGTATAAGACAATCTTAAATGAAATTCTTTTTAATGATTTTCAAATTCCTTTTATCATTCCTATTTCTACATATTCACCCTCAAAGGCTTTTGGTGCTTGCTATAATTGCACAAATCTACTGCTATTTTTCTTAACCCAGATTAAGTGAATGAGAAATTTTCTGCTGAAAGAGCTTCTCTAAAAGGCCAAAATCTACCAATATTCTCACCAACATGAATTTCATTCAACTATATATTTTCTTTTAGCCTCTTTCACTCTTCAATTTTTCAAGCATCACCAATAGCAAAAGTACCTTTCTCCCAACTCTGTGTTTATTCTTTAGATAGTTTATTTTCATCTTTTGAAATAAAAAATATTGAAATAGCTACAACAGACCCAAGATGTAACATAGATCACAAGGGTGTAGAAAAGGTAAAATTTCAGAGAATTTTAGAAAGGGTGAACCAATAAATTCCTGCAAACCTCTCCTTTAGGGCAAACCACCAAATTTCTTCTTATTTATGAAGACATTAGCTAAAATCTTTATAAAAAGAGAATAGTAGAGATTTAGCATTTATTCAGTTATTATATCACAAAATAGAATTTGCCATATTCCAAAGTTATTCCTAGCAAGTTATTTCTAAGTCTCAATCCTTTCCAGCCTGGCTCTCCATAACTTGATAAAATACTTTAGTGCTTGGTCTCCCAACCCAACTTCCTCATTCCACCTTCGCCTGCTGCAAGCTCAGTTGCTCAGAAGGAGGCCAGGGGTTCCCAGCAGCACAACCAATTAATTGCAAGGCAAGAGGACAGGGCTGACCAGTGCAAGGAATAACTGAGCACTGAAAAGGTCAAAGCAGTCTGATTTACAGTACTGTCATGTTGTGCGGGATGCATGAGGCATTTCAGTGCTCATTTCACATTCTACTGTGACAATGTCTGTAATGAATAGGAAATGACATATTATGAATTCATTCTTGTGATGATAATTGTAATGAGACTAGTGAATGGTACAACAAATCTAATCAATCTTCATGACAATTTAAAAACTGTAATTTGATTGCCATCCTGGGGTATTCTTCAGACACTTTCTAGAAGAAAAATAAATATGATAAAGAGGCAAAAAAATATTGTCTTTCTTGGATATGTTAAACCCATATTTCCTGAAAAGGTGTGTAATCTGTGTAAAATTTACACAAAAAAACCCCTTCCTTTAATTACATGGAAACTTTGATTTTCCTTTTATTTCAGCACAGAATGTTACAACTTTATTAACAGAATCTTAAAGGTCATCAACCCTAAATCATGCATTAACAGAGGATAAAGAAAAGAATTGAAAAACCTTGAGTTATTCCAATAATAATCAGATGTTCTGTATGTAATATAATAGGACACACTGATGCATTGCATTTAATAAACCTGAGTGTATAGGAAAATCAAACTCTACATAAAGCTTAGTTACCTCGCGGATTTCAGAACAGTTTTCTTGGCAGGGAGAAAACAACACTGTTGTGAAAGATACAGCAGTGCACTCACTGAAACTTCAAAAGCAATAATTTCTGTCCCCACAGTTTCACTGGAACTAGGAACCACAATATTAACTTATACCAAGCTATTAAAAATGTAAGCCCTCCCTCTCCCAAGTATGCTACCATCTGATTTCAATGCTCTGAATGAAATATTGGCTCCACAGCAGGCCCTTACAAAAATGAGACTGTGACCCTGCTGGGGCCAGGACATCAGCATTGCTTGCTCATGGGCTCTGTCATCCCCTCTGTCTACCACTGATGACACTGACACAACCCAGCTGGTCTAAACTACCCCAAACCACCCCCAAAAATCTGAAATTAAGTCTAAGAAATGTTTTTCCAAGGTATCCTTCCTCTTATTCCCCTTTGCACCAACATTATTTTCTGTTTTAATTGTATTGTTTTCTTAGAGTCTGGGTAATTGAGCAAATGTGGGTCATAGCGTTGCTCCTAACCCAGGCTTGAAATCATTTAGAGGAGGGCTCATTTAATGGATCATTGCTTGCTAACTTTGATATAGCATTGCTTGCATTGCAAACCAGTTGTGTATCTTGTTACACAGCTGATGGTCTTGTAACCATGCTGCTGTATCAACTGAAATTTATGGCTCTGCTTAAGATTTACTTTGGGAATGATTTATTTTGTTTTCAAGAGTAATTTGTATTCTAAGAGGGCCTGTTCTAGTAGAAGCTGAAATCGTTCTCCAAGAAGTTTACATAAGCAAAAATAAAAATTATAATGACAGTCTGTAATTTTCATGGATGAACTTTTAATAGAAGTGCTCTGGTAAACAGCGACAATTTGTGTTCGCTTGTAGAATTAAATCACTTGATATGTTGATTGTATTGAATTAGTCACCTGTATAAGTCATGGGTCTTGACTATTGAATTTTTTTAAAAGGTCTTTATTGATTTTTAAGGAGAAAATGTATTTAAAAGGTGGCCCACTGTTGTAATTCTACTCATTATAAAGTGCTAAATAGCTGAAGGGGACAAAAATAGTATTTGGGAAAAGAGAATCTATTTTTAACTAATTAGCTTTGAATCATTTGTCTAGCTAATCCATGTTCTCAATCTATGGCAGTGTTTGGAAGGTAATTGAAAACCAGTTTTCTAATAAATGTGGTGACTGCCCTAAGTAGAAGAGATTCCAGTACTCAGGAAAGAGAACAGAAAGAGCTGCAAATGGCAACTGCAGGACTGGGGCACGACCGATGTCCGAGCAGTCACTGAGATATCAGTGTGTGCACACCAGATTAGTGCACACACGCCTTGAACTGAAAAGATACACCTGGTCAATATGGGAATAAAAATCCCCCCCAAACCAAATATTTGTTCTCATTTGAATTAGTATTTATCCTGCCTAGTGTTCGTAATTGGAAGATTTCTGTCATGATCTAAGTGTTATTGGAGTTTCAACATTTAAATGCCTTCTTTCCTTTGCCTATATAATTAAGCTGTGTAAGAGCAGGCAGATGAGATTCCTGGTTGGGTGTGTCTGGGGGTTGTTTGTGTTTTTTATTTGGTTTGAGTTTTTTTAATTTTTCTTTTTAATTTAAAGACCAGTCAATACTGTGATCCTGGGACAGGATGAATAACGTATGGCTCTTAGAAATAGTGTGGTACAGAGAACACCATAAGATGCACTAAGTAGCACTGAACAAATGTTGCAAGCAAACAGACAACATAAAGCCTTTTATCAAGATAAAGCAGCTAAATAGACAATGTTCAGAAAAAGAAGTTATTTAGCAGAGAATTGAGAATTTGATAGAACTTTAGAAAAATACCATACTCTGCCAAATTTCACTTGGGTCAAAACAGAAAGACAGCTAAAGAGATGAGGCAAACCTACCTGTAAACAAGACTGAAAGAACCCAGCATATTTCTTTCAAATTTTACTGTATCAAACTACTTTTTTTTTAGATTCCTGAACTCTTCCTTTGTCATTCCTTTGTTCCTCAGAAACCCTTAAAAATTTATTCTTATAGTAGATTTTTTTATAAGAATCTGGTGAGTTAATTGGTTTCTACCATGACTTTCAAAGCCATACCAAATGTACTTGGAAACTGGGACTGTTGTAAATTGTAATGTGTAATTTCTGGAGGACTGTGAAAGTTCTATAGTCACATTTCACCTCCCCTTACACCTCTGTTACCTGAAACCTTGTCTTGATGAACCTACCAAGTTTGGTGTGTTTCTGAAAAGCCACAGCTGAGCAATGGCTTGTTTTCAGCACCAAGGGATACAGCCTGCAAACAAAGATAATATCCAAGGCACTGGGCCCACCTCAAGTAGAAAAATCTCTCACTCTGCATTCCTTTGTTCCAATGTGTATGCAGTCTCTTTATGCTTTAAAAAAATGCAGGAACACAACAGCAATTAGTTTTGGAGCTTTGGATCTTGTAATTGTTGTTGGAATCTCCACAAAAACTGCTGTGCAATTTCCTGATTAGAAGCACTCTATAAAAGATACTAATTGTTGTTTTCTCCCACAAAGAAAAAGAAAACTGAGTAGATATATTTTTACTTATCTGCTAAGATAAAGCAAATGTTTTTGAGAAAGTATCAAATCAACTCTACATGAACATGAGAAGACAGAAAACAAACAAGTAGCATTTACTTAATTTTATTTGTATTTTTATACATCATGCAGACTAGTCATTCATATTATGTCACCTCACTTAACATAAATGTACAATGCCTGTAAATAATTCCTTACGTTCCACAAGCCCATTAAAATATAGCTGTACAGCAGTAAATGAAACAAAGTAAACACTCCAAGACTTTGGTTCTATCTCTACTACTCCATGAAAACTGCCACCCCAATTTTTAAATAGGAGAATTTTAATGTTTCTGCATCCCTTACTTTTATCTACTGTTCTGCTAGTTCTTCAGAACTACAGATTTCTACAGAACTATATATTTATTATACCACTGAATTAAACAGGAGTCAGGACCACAAAGAAAGGAATAGCAATACTGAAGTGCTTTTTTCTCCTTCCTGTGATGTTCCCCTAAATAAATATTTGTCTTCCTTGTCCTTTGAAAGATGCTGATGCTTGGAAAATTAGCTCCTACAATCTAAGCTGCTATGAACAAGATTGAAAAATCCACACTGGTCATGATCTATTTTGATCAAGCCTCACTGAAGTTAATGGAATTATGCTTGTTAGGGTATTGCAATGAAAAATGTTTCACCAGATACCCTGAAAGCAAAAATACTTTTTTTGCAAGGTATTAGTGTTGATATATTCAGCCAATCTATTTTTCTTGGAGTGAAGTGACTATTATTACATTATTCTGTGTATTCCCCAGGGACACTAAAGTTTTTCCTTTTAGGTCCTGAGGGATCCATTCATGTACAAAAAAAAAAAAAAGTAAGCAACAGTAGGGCTTTAAATTTAAGTCTAATATAATTGGGTTGTGAGCACAACCTGCCATAGAGAGGCTGTATGGTGATTTTCTCCTTTGGGCATGCTCCTGCCACAATTCTGGTTTTCCCCCAGGAGTTATTTCTACTCCAACACCTGCAAGGACATAGCAGGGCTAAAGAATGCTGCAGTGCTTCTGAAGATTATATGTTCTGTGAAATTCTTCCAGTTGAAAGTTCTCTCATTGGGAGCAGAAAATAAGACATTTTAGTGTCTTAGGAACTTCCAAGACAGGGCTAGACAGTTCTTGTTCCATGTTCAAGTTCAAATGAATAATCTGCCTTTTCTTTCTGCCTCCATGGTGAAATTGCTCCTAGTGAGAGCTTTGGTTTTAAGTTTGGGATTTGTTTTGTTATTTTAAATTTTTTTGAGGGGTTGTTAATTATTTAATTATAATTTGGTTGGTTGGTTTGTTCTCTGGTCTGTTTTTTGTTTGTTTTATTCAGAAGAAATGTCAGTCATTAGTCCTATGATTCAGGAGCCACTTGAATAATAAGAGATTGTATTGTTTTGGCATTTTTATTGAGCAGGATCTCTCAGCACGCAGCAGGCAGATTAATGTCACTGGCCATCATTTAAGTACTCATGCCCTCTTTGATTCATTCCCCGAAGTTGTAGAATTGATATTAACTTTTAAGAACTGGACAGTAAGATAAATGATTTTGGTTTTGTTTTACCTTGAAATAAGAAAAAGGTCAGAAATAATTTATCTTGGCATGACAGAATCTGACCAGGCAAAGAGAACTTCCTGACAGTTTGCTTAGGGGAAACTCTCATTGCTTCCAAGCTGAAACACCTGGATGTTGACCCTTGAAGCTCTCTCCTCAGCTCTGCTTCTTTTTAAATTCTCTTTGGCGTGCACTGATTTAGAGGGAGTAAAAGGTGACTGAGCACAACACTATTTTTGACAGAGGGAGAGACATTGGCTATTTCCCTCTTGTTCAGTCTTCTCATCCTTTGCAGTGTGGAGAGGACTTGGGTCTTCTCTGATGTGTGGACTTGATGGACAAACTACAAAGCAGCACCACAACACCCTGTGCACTGCAGGATCACCCTCTCCAGATCTCCCATCCTGTGTTCAAAAATGACTGTCTGTTTCCTTTTGGATTTTTTTTCTTTTGTTTTTCCACAAAAATTTGCCACAAAATTGTTATGAATGAGTCTGGTTTTGTGAGAAGAGTCACAGCACACTCCCAACTTTTTAATGATTTCGATTATTTACTAGAACTGGGGGAAAACCTGACAGCCTGTCACAGACAATGCTAGCGAAGTTGTTTAAATCATCTCTAGGCATGTTCTAATTTAGCTCATTATTAATTTCCTGCCAGGAAATCACTGCCCTAAACCTCTCTAATTCAGACATAAGTCATTCTAAACTCTCACACAGACAGCTGATTGAACCCAAGACTTTTGTCTCATTACAAAGCCCAGACGCTTTCAGGCAGAAGACTGTTCTAGGCATTTAATATTTTGAAACAAAATGTACTGTATAATTAATTGAGTATGAAATGCGTCGTTCATCACAGAATTAGTTTATCTTTTCAAGAGTTTTCTGGCTGTATGCAATCATTCACATTTCACAAACTGCTGTAGGTTTATGAATTTTCACTTTTGATACAATTGAGTCCTAACTGTGTTTGCAAAATGAATGCAGAATGTTATCCGGGGGCAAACTGAGTGAAACCCCTCTTGTTCTATCTGGTAAAATAGAATGTTAGGTCATTAATCACCTTCTTCTTCATCACTTCTCATTTTTTCCAGCCAATGAATTGTATTCCAGCCACGTGGGGGATACTAGCAGAGAACAAATAAATCTGAACTGACAAAGCAGGAAGTATTTCCTAATTATTTAGACTGCTGAAGAGAGCTAGAAAACAGAGACAAAGAAAACCCACAAAATGATTACTTTGTGAATCATTTTGTTTGCTGGGCATGAGATGTACCTGTCATGTTAACTTCAACTATCAATTTTCTTAAAATACAAAATGGAGACAGGGGTGCCACCAAAGGGAGGGTACCCGAGTGCCCACTCATTGCACTTGAGAAGAGTGAGCTCTGTTTGCCCAGTGTCACGATGTTTGCTTTGGCCTCATTTGAAATAGAAGGAAATTTGGTCAAATTCTCACCCATTTTCTGCTTTCTTGTATTGGCCAAATAATAGACTGAGAAAACACTGCTGTATGACACTGCTCTCTGTTTCACCCCTCTTTTTGAATTGCTAGAAAACAACTGACCAGAGCTAGAACTGGATTGTGCTTTCCAGCCTTCAGCCTGTCTTACCAGACCGTGTAGATGTGTGGGGCATTTAGACACCTTTTTTTCCCCTACCCTAATGCCCCCTTTACTGAAACCTGTGCCCCCTCATCAATACCAAAAGAGTAAATGATACCCAAAACTGTAACAGCAGTCCCCTCATGAGGACTGAATTCCTGTATTCCTGTATTCCTGTATTCCTGTACCTTACTTTTATTGACTGTTCTGCTAGTTCTTCAGAACTACAGATTTCTACAGAACTATACCACCAAATTAAACAGAAGTCAGGACCACAGCACTTGGGATCACATGGAATAAAAAATACCATGTGCCAGCTACTGAGGTACAATGACAGTATGAATTTGTCTCTGCTGTTACTTTGCACAAGAAATACTGAAGAACTTTCTTTAACCAGGACTTACATGCTCTAGAGAAACTGTGTGCTCTTCTTTCAGACACAGCCTTTGTTAGAAAAGGAGTGACGGCTGTAGGGAAAAAGCCTGCAGAATAAATAACATTTTATACTCCACTAGGTGCTATAATAACACCCTATAGTCTTTCAGGAGATCTTGCTGGTGGATTTGTGCTATTTTGGTGATAGCTGTCGATTCACAGTTCCTCAGACCAATTGACAATAGGGCCCCTACTGTGTTATATAAAGCATGCACTTTAGCTTTAAAAGCTCAAACCTTTAATCAAATTCGAAATGCCAGAGTAGAAATTTCAAATCACTGTCAGTATAACTTCGCTCACATCTTCAAGTCTGGCAGTCTCAAAAATGCTTTCTCAACTACATGGTATCAAATGGAATTTGCTTAAACACAGTGGTGAGAATTTTTAATGAGGGACAATTTGTGTTGCTTTATTTCTCTGTTTACATGGAGAACAGTATGTTGAGCCATGTTTTCACTGGTTTTGCTTCTTCCAGTTAAAGCCTTAAACTGTCTTAATCTTCACCATTCTGTTTTCACTGTCAGAACAGCTTTTTAAAGGATTTTTTAAAATTAAATAGACTGGCTGATAAAATGATACTAAAAAATCCTGAAAACTGCTATCTGATGTTCAGCTTTTGAGTTACTCATGACTAACACTGTATTGTATGACAAAATCTTTAATGGCCAATCTTTAACACTTTTCCCCAACAAAACAGACTTCATCAAGCAAAAAACCAGATTTCCAAATTCCACACTTCTACTTTTCATTCAGAACCCAAACCCCATATGATAATCAAGGTTCCTATCATTATTATCAATCAGAGAAATCCAACTAGCACTGAGCCAATGGATACTGGTGTTTAGAGGTCATTTTGTTTGCATTGCTGTTGCAGTATCCCTCTGCCAGAGGGGAGGGCATCATGCATATGGCAATAAGTTCTCCTGCAAGTGTTACCAATTTCTGAGAAACAGCCATAAAATCATTATCCTGAAAATATGATGGAACCACTGTGGCCCCAGACTTGGAATAACTAGGTTTGTAGCTCAGCCTGATTTCAGGAGTAGCCCCAAATCTTTATCAAGACTTACTTTTCCCTCAGCATTCCAGTTCCCATGACAAAATCAGGGACCTCTGAGAGATGTAATGAGATCAGCTAAAAGGAACAACAACCAGTTCAGGTGCAATTGCCAGTCTCAGAGGCTTCCCACTGAAATCCATATGGTCATTAATTGGTATTCCTCAATGTGCCTGGGATAAGTGACTCATCCCATTCTTTACATCCATGCAAAAGAGTAAACTCCCAAGCTGAAACTCCTAGCTCGGTTCAGCACTAGATTATTGCAGTCAGGACAGGGTGTTATATTACAGCTGCCAGAACCCAGCTACGGTGGCTCCTTTGAAATACAGTTTCAAGCAAAAACTTAAATCCACTGCTCACCTAAAGTACAAACCTCTCATAACAGCATTATATAACAAACATAAACCTCTCAGTGCACCAATGTAATTCACAGGTGGTACTAAATTAAAAATTCTAAACACTGAGGGTGGAGACAACACGACAGAGTACCCAAGATTAAAATTTTCAGAAAATAATTAAAGGAAGAACATCAAAGAATGCAAACAAACCATAAGAGAAAAGAAACTGAAAGATGAAGATCCAAGATGAGATATTGAAAGATAGAAAGGAATAATATATGCAGACATTAATTAATGATGTAGCTAGAAAAAACCCCAAAAGGTGCTTGATCCACCTTTTAAGGTGCAAAAGAGGCAAAACAATGATATGGAAATGCCATGATGAAATCCTGTTTTCTGAAGTTACAAAACAGAGTTTCAAAAAAAAGTATTTACATAAAAAACACTGAAAGAACCACAGCAAGGGATTCACCAAAAAAGACTAAAGAAAGCAATTACCAAGTAACAGCACAGCAACAACCCACAAAAAAAGTTAAAGAAGCTAATGCAAGGAAAAATAATTACTTACTGCGTTACACAAAAATTAATGAAATAAAACCAGAATCAGCCTTCAGGGAAGGCTGAATTTTAGGAAACAACTCTGAGAGTGAGTTTACTAGAAAGCTTAGCAATGCTGCAAAGGGCACATTGAAATCAGCCATCAACTGGGACTTAAATGTGAAATATACATGTCAGTGGCATTTCTATACATTACTGAATCTATTTTGAGAGCTATATGGAAATATCTGGTGAACAAGTGAATCTATATCCCATTTAATGAATTTTATCTTTAAGTGAATAGTCAAGGATCAATTATTTCTGAACAATTTGTAGGTAAAGATAACTTAATGAATATGCATGCAAATACAGAGTGGCAAATACTCTGATGAATATGCAAAACACATGAAGTGTTCACAAGTATTCCCTGAAAACTTTTAATTAGGTACTCATCCAATCAAAGAACAGAAACACCACTTAATTATGTGATCCCAAACTGCAAATCATGATCACAATATGGAATAATCCCTGTACTCCTTCTGTAGGCTAAAATAAAATAATTCAAGGAAAAGTAACACCAAATTAAGATCCATTTACAGATAACTCTGGAATCTGATAGATTGATGATTTCAAAAAAAATTGCATTTGTCTTTTTTTTTCTTCTTCTTTACTGGCAAAAATACCCCTCTTTTTTCTTTGTGTCAAAGCTCCTTAGCATTTCTGTACCTCAGCAGAAAGCCATGCAGACCAGGTGTTGCCTGGCATTTCTGAGCCCAGGAAACACCAGCCCAAAGCTCTCCTGCAGCAGCACTCAGGAGACAGCACGTATGCAGGGGCTCAGCCAGGTCCTGCTCTGGCTGCCACTCCAGTAAATTTGAGACAGATTATGTCACTTGCTCTGTTATTGAAGAGCACAATCAACTCCAAACGTTTATTTCAGGGGACAAACTAATAAATCACAGTAGCTTCAGATGACCATTAAGCTTGTCAAGATTTCACTTTCTGACTTACATTTCTTGTGACTTGGCTCCACACAGGAATTATGATGATGGCCAGATAATGTAATGCCAGGCTGACCTTTCCAGTCAGGAAAGGCTCCCCGATAAACATTGCGATGACCTAACCTCTAAAGAGGACAACAAAACCAAAAGGAATATGAGCTCAGGGTAGGTGATGGGTGCTATGGAACAGGATCCAGGCAGTGCTGTGTGCACTGCCCATGCTGGGGATCTGTCTGAAAGCTGGCACTGCAGTTTATTGCCATTTTCCATAAAATTACATGGTTTACACATGCTGCATCCTGACATGGGTTCAGAGGGCTGGCAGAGGAGCAGTGAGATAACCTTTTAATGAGCAACACAACCATCAGGAAAAGAATGACAAACTGAGTTCTTATAATTGCTAGTTTGATGGTGTATAAGATACGAAACACGAGATTAGAAGGATAACAGCAAGCTTGATGTAAACAATAGCATTGCCAAGGACAACAAGCTCACCAAACCTTTAGAAAACCAGACCCCCCCTCGCTGGGACTTTGGTGGAGCAGCTCCACAGAAGGTGAACTCACACTTCAGCTCCCAAACCATGGTGGGACAATGATGAGGAACAAACAAGGCGACAATGCTCCCGTGGCAGGGCAGAGCCAGTCCCTCCTTGGCAGCTCCTGGGGGACCCCTCCCTTTCCTGGGAAGAGCAGAGCCAGGCAGCCTCTCTTCAGGGCAGGGAATGTACTGGGACTCAAGGCAGGCCATGTCCAGGTAAAATACAGCCACTAGATGTGTTCCAGGAAATGCTAAATTGGCCATTGGTCAGAGATTTCTTGTCTAAATAGGTAAATTGCAGTGAAATTCATTGTATGACAGTGATGAGTGAGGAAAGGAATGCCATGTTCTTTCTGAGGGGGGATTTAAGGTCAGTCCTGCTACACTGAATTCAGTGATATGTGCTTGTAAGTCTTATAAAGTAAGAGCAAAAATGAAGTCATATAACATGCAAAGCCATCCTGCACTATGCAATCTCTGCTTTGCTCCCTCCACCCCTCCTTCCACACCCCGACCCAGGAAAGGCAGCACACAGCCACCAAAATCCTCAAATGGAACAGGGACAGGGAAAACTAATTTTCCTCATGAACCCCAGGCCTTCCCATGGCTTCCATGAAACAGGAATAAATCAGAGATGTTTTTTTCACTCTTACATAGAAAAATAATTACCTTAATGAATATTGTGTTGTGCATTTATATTATAACCATCTTTGACTATCACTTAATGATCTTTCTGTTGTCTGAAAAAACCCTGGTGATTGAGTTTGGGTTTGTCTGGTTTTTGTTTCTATTTACACAGTAAAAAGCAGTTGCCAAGCAGAACATAATAAATCGAAATTCTGACATAATAAATAGATAATGTATTGTAATTGGATTATTTGTAGGCTGTCTCAGCAGAAATTTGCATAACACTCAGAAAGATTGCTGCAAATACTGAAAATAAGCAGCAGAGCTAATTAAGGGGTTTGTTTACATGTATCTTCCTGAAAACACAGTCAAGAAGGAATTAAAAGTATATTCTCTCTTTAGTTTTCAGGGGAGATTGCCACAAGGTTAAAGAATTGATGGCTCTCATAACTACTCTTTTCTATCAAAACCAAAATTTAAACCTCCATCACTTGTATGGAAAGGATAATGCACCCAATTCCAGCAGCAAGGACTGAAACTTATTGTAGTGGATAGACATGTATCAACAGATCAATAGACATCTGTGTTCATGCAGATAATCACTGAATTAAACCAGGGAAGTCTATTCAGTTGTCATCCTGGCACATACCAAAGAGGGATTGGTTTTTGGGCCTTCAAATGCTTGTGGTCTGTAACGTAAAGTGTGATTTCTGATACCATTTTTTCTTGTCTAGATGTCTGGTTTCAAAGATGAACACTGCAATAAATGTGCAAGAATAATTAGACCTGAGAAAGGCCTCAAGATACCACTGTAACACTTGCAGGCCTTTAAAGAAAACAAAATGTTGAGTCTAGTTTGGGGTATTTTTGTCTTTCAAAACCAGAATGAAATACAATGAAACAAACTAAAAATATTAGTGATGATGTAATTAGTCATAAACCTTGACCCAGAACACCAGATTTCCCAAAGAAGGAGTCTTCTGGCATTTTGGAGGTTGCCTTTGGGTTCAGTTGTTGGGAAATAATTATACATAACTCCTAATCAAAACAGCATTGATGATCACACTGGTGTCTGATCTGGCTGGTTCTTCAGACTTTCAGGGAGAATTAAAGTGTAGACACATTTTAAAAAAGAATCACTGACTTAAAGGTGTTTAGTTTTGATGCATTATAGAGTTGGTTTCTGTCTGCAGCTGTGGACACTTACCTAGAGAGTTTTTGCAGGGGAGGTTTTGCAGTTTTGTGCCAGGGGAGGTTTAGGTTGATATAAGGAAAAATTCTTCAGTGAAAGGATAGTAAAGCCTTGAAAGAGACTATGTAGGGCAGATGTGGTGTCACTATTTTTGGGGATAAATGCAAAAATGTGGCCCTTGGGTCATGGTTTAGAAGTGGGTTTGGCAGTGCTGGATCAATAGTTGGACTTGGTGTCCTTAAAGGTCTTTTTCCACCTAACAATTCTATGATTCTGTGATTCTATCTCTCATCAAAATTTTGTCCCACAAGTATCCAGTTTCAGTATAGTCTCTAGAGGGGAAAATGGTGTTAAATAGGATTAAAAGTTAATGAAATATTTTATGACAATATTTTACCATAGCAACAGAAAGTTAGATCTAAGCATTGTATAAATATTAATATAACTCTCCTCATCTCAATCACTGAAGGACTTGGGGAAAGTGTGTGGAGGGAGAAGAATCTCATTTTTATGGTTCTAAAATTCAAATGTGAAAGAGAAAGAGAGATTAGGTTATAAAAATAAGGTGCTGCTAACTTGCCTAATGGCCTGTAATCTCCTGGAAGTACAGCTGCACTGGGCTTTTAAACAGGTGCTCTGATTATAGAGCATAACAAACATGTTAGGCTTTGTAGTGCATTTAATACCTTATAAACAGCCAGGCTAATTTAGGCAAGGCTAATGGCTCAGCTCAGATGGTACTCATGTAAAAGGTGTGTGATTATATCTGTGTACATTAAAGTGACAATTTCGGTGCTCTGAGCTCCCACCTTGCACATCTCAGAGCAGAGGCTGCAGCAAATTCCCACTCAGTGCAGTGGGAGATCCAGCTGCTCCTGCCTCTGATCACTGTGTTTACTTTGTGATCCTGTGGCTGTGCAATCTTCCAGACAGGAAAGAAGTTGAAAATGAGCTTGGTGTCTTGAGAAGGTGTGTTGTCATTTATATTTGCCCCCTCTCCAGAAACCTGTGACTGTGGTTTTTCCAAGTGCAAACCCAGCAAGTGTGATATCCCAACTGGCCCCTGTGCTTTGTATTTTCTGAGGTTCATTTTACCAGGATGCAGCAAGCCTCTGCTAATTTGAGACTAAGAGGTTATATTCCCAAACAGGAAATAAAAACCTAAAAAGGTGAATGAAGACTAATTCTACTGTGATATAGATGGGTTTCAATGTTAGGACTAATGGGGGGAAACCATCAGGATATTTTTATGTGTGTAAAAAAAAACCAGAATCAAGAACTCAGTGCAATGTTCCCAGCAGCACTAGTCTTGTTTGGAGTGCAGATCCTTGGGTTGTTCACACCTCCAACACTGACCAGATGCTCAGTCTGAGGCATCAGTACCCATCTCTGCCCCTGGAGCACATCTGGGATAGACAGCCTGCATGTGGACCCACTCATGTGGCTTTGCTTTGTGCTGTCCAAGTAACACTTCCTGCCTGTGGCTGCAGCCGTGCTCCCTGTGGGCATAAAAACGAGGTGTTTAAATATTTTATTAACTAGATCATAAAGTCAGCATCCAAGGGGGTGATCCTACCTGAGGCACTGAGATCACTGCCCTGCTCTGCTCTGCAGCTGCTCCTGAGCTAATTAATCCTTCTGAGAGGTCAGCACAGCCACAAGAGAAAGGAGGGGTTGGTTCAGGGCAGATCATAAGGCAATAGCAGATTTGTGGGTACAGAGGGGAGAGGGCAGGAGAGGTAAATGTTCCATAGGAATTACAGTGAAAGATTCCCAAACTGCAGCTGGAGCCCCACGATTGCTGCAGTGCCTGTGGGTACCCGTATGGTGCACAGTTGTAGCTTTGGGATTTGTAAATAACTATATACTTTAAAATTTGCTTTTTAAATGAGATTTTATTTTTAATCACTGTTGGATTTTTTTTTTTTGTCATAATGAATCTGTAGACCTTAGATGAAATTCAATTTAAAAGTAATAATAACTTTCAGTGTACTTTTTCAAGTTCATAACACAGTCAGAAATGTTTAAGTGACTCAGATATTTTTTCAGGGTCCGGAAGTTTTTTTAACAACAGACAGATTTAAGTTTTAATATTTATGCTCAGTTAAATTTTGACACCTACAATATGCAAAAGTGATGTGACCTTTTAGGCTTTCTGTTTTGTTTTTATATGAATTGCTGCTGTTCTTTCGAGCATCTGTTTGGTGGCATACTGTGGAGGAACACTTATTATTAGATTGTTTATTTTAAAAATAATGATATAACAGATATGCCATTGTTAGTGGAAAAGCAAAATATCAAAAAATAGCATAAAACCTGGCAGCTCAAATACATCTTTGTGGGAGGCATCTTAGTGAATCCATTTCTTACTCCACTTGCTCCACTAAAGAAAAAAAAGTAGGGTTTTTTTATAGCTGCACTAATGCCACATGAGCCAATCTGATTAAAAAAATAGTGTTTCAGATGTGATGCCGACATCCAAAAGAACAGTAAAATTAAAATATGCCACATCTTCAGTGTGGCAACTCCCATTTAAGGAGGAATACTGTAAAAGAAAGAGATTAACCCTCTCATGATGTAAAAATTCAAAGGTTAAGCCCAAAGCTTTTAGAGCAAGCACACACACGGTGGCTTAATCCAGAAAACATTTTCTCATGGAGAATCCCAGAGTTGCAAAGACTCTATCTCAGCCCAATTAAGTTTCTTGAACTCTGGCTCTCTGTGGATGTATATAAATCTCCCTAAAATCCTATAGTAAACCAAGAGCAGGGTATCTGCTATTCTAATGACTGAATGATTTAAGTTGTGTGTCTTCCCACCTAGCACAGTGCAACACTCATTCCCAGTGCTGTATCACTCTGTAGCATATTCCATCGTGGATGCACCACTCAGGATCACTTTAGATTTTATGTGTGCTTCATTATGCAATCCTAAAAGCCTAAAATGTGATATAATGGAACATTTAGCTCAAAGATAAGGAAAACAGCAGGCTGCACTTTGCAGCCATTTGATATCCTGACAGGAAAGGGAACTGACACATGATAAAGGAAGAAATAGTGCTAGCAGTGAGTTATGGCTTGTGGGGATTCAGTCATGCATTATTAAACTGCTATCACGACACAGTTCACTCTGCAATTGGCCAGGCCACCATTTTGCATTCCTTCAAAGAGACTGGTTTCCTGTGCAAGGAACTGAGGGGAGCCAATGAAATGAAAATATACGTGCAAATGCTAGGCAAGAGGATGAAATAACAAACCCAAGGGCAAGTGTGCACATCCTGTCAATTCCCAGACCATAAGGAAAATAAAATATTCAAGCATTATGGTGATTCATAATGTATAGAAGGCAGATAATGTAAACCAGTTGTGGTGATCCTCTATCACACAGGACATAGAACTGCCCCAAATTATGTTTTCTTTCTATCAAGACTTCTATGAAAAACAATTTTTAAAATGCACATTGAGGGGAAATCCAATGCTGTCTATGATAAATCACATTCTGGTTAGTTATCCTCACTGTCATGACCATAATTCTGTAACAGGCTCTTTGATTAACAAAACTGCTTGAGTACCTGGGTTCCTTCTGATAAATATATTTTCTATTTCTTCCACTGTTCCCATAGCTACAAAACTCCCTTCAATTTATTAACACCCAAAAGTTCAGACAAAGCAATAAGCTGATTAATGACATGCAAAGGGGAAACTCAAGAAACATGAATCCAGGAGGTGCAAAGAAGGGCTCTACCATAGGCTCAGGGCTTCAGAGCAAAAATCAGAGGGGAAAAGAAAAAAAAAAAAACAAGGCAAAAAAAGTTTAGCTAACACCTATTCAAAATACAGAACACTAATAATAGGAAACTCTTTTCTTGATTAATTTGTCAAGCAGGCATCTTTGCACAGACTATCTGAGGTTTTGTAGCATTAATCTGAGTTGCTGCTGATAAAATGAGAATATGTGAGGCTTCAGAGCAAGAACATAAATTCTAATTATCAACCAAAGAGAAGAAAGAATTAATTCAGTAGGTTATACACACCAAAAGAATGCTGCAGTTGTGGATGTTGAAGTAATAAATATTATAAATATTTCTTACGTTTTCATAGTCTCCACATGCCAGTAGCTAAACAAGGTTGAGAAAGAAGAATCAATATTAAATTACACTCTTTGCAAACATTAATAAATATTTTTGTTACTTCTACAGCCCCTATATGAGAACCCAGACTAATAAATCAAAGCTTGTTCCGTTTTTCCTTTTGGCTCTCACCCAGACAAAAGCAGGTAGAGACATTAAAATGGGTGGTTGGGAAGTTTCCTTTCCATTCAGTTATCTGTCCTTTCATTGTTTCCCTGGCGGTGCTACTATTTTCATTTTGATACACAACACATTAGTCCAGTTGGAGTTGTGTCACTTATGGAGTACTAGCTCTGGAAACAGAGCACAACTACATGTGGCAGTGACTCCTCAGGATAAACAAATGCAGCTAAAAATGGAAATACTCCCAGCTGGAGGGCTTCATCCAGGGCAGAAACTGTATCTGTGATAGGATATATGCAGTTAATTCCAGACAAACCCATAGGAGGTCCTGGTGCTCTTCAAGGTACATGAAGGAAGGAGAAGTATTGGAAAGTGGGTGGAAAGAATTCTAAAATTTGGTTGTATTTTATGGAGAAGTTTTCTTAGATGAAAAAAGGAAAGAAAATTATATAGTTTATACAATACTAGAGCTATGTTTAAAAATATCAAGCCAGATATACATAAAATGATATTAAATCAGAAAATTAAGAATATTTGGACCCCATTCTATCCTGCATTAGTGTTTGTGAGGGCCAGAAGCTCAGGACCAGGCTTTGAATTTGATATGACTTATTATTTTTCTAACACATTACTCTCTTTAAGAAGGAAGAGAGTGGGTGGGTAGGGAAAGGATGAGATGAAAGAGCTTTTCTTTGTTACTGTGTTAATTATCTTGAATTTCTAGCAGGTTGTCTGGCAGAGAAAAAAAAGTTTTCTAGTATATTTATTATATTTTTTCACCCATTGTTGCAGCAGGAAAGAATTTTCAACTTGAAGGGTTAAAGAGGAACCCTTTTCACTCCTGCTTAAATAGCTGAATGATGTTAATGGCAAAAAATCTTTCCATCTGCTGCAGAGCTGCCCATGTTTTGCACACCTTTTTTCCCAAATAATGGGACAAACAAATATTAGTGCTTGTATTCCACCATAACAGCAAACCTTTTCTCATGCTCCAGCCTGTTTGTTTTCTTACAGTCCTTGGAGGGGGAAAGGAGAGGGGAAGATTTGAGGAAATAAAACCTGAAATCTCATTGTTCTGCAGAACATAAGCATTATGTGGGATATGTGAATGTGTGAAGAGGCAGTTAATATTGTGGTTCTTTGCAACAAATATTGTGCTTAAAGGTCATTCCTGACAGGGGCTTTGAGAGCATCTGTTGCTAGGAACACACAGGCTGAATCTCATTACTGAAAACTATTTGAGTGACAATCATCACAATCCTTCACTATTCATTATCTTCTCTGCCTTGCAAGAGATCTGTACCCTCTCTCCCTCATTCCTGTTACCCAACAAATATGCCAGACGTTTTTCAGTTTGACAATGGTGACCTCAAAATCACCTATTGCAGGGATTATTTTATTTCTGTTTTGCACTGCCAAGTGGAATACTTGTTATCTTGAAGCAAATTATTAAGGAGATATTCCCCATGAATATTCTAGCCACTGAGCCTAATGAAGAGGTGATGTAGTTCAAACATTCTGACCAAATAGTTTCATTTAAGCAAACTACAGTTTGAATGCTTCCTCAGTGTCTTGAGAATGACAACATTAACTACATTTGCATCTTCTCTTGAAGTTTGCTTCCCATTCAGTTTAGAAATCCCCATGCAGTACAGAATGTTAATACTGGCTATGGGGAGAAAAGCTGTATGGGCTCCCTCAAAGGTCTATATTGCCTTAATTTGTAGGAAGAAAGAATTAGGTATTTGTAAAATCTGATTGAAGAGAAAATTTTATGAAGAAAAAAAATTTTAAAAATCAGGGACCAATTCACATTCTTTCATTCATTAAATGATTCAGGCTTATCTTTTATGGCTAACATATGTTTTAATTCTTTAACATATTTAGCAATATTTATCTTAATTTAAAAGCCTTTAAATTCTCCATACCAAAATACAGCTTCCAGAAAAATGTGATGCAATAGCATCAGCATACATCTCTCTTGGTGTTATGGATTTTGCCAGTTCTGCTTCTATTCTTCCCTTAGAAGTACTGGAAACATCACCTCTTCATCCAACAATGAAAATTGGCTAAAAATTCTGGCTAAAAATTTTCACTTCTTCTGGAACATAAGGGCCAATCAGTTCTGCCATTTGCTTGGAAATTTTAAGTCTAGGAATGACTGTATTAAACATTCAGAAGGACATGAGAAAAAGCAATTCCTGTGAGCTGCCCCTGCAATGGCCTGACCCTCAAAGCTGGTCCTGTGCAGGAGCTCTTGGCAGCACCTGAACACACAGCATGGTCAACAGGACTTATGAATCCCTGAGCAGGATTTTGGAAATCTGGCTCCTCTCGTAGGAACTAGAAGTTCCCTTGGAGTACAAAGGCAGTGAATGTATTGAAACATAAATATTGTGAACCACAAAAACACCCTGAGATGTAGAACAGATTTAAATGCTGGTGTCTTGCAATCTACACCTCAAACCAGATTACCAATAGACTGCACAAATCTGGCTTGACACTTACACATCTCTCTTGCTTTATTTTTGTTGGTTTTGTGTCATATTTTGTGTTGTTTGTACCAGTGCAGGGATGACATTTAATGACTTAAATTTGCTGCATCTGAAATGGTAGTCTGAGTTTCTAGCAACTAACATATAGGAAATATTGGGAGTTTAAATATTGTGATATTTGTTATAAAACCCCAAAATGGTATACCTAATAGAGATTTTTCTTCTCCCATAAACACTTAAGGTATACATTCACATATAGCACTTTAAAAAAACCCAGGATAAGAGTCCAGTAGTGTCAGTAGTATTGCTTATCTATTAATCTACTGACTGTCATAGAATATACATTGCAAAACTTTGTTACTTCAGTGTTCATAACTCTTAGTTTTCTGCCACATTGCCTCCATAGATCACTGAAAATTTGCTGATTTTTACTGACAAGGGCAGCAAACAGAGTACTTCTATTTTGTTTATGATATGTGTATATGGGAACAGGATAGCCATCCTGAATTATTTAGTTTCTCAGTATATGGCATATTTTTGCAAACAGCAATCAGCACATGGCAACACAGATTTGTTCAATAATGTATTGGTTTCTCTTACATGTGCATAAAGTGTCTTCCCTAAATATTATTCTGTCCAAAGGGAAAAACATGAGAGCTCAAAACCTAAACTGCCTAACAGTGCAGACATAAATCCCTGTGGGCATATTCCCCATTGTCTTCCTACCTGTGTCATCCTTCATCCTTTTGTAAAGTGGGTACACAGTACAATCAGGTCTGAAAAGAAGATGATTTATTCCTCTTTTCACAATGGTAAATGATGATACAAGATGCAGAACAGCAAGAAATTTGATCCTTGGTCCTTTCTAAGTCTCTTTTGTTTGCTCTGAAGTAGCAGCTGTACTTCAGGTCAGAGATTAAAGTGTATTGCAGCAGCTAGAGCAGTTGCCATAAAATGCTTTCATTTCCCAGTAGTCACTAAAGTGATCATCTATTACCAAGTATTTATGCTGTCCCTAGGAAATATATAACATCTGAAACAAAGCAGCTGGCAAATACTGATCCTTTACTTTGGGAAAGTTGCATATGCACACTACTTCCCACTTATAAATAAAATCTGTATTATGCTCTTCATTACTGGCAGAAGGTACTGTCTCAGAGCTGGTCACCACTAAATTTCTGAATGCATGAAATTCACAATTAAGCCTAGATTTTCAAGAGTACTTGGTGCATCCAGAGCTCTCTTGGAAATGCAGTGGTTTTTCAAGTGAGCTACTTCACATCTGCCAGAAACAAACATAACAGGAGTAGCAATATCCAGTGAAGAGGAAAAACTAACTTGAACTTGCACAGTCCTTCACTTGTTTAATCTTCAGAGTGATTATTTTACCTGTTTATATTCCATGCAGTAATACGATCATCTTAAATTACTGTGGAGTAGTTATTGAAAGTACTACTTTGCAGAAAATGTTGTCGTCTGAAGATATCATGTGCTATTTGTGAAGGTGGCAATGGTGTCTGAGCTGTTTATAACCTGTGGTCCTCACAATGCTGAGTCCTTGGCTGTTATCCAAGCTGCATCTGATTCCTTTTATTTGTGGTTTCTGCGCACAGAAATATTTGTTTCCATATCCAGTGAAGATTGTGTGCCGCTCACACACGTCCTCCTTCTGCTGTCACTGTTGACAAATGTCCTTTGTGGAGGCTCCTCGCCTGCACAGGGTAAGCTCTTTTAGCTTGCTTCAAGTCTTTCTGATTTGGAAAGTAGTGTAGGAAAGGGAAAATAATTTATAAAAAAAAAGAAAAATACCAAAAATAAACAAATGTCTTACCTTTCATTAAATCCTTTCAAAATCCTTAAAAAATCTTTTTCCTTTGCTTCTGCTTTGAACTGCACAAATCCAACAGTTTTTAGTTGGGACAATACACATCCAAGATCAAGAAAAGACAGATTCTTGCCAGACTGTTTCTGGGAATAAGTTTGAGTAATCATTCTCTATGAAATTAAGGTAAGGGGTTTTGATTCTAAAACATGATAACTGAGAGTTTTTCAGGAAATGCCTCATTTTTCACAAACTGCCTGGCACAGAGAAGGAAATCACATTACTGATTAAAACCAGCAAATGTAATGAGAATCTAGTTTTCATAAAAATAATACAAGCTGTGAGAGCGGAATGAGAGAATAATATTTTTATTTGTGACTGTAGCTACACATTAATACATTAAATATTAATAAGGACTATAATAGTTATCATATTTCATATTTTTTCTAGATTTTTGCCATATCACTCTAGTTCAAATAAATACCAATGAGCTGCATTAAAACTAAACTGTAAATAAATAGAACAGCATATACCTTTTTCTTTGGAATTACTTTACTGAAAAAGATTACTACTATTTCCACATGTTCCACTTTGATTTCTGCAAATAGTGTCATTGTTAAAGAGTCAAAGACATAATCAATAAAGATATATGAATTGACCTAGAAAACATGAAAGAGCTGATTTTACACAGACAAGAGCAGAGCATTTTGCTGCCCAGCACATAAATGCAACAGAGTGCCAGAAAAGGAGACTTGGAAAAAGGAATCATAAACAGCCAATGGGGGTTTTTTCACTCCTGGTGGTTTTTTGGTGGTTAGTTGTTCTTACTTTACTACTGAACTCTTGGCTGAAACTCTTCACTTGTGAAAAGGCAAAGAAAGGGCCTTAAGAAATGGCTTTGTTTGACTCAAGGTGAGATTTACCAGGAGCAGCCAGAACCTTGCACTTGCCTGAACTTATCATTTCAACTCTGCACAGATTCCCACCAGGGTTCAGCTGACAAACAACTGCAAAGGAGCAGGAATTTCTTGGATGCAGGCAAGGTTTCTGCATCAGATGCAAATACCAAGTTGCAGGTGCAGGAGAAGCTTTGTGTATTGACCTGCACTGTGTGACACATGCAGATTTACAGCAATGCAGATAAAGAGGGGTGACTATCCTGACTGCTCTGTGTGCTGGCTGTACAAAGCCCCGTGGGCTGCATTTTGCTTTAGCTACAACACCCACATCTCAGTTCTGTTGTTCCTTGCTGAATGAAGAACCCCACCTGATGTGCAAAGAAGCAAAAGCTGTCAAAATATCAATGAATGCTTGTGCTCTGAGCTGGACTGCACCTCCTCTGTCTTAAACATGGACAAGGCAACTTCATTAACAGAGGTGCAGTATTTGACAGCACCTTGGAACACAGAATCAGAAAATTTATTTGGGTTAGAAGAGACCTCCATGACTATTGAGTCCAACTGTTTACCCAGCACTGCCAAGCCCACCACTAAACCTGTCCCTAAGGGCCACATCTACACGTCTTTTAAATACCTTCATGGTTGGTGACTCCACCACTTCTCTGGGCAGATTGTTCCAGTGCACAGGAAGAAAAATACACATTTCATCAATTATTTATTTTTCATTTCAATTTATCTCCCTCTCCTGCTATTTTATTTCTGTAAATGTGCTACCTTATTTTGTAAAGCACTTTAGGGATTAAGTGTCAGGAAAGACAAAAAAGAGAAAAATATATATCTTGATTTAGAGATTTAGATGTTATAGAGAGAGATAATTATTATCATCACCTGTTACATTGTTCTAAAATTACTTCCAGAGCCCAAAGAATGAATTAGTTACAGGAAATTAGAGTCCATTAAATAGTCTTGTTCACAAAGTAATCAGTAACCAACAGCCATCCTGCAATTTAAAAGCCCATCTTCCTAATGGCCAATGTAATGCTGGCTTCAGGTTAAAAGAGCACGTGTTCCTAGTTTGTCTGTCTCAGCAGAAGATGATGGTATGTTTGCACTACACTGACACTCCTCCTTATCTGCCTGCACTCCTGTACTTGGAGAAAATCACTAGCAGTGGAGATAAGCAGGTGCCTGAACCCAGAGCTGACAGATTGTTGCCTTTTACAAGGTGAATCATATTTCTTAAAACACACAGCAGAGGAATTTTACCCTGTGAAAAGGGAAGCGACAGGTTTAGAGTTCCGTATCAGTGGTGGAAAACTAGGAAGTTGCTCTGACCAAAACTATCACTTTAGTGTGAGTAATAGGAAATGTTTCCATATTATTGTGGGACCTTGTAAAACAAAGATCCAAATGATGGATTAATAAATAAATTAATTTTCTTTCTTCTCTCACCTTCTTCACTCTCAGCAGTTGCCTCTGGAGGGACTCAACATGTCCAGTTGTTCCTTGGTCTGTGAGATGTGTGCTTGCATGTATGTACAAACATATATAGGCAATTATATATGCATATAGATAAATAGATATTTAGATAAATAAGATATATAGATAAGTATACAGCATAAATATAATATATAAATATATAATTATATATGTATCTAGATAAATGAACAAGTTATACACTGGCTATGGAATGACTGGGCTGCAAGATTAAGTACAAGTATGCTGTAGCAAAGAAGAAGATTTCTTTCTGCTTAAAATAAGATGGACTTGCTGCACAAATTATGCTGTGTTTGGGGTAGTACTTAATGTGTTCGTGTACCCAATGTTGACACCAGTGGAATGGCAAGGCACTTATAATCATCAATTCTAGCTGTGGGATGGATAGAAAATGTCACCACATTTGTCTCCAGGAGTCACTCTGAGTTCTTCAGAGATTGATAAGTGAATGCACACTGATGATATTTATTTTGATACCTCAGATCTGAATATAGCACAGAATGAAGGGTGGCTGGGAACTCAGCACTCTGGACATGCAAAAAAGAAGATGACCCCAGATCATTAAAATACAAACTGTGAAAAATTCAGCAGCAAATACAATAATATTAAAAGCAATAAGCATATCAAAAAGTAACGAGTTGAAAGCATTAAAAAAAAGGTGCTATGACTGACTATACTGCATCTGCTGTTAAACAAGGATTAATTGTTCCCATTGCAGCTGTGAACAAGATAAAAATGAAACACCACCTTCCTTATGGATGGAGGAACAGACAATAGAGAGCCAATAAAAGGAAAATAAAAGCACATCTCTGTATAATGAATCTAAGCTCTACTGTGGCTATTTGTGCAGGAGTGTCAGTGTGGGGAGAAACCTGCACTGCTGAGCTGTATATTTTATTTCTCCCTATATCCTGTAGTTTTCACGGCTTGGATTTGCACCAGCAGTGACAAGGTGCAGCAGAAATCTCCATTTAGCTCTATTTTCTGACCAAACAGTGCATTTACTCCAGCTGTGCACTCTTTATCAGGATTTGGCCCTTTTTATAAAGGTGAATGCTTTTTTGGCTGTGATCCCAGTGGGGTGTTTGATAACTTTGTCAGAAGGAATCAAGAGAACATAATGACTAAACAAATAATGGGCTGTCAAGGAGACTTGAGTTACAGGAACTGAAAGATAGTCCAAAATGCTTTGCTCTTCAAAGAAACTAGAAAAACTTTGTCTTAATTTGGCCTTCAGAACTTTGACATCAGCCTTTGCTTGTCTGCAAGCATCAAGTCAAACATGGGCATTTCTATGGATAGTTAGTCCTCATGAGAGATTCCTGGCAGGCTGCTTTCCCTCAGGTCAGTTGTGTACAATGTACAAAAACTACCACAACTGCTTTTTCACCTCCATTCCTTTAAAAAAAGTCTTACAGATTGTACTAGAAAATAATTCCTTATTAGGTTTTTTTTAGAATCAGTTGAACAAGGAATTATGCCTCTTACAGAAAATTAAAAATGCACAGAAAAGCTACATATTTCAATGGAGTCTCAATATATTTTAGTACCTCTCCTGAAGCACACTTCAATCAGCAAATTTATCAATACCAAAGTCAATGGATATTCTTACAGAAATAATCCGTATTTTTTGCTTTATAGGCAGATATACAGCACAGAGGCAAATAGAATAAAATTCAATTCTCAATATATTTAGCCAACTTTTCCCTTTGAAGACCAGGAAATAATCCATCCAAGCCCTGGAGGCCTGGCTGCCACCTTCCTCAAGCCAGCCAGGAGAAGTTAGGGGAGGCCAGATGTGCTTGCCTTTGGAGAACTGGGAATGCTCGTTTGGAGCTGCAGCACCCCTTGGCTTGGACACAAAGCCTTGATGCTGCAGCAATGGACAGCCAGAGGCTGAGAGAGCTGTTCAGTCAAGTGATTATTTGCCACTCACAGCAGTAATGTAACGAGGCCAGCTTTGAGCTGATGGTTGGCCCGGTTGACCTCCAGAGGTTCCTTCTGTGACTTCAGAATTCTGAGTACTCTGGAAGAATTTCTGCATTCCCCAAAAGCTCTGCAACTGCACAAAGACTCCTCCAGGCCAGGGGGAAACAGGGATTTTGTTTGCCTGTCTTTGTGGTGTAGCCATCATCTCAGCCAGCCTGAGCCACTGACCCAGAGGCTGCCTTACCCACAGTATCCCACTCTATCTCCTGTTGAGGCTGTCACAAAAATGCAGAGTTTTGCTTGCCCAGGGAAATGAGAAGACACTGGTTATTGGGGCAGGTCTGTAGCCAGTTAACTGCTCTGCAACGGTGGATCCATCAGTCCCATCTTCAGGGATGAAATTATGAAATACAAGAAGAATCCTTGGTTGGTGGCAACAGCACTTCCTACAGCCACAAAAATAATCCACTCCAAAATGAAATTTTGTCAGTTAAAAAAAGGAAACTTTATTTACAGAATGTATTTTGATCTTTTTTTTTTTTGGTGTATTTTCAGCCTTCACACCTACTGCTAGCTAGGGAAGTTAAGCTGTGTTTATTTTAAAGAAAGCTGTCAGTGCATCTTTAAATGTTTAACCTTTTCACATCATTGGGTCTCCCCTATGGAAACCATATCCTCTCTTTATATTCTGATTCAACTCAGCTCAAAAAGTTAAATATGCAAAGGCATGACACAGTCATGTCTCCCATTTCCCATTCAACACAACAAAAAAATGGAGAACAGGAACAACTCTTAGTGTGGCACAAAGATTAAGAAGTTGAATTTCTGTTCCGGTCTTTTGCCTCGCTACTTAAGGCAATAAATCATTTCAATTAGACATAATTAAAACAGTTTGAATTTGAAACGAGAATTAAAATTGAAATCAGTATTATCCAGTTTCCCCTTTGCACATTTGTCTCAGCTATCAGGAGGATATTGCATATCTATCTACTCTTGGCATAGATTAAGTTATAATTTACCTTTTTTTAAAATAATCTCTGGTTGTAATCAAGCACTGGTATATAGACTTTTATCATCAGTAGCACAGTTACACTGTCTTTTCCAAGTTCCTGTCCAGATACCTCTGGGCTTTAAATCCCTTATTGTCTTTTCTAATTTTCCCTTTTCATCTAAAATTAATTAGAGTACAGACTCTCTTGTCTTTTTGGTATTCCATTCAGCTTTCAGGGTGTTTTTGTTCTCCAGCTAAACAGCAGTTTTCAAAGATTTAATACACTGGCCTAATGTCTATGGGTGTGAATTCAACAAAAAGAATGCCACAATAGATGTGGGCCAAAAAATAAGTAAAGAGAAATAAAGAAATCTTTTGTAGCCTGTTATAAAAAAGACAACATTATGATATTAGAGTGCAGAGCACTGAACTGATTAATTAAGATAATAAAACTGATATAATTAAACATGACTTGGATTCTGTTTATTAGCCCTTCTGTTGTCAACTAAACCTTTCAAACCCTGTAAATAAGCAAGCTGAATGACAGGTGTAATTGGTATGCAGGGGATTCAAGTTACTTAATGTTGTAATTTTTTCCTGGTTTTCACTCTTTTAGAGCATCAGGTCCAATGCCTGAAATAAACACATTGATTTGGTTATATTGTCAGTGGGTCACTAATCAGAAAAATCATTGATTAGACAGTAATCTGTCAATTAAGTCTGACATTGTCTCTGGTACCTTGGCAATGGGGGAGCTGCATTCTTTAAACTGAGACATTGACCTTGCTGTTTTCACCGTCTGGAGACTGAAATGAGGATTCACAGTAAAGACAATGCTCTTATCCTTCATTTTATTCCTTTGTCATTTTGGGTTTTGTTTTTATTTTTTGTTTGGTTGGTTGGTTTTTGGTTTTTTTTCCTGGGTGGGTTGCTTGGTTGGGTTTTTTTCCTCAGCTCATATCTGATTGTCATGTGTTTTTCTGCATTTCTCTCTTTTTAAAATGAACACATGCCGTTCTTGCACATAGGTGACATTTTGACAGGATGTTAAAGCACTTTAACAATTTCCTCCCCACCATTTCCTGAAAACTGATTTTCAGGATTCATTAATTCAAATGATGAAGTAACAGTTTGTAAAACTTCATTTTTGGGGGGTCATCCTGATTGCCTGTTGAAGAACTCAGGGCATCACTTGCTGGCAAGTCTGATTGTGTGTCAATATTTCAGAGCTCCTCCAGCCCATGGGCTCAGCTCATCCACTGTGTACCAGCAGCATTCATGGAGAAAGTGAAGTGAAATGTGATGTTAATCTCCCTGGATACTTCCAGAATGAGTAATTCTTCCAATCTAGCAATAAGACACAATGTTAGCCTTGAAATTAGACACTTGGGCTCCAGTTCATCATTAATCAGAAAGGCACTTGAGCATGTCTATACCTTTAGGCATGTGCTTAAGTGTTTTGCTGCAGTGGGGCAGGCTAAAGTAAATGCTGAAATGATTTGTTGAGCTTGTGTTCCAACATGTTGTTGTTAGCATTTGTGTAGAGCAGCAGGAATGCACGTTGTTTTCTACAGCAGACTGAAGGCAGTTATCAGACTCTCATCTCAATGAATTAAATCAACATCACTTGGAATTAGTTCAGTTACATGAAGCTGTCAGGGCTGTCTTAAGAAAAGATCCATTGCACTCTGTGATCCGGGGGAAGTCTGTGACACCCTATCAACTCACAAGAAACAAGATTTCACTTTGTACCACAGGATGCTCATCACCACTCATTCTCAGTGTGTGTATGTACTTCAGATCTATTTTCAGTTGCTTTATTTATATCTTAGAAACACAAATGGAAGAAAGAATCAAGTAGCCAGATTTCAGAAGGCATTTACTTTTACCTTAGAACAAAGCTGTTGATAAGAGAAAATGAAAATCAGCACTCGAGTACTATTTTTATTTTTCCTGTCTCATAGGTTTGCATGATATATAACATAGTGGTATACCTCATTATATACTGAGGGACCTGAAGCCCAAAGGTAGAATATGGAGTAAACTGGTATTTAAGGTGACTTTTCAGGGGGTTTAGTCTTTATTCACTCCCTTTTTCTGTCTTAAAAATTTTTCCCATTTAAAAAAGCCTAACAATCTAAAAAAAAAAATTTGGAAAAGAAGAAAATTTAGAGACATGTAGAAAATATACTCAGCTGCATAGACCAGTGCTTAACTTAGAAAATCTTCTGATATTAGTAGAGAGAGAATTTAATAAAATAGTACTTATCTCCTAAGAAGCCTGTAGAAACATTAATCAGGCTGTGTGAAGGGTGCTCCCACTTGGTTAGTTCTCAGTCTGCAGGTTTTCCCTGTGAAAAGGGGATGCCTGGAAGAACAGGAGATGGCTATTTCTGTGCGGAGCAGTTCAGCTCTACACAGGGGGGTCCTGCCAGAGGCTTCAGGCTGGGGCAGGAGCTGAGGGAGTCACAGGAGGACAGTGTGTCCTCAGGCAGCCAAGTGTCCCCTGATTACCGAGAGAGGAGCCCTAGTGCTTTGTTAATGACACCAGGCTGTGGAGCAATGACTCAAGGCTGCTCTGGGCAGCTCCCTTTCAGATGGAGATCTAGGCAGATCCACCTTGACTGTCTGATTGATTTGGCTCCTGTGACAACTGATGTACATGATGAAGTAGGGCTGATTTTCCACACCAGGAAATAAACCAAGCCAGCACAGGATTATTGCTTAAATTCAGGGAATTTGCTCCAATTTATTAAAATACAGGGCAGAATCTTGGCACCTATTCAGTTGCTTCACTGCTCTTTGTTATTAATATAAATCTATCTATACAGAGCAAAATACTTGTATTCAAAAGGAATATGTATGCTTAAAAAAAAAAAATTCACTTTCTTTAAAAGATCCATACCTTTTGTTTTCCTCCTTTTCTTTTCTGTTCTCTCTCCACTTCTCCCAGCCAGCATCCTATTGAAATTGTTTACAGCACTGACACCAGAACACTGATCTGATGGAGAGCTCTGAAGTGCTTTGGTACACATTTCTCCAGTGGGGAAAAGCTGTATCCAACATATTGTGCTTACTTAACCTCCCTTTGAGCAGCTGTCCCTCAATGGAAAGCCATCAGATTTCTGTTCTTTCTCTTCAATGAGATGTTAGTGGCCTTCACAGCATTTCTATCTCCCACAATGAGTATCTGATAACAGAAATGTAACACATTCAGCACTATCAATTTCAAACACAATACACAAGAGTAATAGATGTTAAAAATTGCCCTCGCCACACAGTATATTGTTAAAAAAATAGATTTCTTAGAGCAAACTCTGGGTTTAAAGGAAAGGTGACATTGTTAACGAATGTTGTCAGAGTGATAAAGTGATAGATGCCTGGCCATTCCTCTCCATGGGCCTTCCTCAACAGAGGCTGTATGAAAGAAAAGGATATTTGTCAAGGAAAACTGGATGGAAAACTAAGGTTTTATGACATTTATTGTCCTTTCCTCATCTCCTGTCTGCTATAGTAGAATATCTAAATATTTGTATAACTTCATATTTTGTTTAATTTTGAAGGCAATAGTGATGAAAGGTAGAAGCACAACTTGGAAATCTCCTTCTCAAATTCATTTCACCTATATTGCCCTATCTCTGTCAGTGAAATGAGAAAAATTAAACCACATATTTGGGAGGGCTGTATTACCTAAGGCAACTGCATATAGAAAAATAAAAGAGAGATTAAAAAAAAAATCTGTTCTCCCCCAGTTCCTTCCTTTGTGGAAGGAAACAAAGTTTTCATGCAAAAAGATGTTTTCCAGAAAGCAGTGTTTACCATGGAGTAATTTAAAGAAGTCATTATCTTAATGCACACCTTATATCAAATCCTGGTTATGAGATAACTGATAATAATACAATGGGGGAATTAAAAAGTGTTTCATTTGGTGCACTTTTATGCAAATATTTGCCTCTCTGCCTAGAGCTTTGAGGACAGAACATGACAAAAATCACCATCCATCTCTCAAAGAAAGCCAGATACCCCTTCCCTGAGACACCCTTCTTGTAGCAGTGCTGGGACTCAATTGTACTTCAGTCAGGCTACTTTTGACCAAGGTCCCTTTTAAAAAAGATAAGCCAAGAAACCCCAATCATTCTCTTGGGTTGTAAAAGCTCTCAGAAATCTGCTCTCAAATACAAGAATATATTGATGAAGAATATATTGAAGATAGTTCCATACTGGTTTCCCCTGTACTGTGATTACAGCCAAATTAGAGGAGAAATGTTATTTGCAGAAATATGCAAACTAGGAACACTCATCTGTAATATTCTGGCAAATACTCACTTATTTGCTACATGCAGTCATCTTGATATCATTGACTCTTCCAATTCATGAGCCAAAATGCTTAAAATTCCAATTGACAGGTCTTTGTCATTATTATTCATTATGCTTTGTTAGAGCCATTTAATCATGAGCAGGCCCTACAAAGGATTTCTTCCTCTTTCTCTTTTAAACAAACATGCTTTTGAAGGTAAGCTTGCATAGCAAATAACTGATCCGATAGAAATAATTACAGACAGCAACAGGGAAAAAAAAAATCTAATCTGCTGGGAATTGTTCTTCGCTTTCATTGTCCTGCAGCACCATTTTGCCAGAAAGTGCTCTGAATAATTTAGGGTTGCTAATATGATTGCAGTGTCTCCCCATGTTCATCACAACTGCTTGAGGTCAGTGTCCTGTCTGGTTATATTTGATGCTCCAGAAAAAAGAGGAAGCTCTGAAACTGAAGGCAGCTTATCAGCTAGAAAGATCACTCCTGCTGGATTTTGTAGGTCACGTAAGGTGGACGGTAGGAAGCAACAAATATTGAGGTGATACTCAGAAACATGATGGATTCAAAGGTTTATTTCAGCAAAAACTCAAAATGAGAAAACCATTTATTATATTGCTCCTTCCCATGTTTCATGTTAGTAGACAATGAGTTGTTGCTTAAGACAATAAAGAGAAAGCATTAGGAACACTGAGTTAGCAAACCATCCTCTCCTCACTAAGAAATTAGCACTGCGCATCCAGAGATAGCTGAACTATGACCTTTCAGGTCTCATCCACCCACAAAGAGAATTTAAAATGAAAAAATCACTCCACCTGTGCCTTGTAGCTGTCCTTTAATGAGGGCTCTAATTATCACCAGGTGAGTGCTAGCCCTGGTCTGGGTTATTTCAGAGGTTCCTGGGCACACAGTTGCTTTTGGACCCTAGCTCTGGTTGGTGCCTGTGCTGCTGAGCTGCATCTGTGGTGGGTCTCTGGGTAGAAATCTGGTTGTGAGGGGGTGCTGGGACCTGTTTAAAATAGGGCAATATGCTTGAGCTCTAGTGTGGGGGGGGATGCTGAAAGAAATAAAATAATAATAATAATTTTTAAAAGTAGTGTGATGACTAATGCTTGAGAAGAATCTGTAGTACAGGTTTCCTCACTTTCTTCTCTTTCCTCACAAGCTGTGGAGGGCTCTGTAACACAGCAGGGAGCTGTGTCCCAAAGAGAGAAGCCCAACATGAAGCAAGAGAAAATGAGGAGCAAGGGGCTGCAGAGAGGTACTGCTGTGTTTTTACTCTCATCTCAATGCCACTGCACCCCTTGGGGAGGGAGAAGAGATGGAAATGAGGGAGTGGAATGGAGCTTGGAAAGACAGGAAGGGGGGGGGGAAGTGTTTTATATCTTCTGTTTCATTTTTCTGCTGTCCAACTCTATCTTAATTGTCAATAAGTGAAACTAATTTTCTTTAAATTGAATGTGTTTACCCCTGATGGTAGCTAATAGCCAAACTCCCTGATATTCTCATGAGCTTTTGTTAATCCTGTTGTTCCTGGTGAAGGAGGAGTGAGAGATGGGCAGGAGAGAGGGTCTGGCAGCCAGCCAAGGTCAGCCCACCACAGACAGAAATCAGTCAACTCAAAAGTGTGTGCTTCAGAGATACCTTTGCGTTGTTAGGCTCCTGTTCACTGCATTCAGTGTCCAGACTCACAAGTCAAAAAGGCCTATTTTTGCTATTCCTGGTTTTCTATAGATAAGAACGAATGGATTTAATGCCACTTAGTTAAAGACAAGTGAGAATGTTGGAGGAAGCTTCACAAAGTGAGTACCCTCTAACTTTCAGGATGTTTGTAGGATAATTTTGGTTGCTTGGATTGGTTATGACTGGAGAAAACCTGTCCCTGTTGCATTCACCTGCATGCTGGGAAAAGCTCTCATGCAGAGTGAGATCAAAGCGAATAACTTCTCTCTTAGATGTTGTAGGCTGTATGTAAACCAACCAAACAAAAATTGGAACATGCAATTTAATAATTGCCTTAAGTGACTGATGTGCTGACAGGAGTTTGAGCTGTAAATGCAGTAAGAGATTGTCTAGAAGGGAATGAATGATATTTCATGTGGCGTGATGTGTTCAGACAAAGCAACTGGTCCTGAGTCCTGGATCTTGCTATCTTGGAGCTGTACAAGAATGAAATGCAAATCTTCCTTGTCTTTCCAGACTTATCCCTACTGGTTGATGTGTGATGTTGGAGACGTGGAGAAAAAAGCTTCCTTTAATATTGCTGGGATTTCTTATAAGGATTTCTCTGACTGCAAATTACTTTAGCGTTGGTTTTTATTTGATAGAGTGATCCAGAATGTTGTAGCAGGGACTTCAAGTCATCCAAAACATCAAGAGATCTTCAAATATTAAGTAGCAATACTTCCAACACATTCTTGCAGATACATTAATCCAAACTGTGCCTAATCTTCATGGGGTTTTTTGCCTTTAGGGTTTTTTCTTTCACGACATCTATATATTAAAAAAGGAGGTTTGAGCGAGGAATCCAAAGCCCTAGAAGGAGAGGTGTATGCAGGAGATGGGCATGGTCCTAACAGCAAAACCTGAACCTAACAAAGACATTGCAATGCACAATTTAACACTGCCATCAAATGGCCAAATATATTTCTTGTTCTGCAATGGCACCTGAGCTGCCTGTTATAAGCACTTCTTGCTCTAAAAAGCCCAGCTGAGTCACACACACTTAAAGCAAAACAACATTGGCTTTCTGTTTTCCTGTTGTGATGGCATATAGGCCTGACTCTGCAGCCAGCTTTGGTGGGAGGGGTCCAGCCTTAGGAGGTGCTTTTATAGAAGTGCTTTTATACTGGGCTGTAAACACTGGGGGAGGGAGAGTCATCACTGCCAGACATCACAGGCCAGGTAAAACCTGCTTGATGAGTGTGATCAAGCTTCTGATTTATAGTATACACTGGGGAAGAGGTTTCAATAAACTAGTGCATTAGAAGTACATCTTCCTTTGTCTTTTTACTTCTGTAAGTCATGTGGAATTAATATGAACTCCTTCAGTTTATGCAGGTCTATATATTTCTTTTATTGCATACAATGAGCCTTAACAATCCCTCAATATTGTTGTTAATTTGAATTCACTGTAAAAAGCAGTCTTTGAACTTCTTGTGGATGATTTGATCTCATGCATTCTCCATCCTTGGTAACATTTATAGTAATCTTATAGTGTTCAGCTAAAACTGTGTTTAATATTGAAATTCCCCACTTAAATTTCCAACACATTTCTTGCTGCTTTAATTCAGTTCTGAAGGGCTTCTTCCTGGTCAGATGCTCTCACAATCACAATTCCTTTTTTTATCTAGCCTTGGAGAATTCTTTCACACAAAATTCATAGGAATATAGTGCAGATATAACTTTCTTCACTGCATTTCTCCAGCTGCTCTAGAGAAGTCTTTTTGAATCTTTGCTTTCAATATATAACTAAGGCTGAGAGAAAAAAAACCCACTTGTTTCAGATCTGTCTGCCACATGGATTTCATCAAAGACTAAATGGATTATATTCAGCTAAACTGTGCACTCCCATATTTTTAAATGCAACTGTTTATGCCCAAGAAATACGCTTAGTTGTTTTATTGTTGTGAGGTTTTTTTTGTTGTTGGGCTTTGGTTTTTTGTTTTGCTGGTTTTGTTTGATTGGGGGTTTTGGGTATTTTTGTAATTTGTGTTCTATATTCTATTCCATCATCTTACCAGTCTGAAAGAAATGGGCATCTGCTCAGTGTTTGAAGTTACCTAATGCATTTGTACCATTAGTTTTATATTTGTTATTGTAGCATCTGCTTTCCTAGTTGTTTTCAGTTAGTTACCCAAGCTGTGAAGAACTTGTGTTGAACGTCTGTACTGGTTTAGGGCAAATTTGTTAAAGAATCTGCAAAGGAGGGCCCCTCCAGAAAGCGAAACCCACACGGCCCCTCCCCCCAACCGGTTCGGGAAAAAATTCCTCGGAGAGAGGTGGAAAGAACCTGTTTATTTGACTGGCCCCGCACCCCCCAGCACACAAAATGAACAATACCCGATGACACCGCTCTGAGAAAGATGGCAAAATCAGAAAGTCTCTTTCGGGGGTGGTTGCTCTGTTCTCAGTCCCTCCGGCGCTGGGCCAGCCGCTGCAGCCGAACCCTTGGTGTTCCCGGGTCCCAGTCCGGAGCAGGTTTGAGATGGTCACAGGAACAGGAGAGGAGAAACAGTCCAGGAAGCAATGTGGACTGTTTAGCTAGAACTAGCTAATAAGCAGAGGCAGAAAGCAGAGCAGAAGCAAGAGCAGAAAAAGAGAGCAAGCAAAAGCAGCAAGCCCAAAGCTGGAAGTAAAAAAAACAGCTCTGTCTACTGCTTGTCTCTGTGTCCTGATAAGAGAAACCCAAACAAAACTTCCACTCTTCAGTGCCGGTCTTAAAGGCACAGAACAGATGAATGGGGATATACAAGCATCATAACGTCACCCCAGGACAATGTCTGTAAGACATTTCCGTGTTTGGACATCTTTGTGTGGTTGTGTACCATGCTGGTTCTGGTCTGAGCTCCTTTTCTCTGCAGTAGCAGCCATGGGGCTGTGATTTGGATTTGTGCTGGGGGCAGAGTGGGTAACGCAGGGATGTTCTGGTTATTGCTGTGCAAGGATGTTCTGGTTATTGCTGTGCAAGGTTTGCAGAGTCAAAGCTTTTTCTGCTTTTCCCCCTCCTCTGGCCACTGAGGAAGCTGCACAAGAAGTGATGTGGAGATACACACACAGCTGGGACAGCTGACCAAAGGGATATTCCATCTTTTGTAGCAGCTCAGCCCATGGGGCTGGGGAAAGGTGGAAGAAGTAGAGGATGCTGGAGGGATGACCTTCATCTTTGCAGCAATCATTAAATTTTCTCTAAAGAGCATTATGGTACACACAACTTGTATTTTAAGCTATAGCTAGCTTTGTGGATTTAGATCCTTCAGTACTTTGTAGTATTAATCTCACAGGTCAAAATGCCACTGGTAAGGTGCATGCCCTAAAACTAATCCAGCTGTCAGTATGAGGAAACAACTGTCTTGTGCTTTTAGTTTATAATGATACTCTTTATTTGCTGTAAGTTAGGAGTATTACTGACTCATCTCTTTCTTCAAGTTGCTTTTCAGTGCTAGTTTCAGTAAAAATGCACTTTGGTTTGGTGCCTCAACTCAGCTTAACAATACTGATGAAAATTTAAAAAAATAGGAAAATAATGTTTATGTATATTTTCCTGTACTCTCTAATTGAAAGAGAATCCAAATTTCATGTGGAAATTGGTGACATTTCCTCAGGTTTTTAAGAAATCACATCAGCCCACTTTAGCTGCCATATATCTTTAGCTCCTGAGGTTTTAAGTCATCACCTTGTACACTGCACTCAGCTCATGAGAAACAAAATTAATTAGCTTTGTCCATCTTTGTCCTTGTCATCTATTTAAGAAAATGATGGCAGGTCCTCTGAGGAGCTGGGAAAGTGTAGATTAATCTGTGGGCTGAGACTGCCCAATACATTATAGTTCTGTCTTTAAGGTCTCTCTACTCCTGATTTACAATAATAAAACAAACCAAAAGTCATAGGAAAGTCTTCCTAATATTCCATAAAGGAGTGGTTAACTGGTTTTATCTTTATGATTTACATGCTGTTGAGGGAATAACCTTTCCCTGCACATCCAGAATTTCTCCTCTGCCTGCACTATCGTGCCCTTTGTTCAAATAGTGACTGTTCAGGTAATTCATTTTTACTTTCCTCTCTTCTGGCTACTGACAAGTGAAACCTTCAGGAATAATTGCAATGAATAGTCCTGTATAGCTCATATTAGGTAAAACATGCCATGTCTTTAAAGCTGCAATAGGCAAATCCCATAAATACATAAAGGCGTCTGAAAGGCTGCTATACAGAAGTCAAAGGGGCTGGGAAGGGCCAGAGCAATGCTGGCACTAGCTTGTTCTGTCATAGGGAAGGGGAGCAGATCCTCAGCTAGTTCAGGGCAGCCTAATTCCATGAAAATCAATAGTGCTGCTCCCCTCTTGTGTCAGCAGAGCACATTTTATTCCCCCTCCTGCTTGGTGCACTTCAGTCTGACTTCTTCCCAGGCTATGGATGTGAGAAAAGAGACACACTCCTTGCCCTGATGGAGTGGAGCCCTTCCCTGAGGGCTCAAGTGCCTTTCTGAAGCTGGACCTTCAGACCCAAACACCGCAGCACCTGAGTCCCGACTCAGCACCCAGGGGGCTCATTTGTTGGTAATGCTGCCCCATCGATCCCGTGGTGTTGCAGGAGCTGAACGAGGCCCATTATGCCCTACTCAAGTGACAGAAGAAACTGCAGCTGTAACTCAGATTTCCCTGAGCCTTTCTAACCACTTAATTGCCTTGGCTTCCCGACACGTGCCTTCCTGCTGTCCCAGCAGCACGGAAAGGTGCAAGGCTGTTCTCTCCATAAATGAGAACTACAGCTTGGATCTGTATGGGGAGTACATATTACATATCCAAGCGCAGAGAAACATAACAGAGCACCCATGAGAGCCGAGAATGGCTTCAGAAAACAATCTATAAATCTCTGGTGTTATCTTTCTGACAGCCTCCTAATCTCTGCAGGTTGTTGTTAAGAGCTGCATTAAACTAGCCTGTCATTGATCCCAGCTCTCACTGCTTCTCCAAGAGATGCACTTCCTGTGATCAATTAGGAAAAGAGACAACAGCTTCTTAAAAGCATCTTTACAACAGGACCTTGCAATAACATATCTTCCCAAAATGTGTCTCTCTGACATTTACATCATACTTTGTCAAAGTGCAGCCAGCATCTGCACCAGCAATGTTATTCAGTCTGAGATAAGTGAAAACCTTAGGTTCTTCATGTTGAATCATCATTTTTGCCTCCAACTTCACCCCAAGTGAACACTTAGGTTAAAAATGTGCTTGCAATTTCTTATTATTTAATTAATTTTTAGTCAGGCTTAGATTAGCTCTGGATAGTAACTGCCTTACTCTCAATGCCTTCTTAGGGGGAAACAGGCTGTGAACCTGCATCCTCAAAACTTTGAGAAGCAGCCTGCTTATTGCCCCAGTGTGGCACAGAAACTTAGCACTGGTAAGAAAAATACTAAAAAAAAAAAGTGTATAACTATTAGCAATGAGGACTTGGTATTGGATTTCTGCCATGTAAATTGTGTTTCTCCTGGCTTGTGCACTAGGTGGAAAAGGTAAAGGTCATTTTTACCCCCATTCTAGCCAAGGTAAAGTCTCATTGTTTTGATGAACTTTAATTTAATGTATTTATCTTCAGGAGGTTACTGTCCAAGTATTAGAAAATGATTGGGTCCATGGTTTCTGTAAAGCCTGAATGTAGGGTAGACAAAATCATGTAGAGAAGGACAAGTAATACTGTGTCCTGGTATGGTGGCTTTTATACTGAGCTATTTAATTCCAGAATAAATTTTATCATGCATATCAACACTGGGCTTTCCTGTGCCACTCCTCCTGCATGTATTTTTAAAATGTTTTTAAGCTTAAAATTAAGAAAATATTGGCCTTTCAACTACTGTGCTTTTTTAGTACTTGGAGCAGTCTGTCACCTCAACAAGGGAATAGAGTGGAAGAGAAAGATAATCTTTTGAATTTAGAATACATATTCTCTGGACTCATATTTTCTGGACTACAGCGAGATGAAGTAGCACAAATGCTGCTGGACTAGTTTTCCATTTCACATCTTTGTAGCCACTGACAAAGAAAGCTAATTGTGTGTCTTGGCCTTCAGGAATTCTAAGATGAGTTTTTCTAAAATCCCGCAAAGGATGGCTCTGTTTCTGTGTGCACTGGCAACACCCCGTGTAATTAGCAGGCTGAGCAGGAGAGCTGAATTTAGCTCACTAGCTCTTAAATGCAGTTGCTTTCATTTGTTTACTGAATGTCTCTACCCACTAAAGGCTAATGAACTGGTAATGGATCTGTCAGAAAAGGGAAAAGACAAATACCTCTAAATGTTGCTATTGTAGCCTAAGAATGTGGCTATTATTGCTCCTCTAACTCATGATCTTCGTAAGAGGGAAGGTGGTGGGAGGTTTGGTATTCAACGGGTGTAAGAAAGCACAAACATAATTTATGAACTGATGGAGTGGAAGGGAGGAGAGCAACAACCCTCAGGAAACAATAAAATAAGCAGGCATATTCTTCTTGCATATTTCGGTGATGGCTTTTTCATCTATGTCCCTCTGCTCCTGTGTAAAGTATATTCATCTTCCCAATTTTTATTTGTGCTAGATAGAACCTTAAGAAGTGAAGCACTGCTTGAAGTTGATTAGCTGTAACAAAGGGCCAGTCAGGTTATCAGCTTCAGGTGTGATGGGGAAATGCAGTGGTCAGAGTAATGCCCAAATAATAAATTCAACCTGATTTAAAAAAGGACATTTCTCTCTGAAGAATGTGAAGAAAGCATGTGGTCACCACTTGCCTGAAAATTACACTTACTATGTTTTGGAGCTTGAAGCATATTTTTTTGTGAAATAAAATTCCAGTCTTCTAAATCTGCATTACTCAATTTGGCCCAAAATATTCTCTGAATGCAAACAGCTAAGAAAGCTCTGGGCAGGCTGCCTTTGCAGTTGAGTAGATGTAATATTAAGTGCAATCACTGAGACATCAAAGCTTTTTTGCATAAGATTGCTATGCTAGTGCAAGCAGACCAATGTTTATGCATTGAGTAAACAGCACTAGTAATGCTTTAACAATAAAATCAAATAATTTCTGCCTTTAAGAAATAATAATTCAATTTCATAACATTCAGATATTGGAAGGGTTCTTCTGTCTGATTTTTAACAGCTCTGACTTTTGGAAGCAAAATATGTACATAAGTCAAACTTTTTTTTAATGTAGTATAGTTTTGGGGTTTTTTCCCCTGTAGTCTGTTGTCACTCCTTCTACATAGTTATGTAGTTTAATTTTTTGTCTTCAGTCTCCTCTGGTGATATTATTCAGCACTTGTTAAAAATTTATGAGAGGACTGTGTTTATGACCCATATTACATTTTATCTGGTGTTGTTTCATTCCTTCTGCATCTGGAGGCTGGGACAGGGTCGACTGTACCTTGTGTAAGAGTTTGACTCCGGACAAGTGTGGAGGAAGCAGAAGAGACTCCTGACTCTCAGCTCAGACCTTTGCCTAGAATCAGAGTTGTTTCTTTGCTCTTACCTAGCAAAAGCAGTTTGAATTTTGAAATGATTCATGGCTACAGGAATAGATTGGTTCCATCACTGCTGCTGTTTGCTGAAGCAAGGGCACAGAGTTGCACCATCTGCATTAATTCTTTATTCCTCTCCAGTAGGAGATATTTCTGCTGACTATCTGAAGACAGTTTTCAGTTTCTTACCTGTCTTCAGGTAAGAAACTTTTAAGATAATATAGTTATGGGATGTAGATTAACACAACAGTTTTTAGGGGCACAGACAATTGCAGCCTAAATTTTTGCAAGTAAGGGGTAAATAACCTAATCAGTTTTTAGGTGTGGCATGGCCATTGGAAGAATTTCAAAGATTTAAAGACTAAAAAAGAGGTAAACTTACCTTGCTTCTGTGGGGCGGGGGGAGCCCAAAAAGCCAAAGAAAATTTCTGTTGAAATCAAGCTATTGGAAGGAGAGTCACTCCTGAAGAACATATGATTGAAGGAAAAAAATATGGTATTTCTACTTTCTCAGAAAACACTAATATACCCTATGCAGCTATGATTGCTCTCCATGCAAATATGTGCCCTGACTGATTGTTAATCAGGATGGTATCTAGGTGCTGTTGTGAAAAGAAAATGTATTTTAGTTCCTCAGCAGACTGTCACGACTCAATCAAAACTTAGCCCAGTATTTTCTGTAACAACTTTGTAGCATTTCTTAAAAGTGATTTTAGCAACAGTCCTTTCTGAAGCCCTTGTTATTTTTAACATCACAGGTGTAGGTTTGACAGGAATTAAATGGCATTACACATCCCTGTGAGGTGTCTCTCAAACACTGAGTGCCCTGGTCGTGGCACAGAGAGGTGTGCAACCCCCAGCTTGTGAGAAATGTTCTAGCACAGCTCCTTGCCAGCACTGACACAGCACTGCACACGTCTTGGTCAAGGAATTTTGTGACTCCATTCCACTGTCCCGCAGGACTGTGGCACCTTGGGCTCTTGGGGACCACAGTGTCACCTTCTCCTGGGCTCCTGCTTGCACATTGTCCCTATAGCAACCAAACAGCTGCTAATTTGGAGAGGCAATGTTAGGAAATATTAATATCTTTGACAGTTTACTCCTTTTGGAAAACCAACTTACTTTTATTGTGCCTTGCTTTTCATTTCTTCCCCTCTGCCATCTGTTCTTGTTGAAAACAAAGTAGATGGTGTGATGAGTCAAATGCAATCCATGCACCAGTGGGACATACAATGACAGCAGACCTCCACCCCAATTTTTACTTGGAATTCTGTGATCAGTCCAAGCCTTACCTAGTCCTGACCTTGACCAAATCTTCCTTTCATCTGAAAGTAATATAGGAAAAGGTGTTTGCTGCAATCTGGAAAAACTGTCTTTATAGTATGTGACTTCTTTTTTGTTCAGATTTAGTAACATTGTTCTGTGTTTGTAAAGGATCCAAGCTGTTGAAAAGTTGAAATGTATAGTTTTTGTTGAAGAATGCATACTGTAAAAGACTAATGTTCCTTTTTAGATCATTAGATCAGCATAGATGCCCAGACAGATGCTGTCTCTACACTAACATGGAACTTGTCAATAGATGTCACTCTTTTTTGTAGACATTGCTTGTAAAATTAAAAATTACACTGCAGTAATACATTTAATTTTAGATGCATGCAAATACCTTGTTAGACTACTTAGCCTATTTAGCTTATATGTCTTATTTAGCATTTAACATTGCATTTTAAAATAAATGGAATTATATATATAGTATAGACATTTATAACTCAAATTATTTCCAGAGTAACATCATTAACCAGAGAAATATCCAACCTGTCTTGCAATAGCTTTGCAAAATCATTGCTGTCACTTCATAAGGACTTGTTGAAGAACACCTGTGTTAAAGAATCATAAAAAAATGGAAAATAAAGTTCTTCTTTCTGTAGATTTCCTCACAGTTTTGCATTTTGAGGTTTCTATCATAAACAGGCTGTTGTTTTCATAGCATGTTTTGAAGTTTAGTAAATAGCAGATTCCTGCCACTAGGTTTACATGAAGAGTTTCCAGAGAGAATTGCTGGTAGCACAAGAAAATGCTGCCTTTACAGTGACAGCTGTATTTACTTTGTACCTCACCAAAAAGCCTGGGATTGATGTGGCAGGGTGTGTTCGTGTCAGGGATTGCTCTGGAAGGCACTGGCAGCATGTGTGCTCCTGTGCTTGTGTAATTCCAATAAAATTGATATTGCTGTTCAGGTCAGGCAGGTTACAGCCACAGCTCAGAATGATTCTGCTCGTAAATTTACCTTTGTTCCTCCTACCTGCATCTTGGTTTCAAAATCCCTCTATCTCAGCCCATAAAACTTGGATGGCTGCAGAACTTCAGGGATATTCAGCAGAACTGCAGCAGTTGGGTATCCAGTGACCACCTGCATTGTGTTACAAGCAAGCTGCAGGCTTCCTTTGCTTGTGTAACTTCATTTTGTAAACCACAGTTTAGGCTGTGGTTATTATGCATGAACAATTATTTCAGTAGGACTGGAGAATAATTGAATTTGTGTAATGTTTTAAATACTTTGCTTGGAAGTGAGAGCATATATGGAGTTTTAATAGTTTCTGTCCATAAAATTCATTGCATTTATTAATAGAAAATACAAGGCGTTTCATTACTGAGTTTACAAGAGTATTTGTGATACAATCTGCATTTGTTATCAGAATTTTTAAAATGTCTCTCTGGACTATGAAATTGTTAAAGATTTTCAGGAAAATACTGAGGAAGAAACATAGTGTATGTGGACAAAGCCTTAAATACTATAGAAAGTGAGTGTATTCTGCAGACATTTCCTTATTTCAAAATGGGGGTTTTAATTTTTAATGATTCTTCAGTACTTTTAGCTAGTGATTTCTTGTCATGTTAGTTTTAATAATTTTTTCTTCCTTTTACCTACATGGATATGATGAAATTTTTATTTTTATGTACTAGGAAGAATGGCTTTCTTGAGTCACTTAAAAGCCATAGAACTTAGGTCTAGTTAGATCTTTCTGGAGGTTTTGGGGTTTTTTTTAGTAACAATTAAGTTATACTATATTCCAGCAAGTATTTTAAAGGCCAGTTCAAACATGAAATTTAGCTAAGGCTCATAAAATTAAGTGTGTCCCTAATATCCTAGTTCAAAGTGCTGCCCTTTTGAGGATTTAGTGGCAGACCATGAAGAGTTTGGATGTGCCAGATCAAGCACTTGGGTGGCAGCGCAAAGCCGAGATAGCTCAGATTGTGAAAACAGATGTCCCTGTACTTCCAAGGCTCCAGCCTGTAATGAGGGTTCTGGCATTTAAGAGCTGGAAAGGAAATGTAGGTGAGGTCAACAAGGTCAATGCACATGGCAGTCAGACAGAAGCTGGCATTGGGAATGTATCTCACCATGGCCGTAGACATTAATTAAAGAAGGATATGTAATGACAGAAACCACAGATACATAATGACAGGTTGCACACACAGCATGAAACGAGTGAAATCAAAATTAGGAAAGGAAGTGGAAACAGAAAAGCATTATGGAATCACAGATCTCACTTGGGTGTTTAGTATGTATCTCCAGGGCAGTATAGATTTTGACAGCATGGCAATTCTAAGAGAAGTCAACAGGTCCTGAAATCCTTTATTTGCAGTACAAAGAGTATAGTTTTTCAATGTGGCGCTTAGATGAAAAAGCTCTGGTTAACCAGAGATGTCTGTTTGCTGTGTCTGTTTCCTCTTCTCATTAAGTCTTGGCAGTAGTATAGACAAAATTCAGAATTTCTCTGAAATCTAAATCCTTAGCATGATTGTTCTCAGCAATTGTATATATTCTCACCCACCTAGGCCTAATAATTTTAATGAAATGTAAAAAAATTTAATCCTTTTAGCACTAGAGTAAAATTGTAGTTTAGAGTGACCAGAATAGCAAGGCTTAAACTAAATGGTGAATTTGAATAGTAGATATCTTTTGTGACTAAGTTGCATATACTTCCAGAGAAGACTTGGAAGCTCTGAACTTCCCCTTTTAAGATGGTCCAACATAGATCAATTTTGTCTTGAATTTCTGATGGAATTGGAGGTTTTGTGCTTGTTTTTAGTCACCATCATCTCCTGGAATAAAAGAGTTCTGAAGAAACCCATGTTCTAACACCCTTTCCTAACCTTCCTAAATGGAGGGGTAGCAAAGAGAAAAAAAGTCCAAGTAGGCCTCCTAAAATATTACTGAATTTGGATATGCTGTAACAAACTACCGTCAAGGATTGGAGAAGGGCACAGGTGAGAGCTGCACAGAGATTATCCCAGTTTGTGCCAAGGACTAAACAATCCCTGATTAGCTCCTGGATTAACTGGAGCTTCATAAAAGCATTGTACAATTATCTTTTCTCCCTGTTTGAGCTCTGCACAAGAGCTTTACAGCCAGAGCCAAGGATCTTACAAGGATAGAAAATGCTGTGATTAAAACCTTGTGGGGTGGTTTTTTGTGTGTTTTTGTTTGTTTGTTTTTGTTGTTGTTTTGTGTTTTGTTTTTTCTTTTTAATAACAGGCAGGCAGCAATTTCTATCAAACTGCTCTGTACATGAAAATCTGTCTTGCCAAAGCTGGAGTTGACTAATCACATGATGCTAGTTAATAACGATAACATGTCCCAAACTTGCCTCAGACAACTACCAATTTGTTTTTTCAGATACAAATAATGTCATTTTCTCTAGAAACCCCTCTTTTCTATAAGCTTGTGTGATACTGTGCTCAAGTACCCATATTTCATCAGCATATGGAGCAATAATAAACAGCTATGTTGTCTCCCCTTTTGGAGCTTGATTGCAAAGAGCCATTTTCTGTCAGGCACTGGGAGCTTGTTTAAATATTGTGCTCTGCATCATTGTATCTTCCCAAGAAGCTGTTTAATTTTGTCTAAACATTTTAATTGCAATCCTAAGGGAAGGGAAGTCATTGCCCATATTAAACATGAATCCCATTATACTAAAACGTTTATGTTTCTCAAAGGCTATTTATAGCTGCTTTCCTAGTGTATGAAAATGTAAAAAGCCAGAGCGCCACAATCATCTCCCTGGCTGTGCTTGCCAGGCTGAGCCTCAGCTTGTTTATTCCAGTGGTCAGGGAAGGCACATGAACAGGGCTCCTTTCAGCATTCCTGGAATTCCTGGAAACAGGGATGAGTGGCTTGTGGAGCCAAGGCAGGTGCCAGGGCAAGGGTGTGCTCAGCAAGGAGAACAGTGTATGGATGTACGTCCCAGAGGGGCAAAACCAAACTGGAATTGAATAACTGGTAATTCTGCCATACACCTGTAGTGAACAGGAATGGAGATGTGTTGCCATATTCTTGTCAGAAGTGTGGTGCGCATCTTGTTCAAGATGGAGTGGGTTTGTTTGCGTGCTTGATTCAAAATACCCTGAACCAGTGTGAACCACTGGTCATACAGAGCCTACCCTGTCTGCAGGGTTAGATGATTTCAGATGATCTCTGCAGGGTTAGATGATTTCCCACTCACGGCAGCAACCATCTGTTCCTCCCCCCAAGTGGCCAGAGTCTCTACTGCTAGTAACTCAGACAGATGTGGTTTATAGATGCAAATGTCTTTGCATTTTGCACTAAATGGAACTTGCATGTAGCTGTGGAGCTGTTCCATAGCTTCTCACTTCTCAGGAGTTCAGGAAGCCAGTAAAAGTCCAGCTTCATCTACAGGAAAACAAATCTGGGCAACGGGCAACACTATAATCAAGGGAATGTGGGGATTTAACACCCAGTACAATTGCTGTTGCTTTAACTATGCCATCAGGAGAATGTGATTTCTTCCAGATTATTAGTGAATCTCATCCTTAATATGAGCAAACGTAGTTTTTAACATTTCATAGAAAGTATCACTAATAACAACACAGCACTCCTGGCAATACCAATAGCATAAAACCCATTATTTTCCTGCAAACTACAGAAAGTGCAGCTTAAATTCTTTCAAAGGCAAAACATCTAAGGAAGAGAAAGAGCCATTATATATTTCTCAGTACTCAGCAGAGTCTCATATGTTTTTGTGTTATTGACAAGAATGAGTTTTCCTTCAAATAACATTTTCAATAAAGAAAATAAGGTTTCTGGGAAAACAACATGGTATTTATAAAAAATATTAGAATTCCTGAAAAACAATTTAATTTGGATTCAAAGACAGAGAAATCTGAAAAATATAAATAGAGAAGGTTTATTTTTTTTGTTTCCCTCAAAGATACTTATTTTTAAACTACTATTATTTTTTTGGAGTTACTATAGGATAGCATTCAAGGAAATTTTCTCCTCCCTGAAAGAACTTCCCCCTGTCCCCAGTATATTGGGACTGGCTGTAAATATCTCACTGAGCTAGCTGGCTGTAGACGGAAATTTCTTTCTGTTCATATATCATTATCTAGGAATAAACTATAATAAAAATGAAAGAGTAGTAGAAAGTGCCAGTGAGAGGCAAGCTGTATCACCAAAACTTGCTCTTCTTTTCCTGTCCTTTCTCCTCCTTGACAGTATTTAATAGACCACCTGACCCTGCTGACAACAAAACTGTGAAACTGCATTTTCTAATATCCACAGCATCACAGGGAGCATCCATTTCTAGGAACCCCAGAGTGCTGAGCTAATATTGCAGGCTTATTTGGTCCTACATAATTAGTTATAATGACAAAAAGGACTAGCAGAACATAAAACCTTTCCAGCAGGCACTGTCATTTCTGGGTGGTGTTTTATATTGTCTAGACTATAGCACTGTAGCTTTCCAGCTCTGATGGAGCCTCAATTAATGTGCAACATAAAGGAGGGTGAAACATTTTGATTACTTGGAGTGTGGAGAGAAGAAATGATGCTAGCAATGTATTTTAGCATATTAATCTTGCCCTTTTTAAAAATAACATTGCAATTATTTTTTTCTTGATGTTAAGAGGAAATTAGTGCCTTGCAAAGCTTATACATCAAATTAAACAGGAAGGAGACAGACATATATTGTGTTTAGTGCGCTTGTAGCCCAAGTAACTACATATGTCTGTGTGAATTTGTGCATGTTCATGCACACATGAATAATTTAGTCAACTAAATAATAACAGGACGGGAGCTGAAATTGGACATTTTTACAAGGGACATTTTTAAGTGCTATCAGTGCTTGGAGCTATGTCTACATACCAAAATTGACAACAGGCAGAATTTAACACCTTTAATTTAAATGGTGCTAAACTTGCCCATTTCTTGTGTAACTTATTAGTTAATATTATTGAAAATTTTGGTCACTGTCAACAGATTTGTAGATTTCATCATCTTGGGCCTGTCTAGAGTCATTAATTTGTCAAGCTTAAGATCAAGAAGAGGCAGTCATTTAATGACATCAGAAAATGCCTGACTGGTACACTAGTCTGAATGTCTGCAGGGAGTGGTCAGGAGAATCTTTGCATTGGCAGTCAGATGTATTTCTTTAGGTTAATACTGTGGGTATTTCATTTTTCATGCTAAAAGTTAGTCTGACATGCAGGAAAGAGCTTTTGGAGAAAAACAGATAATGGAAGAGTGACTAAATACCATATATATACACCACAGTATAAATGATACCTACTGACAAGCAGTCAGTACAGAGTGCAGAAACCCAGCACTCCTTTGTTAAATTTGCTTTAAACTCCAGATTTAATTTGTTGTGGACTCCTGTGCCACATAGCCTTCCTCAGTGCCCAATTCAGAGACACGGCTCAGGCAGGTTCTGTTTGCCATGCCATATCCCAACAGAGGGCAAGGCTGAAGAGAAAGCTTCCAGTTTCAAATACAGACTCTTGGCCAAGAAGTGCATCCACTTAGAGGAGACACTTTGAGGTCATACAGTTTTAATCCAAATTTCTGATTAAAGAGGGTCTGAGGCTTTTCATTTCTCATTCCAAATTACACCTGAGGATTTAGAAGTAACAGCAGAACACATTGCCAAACATTCACTGAGTTTCTGCCTCTCTTTTTCCTCCATATTAATATTAAAAAAGCCTTTTGCTATCTGTAGATATTTGGTGGACTGACTTTATAATCCTATATCTATACTGAGTAATTATATTCATGTGTCTTCACTGTAAGCTGCAAGTTAATACTTTGTCCTTCAGAAAAATCTGGCAAAATTAGGGAGAAGGAGAGAATCATTCCTTCTAAACCTCTGCAAATATGTACCCATTTCCAGTTGTGATACTGTGATAATGTAGTGCTTATCACATACTCTTTGCTTTTCTCAGTTGTGTTTTTGTGATTATTATAAGACTGGTCTAAAACTGTGCTGTCCCCTGCCAATTTGTCATTTTTATGACAGAAGCAAATGTCAGACTTGAGCAGTGACACAATGTTTTGACTTCTTTGAATATTATTTAGCAGTGTAAGTTTGGAGCAGTTCACATTTGGCTGGCACTTTTGTTTGTACCCAGTGTGAAACCTGCTCTGTGCTTAGATCAAAAGGAATCATCATTCTGATTCACTGAGCATAAGGAGTCATAAAGATATTCTTATAACACTCTGGCAAGGACAAAAAAAAATAGCTTGGCACTAAACCGTGTATAGGGCTGTGATTATAACATAATGGCAGTTGATGAAAATGAAATCCATTCCTAGAACATGACTGTAAAGATTTATCTAAATATATTGTGTGAGAGGTAATTTGCTGGCTCTGGTTTGGCAGCAGGACCAGGGGTGCAGAACCAGGCACAAGGGTGGGTTATGTCTCAGGGGGACTTGCAGAAGAGTTCAGCTGCTGTTTCACCCTTTTGAACCTTTGTGCCACAGATGCTCCTCTGTTTTACAGAGCAAAGCCTGAGATCTGTAGACTCAAAGAGCAGTAAAAGGCGCTGGCATACCCTAACATAGGGGTGGTCCTGACATTTAAAATTAATAAACTTTTTGTAGGCACCTAAGTCTTGTTTGGATTTTGATAAAGTTTCCTTTGTGCTTTTCTGGAGAAAACAGTAGATTAGACATATGTATGTGACTTACAGACAATTTTGCCAGAACCTTTAACATTTCAGTTATGCATTTATTTGTAGATAGTTATTAAAAAGCACAGAGGAGAGTATCCTGTTTTCCCTTTATTTCTGTACCTGTGGTAGCTGACTATAGCCTGCAAAAATCACGTGTGCCTCAGGTCACGCTGTCAGTGAGGACAATACCAGCTGATTTTCCTCTTCCCTGGTGGCTTTTCAGAGGAAGAGATTTTTGCAGCCTCATGAGTTGAGCCAGGACAGAGAAAGAAAAGCAAATTATGAGAGAGACAGAAACGGCTTCTTTGGTGGCAGATAATTTTCTCATTCAAATGTACTTATTCTTAGAGGTGGTCACCCTGAATTAACGTTTTCCTGAGCCATGTCAGATTTGATCCAGAGAAGTATAGTTTCAGCAAAAGTCATAGTTTCAGGAGAAAAAAGGATTTTGCATTTGGAACGTGGAAGCCAGCACATTGTTTAGGAAATGGGCCTCTGGGATCTCAACCTATCATCACTGAAGTGTGAAGTTCTAATTGTTTTGCTTTTCATAATGTATCTGCTACATAAATATTATTCAATACCTGCAAATTTGCACTAGTGGGAAATGGAGAGATTATAATGCAGGGAAGATTTATGCCAGCTAGATGCTGGGCTGTCATGATTAAAAATTTTCCACCCATTATGTGAATCCTATTGATCATTGCAGGAAGCAGAAAATTGTGCTGTTCATTGATTTTGCGTGGCTGCAGAATGCATTAGGCCTGATGCATTTGATGGGTAGCCAGGTTTTCAAAGGAAGTTCAGTTAAGCTAATCTTAGTTCAGAGGAATATGCACAATGGAATAAGAACCCTTGTAATTGCAAGAGCAAATGGAAGAGTCAGAGGACTATATTATGAGCCATATCAGCAAAAGAATTAGACATGAGCCTTCCCAAGACACAAGAGTAAAACGCATCAAGGCTTTGATGCTGCTTTTCATGAACGTAGCAATTACTGGATGAATTGGGTTTTAGTTTCTTACCCATCAGCCAAGATAGTGAACAAAAAGCAATTAGTTCTTCTGCCTCAGCAAAGGGGGGTTATCAGGTTTTCATCGACTCCTTAAAATAATATGGTGAAGAAATGAGTTTGATTCTAAAAGTAGAGCAGGAAGGGTACAAGGGCAAAGGGGAGAGAAAAAGAAAATTTGCAGGCAGAGGAATTTTACCTTTGAAATTTGTTTCTACCAATTTGGTCCTTATTATCTCTCTTTTTATTAGCTTATGATAATGCTTAGTGTCATCTCTGTATCACAAGCTGCATTTCCTATGAACAAAGGCTTTGAGCAAATTTAATCCCCAAAATAAATTCTGTCAGTATCTAATGCAGGGATTAATTCCAATCTTAGAAATAAAGAGAAGAAAAGATTATTTTGCATCCCAGCTGGATGCTGTCTTACTGGCATGTTAATACAATGTAAAGAGTTACATCTCTGTGATAAAGGAAATATTAAAATTGCATGTATCTTTGGGTAGTACATTAACTCTTCCTGGAAGTCCAAACATACAGATCATTCAACTTCTGAGTCACTTCTAATAGTGACACCCAAGCCACTTGGATCCTGCAAAACTTTTGAAGGGTACATGCCCTTAAGCATAAGAACATATTTAGTCCAGATTTTTGTTCTTTACTTGATAGTTCTAGTCATTTCATCATCAGAAATGTGTCCTGAAGTTACTGTCTATAGAGTATGTTAATACATTTTATTAAAAAATGCCAAAAATGCTACCAGCAATATGAAGTAGTATTTTTAAAGAATATATATATATATGTGTGTGTGTGTGTTTACTCACATCATAGATTAGGTGAAAAAACCCATATGGGTCTTATTCCATTCTTACTGGTTTATGTCTTACGTCAGATTTTCAAAACCGTTTCTGCAGCAATGACAAATGTGAAAGCACAGCTACTTTAACTTTCACATATCATTAGGTGAACAAAAATTGTATTTGACCTTCTCTGCATAAAACTAGTAACAAGTGAGATTGGAGAGTTCTGTTTATGTGTTTCCTAGTGGTTAATAACCCTGAGGGGGAAATGGAAGATTTTGTCTTAGTACTGAAAAGATGCTATAACTGTAAACATGAGTGTGAACTCTTCAAATAAAGTGACATCATAAAAACTGATCATCATAAAAATCTATGGAAAGTTTTCACTCTTTTGTTCTCCATTAAAGGCACAGATCATAGTGAGCATTTAATCTTGCCAGCAGACTAAGAAAATTTCAGTTAAAGTTTATCTGTGACTAAATCCTACAAGCATTTAAAGAGTAACTCTGAAATCCTACAAAGATGTATCCCACATATGAAGCTTTGGAGAACAGAAATCCTAATCTGTAATGAAGCAACAAAGCCCTGTACAGTAGTTTAGCTATTGCACTGCTTTCTAAATATAGCCACGTCTGGGGGATTAAAGCAACAGCAACAAAAACAGTGCTGTAACATAAAACGTCAGGAATTGAAAGAATGGGGAATGACATAAGGAACAAGGATCACAGCTCTGCACTGAGGTCTTTAGCTGTGCAACCCAGAGGATAGATTTGCTCTTGTCTGGAAGCCAGCCCAGCTCAATTTAAAAGACCGGGTTCGGGAATTACTCAGACACAGCATGTCTGACTAGACTGGAGCAATTGAAATATTTGCCCACACAGTTGCTTATCAGACAATGTATTCTCCTTTTGACAGACCTTTCATCAATGTTATTTAACAGTTGTTTACTCCTAGAACATCCAATTACCAATTAAATGTTATTAAAAGCATTGCATCACTTTTCACTGATTTAATTCTGCTGTTTCCTCAAGAAGATGTCATGGACCACAGGCTTTAACTTTTTCCAGCAGGCAAATCTGAACTGTAATTCTGTACTGTGCATCAAACTGCATGCCTATAAATAATGATGGGTGAAAAATGAGCACATCCAGAAACCCTGGGGTAAAACCAAAAAAATTACTGATAGATAAACCACCTGCTAGCTTGAGGTTCTCTGCTGCAAACCGGAGGGTTTCCTCTCTAATTTTGCACAATATTTCATGGTGACAGCCTCTGAGATTTTAGGTCTGTAAAAGCCACTGTACTGCCCATATTCCCTGTACTCACAGTAGTTGTCAAAAAATCATTGCAAGATAATTATGGTAAGCACCAAGACAAAGAAAATGAGATAAAATGCAAATGAAGTGCGATGATTTTGAAGCTGTGGGGTGTGATCTTAGTGACCTCCTGTGGGGCTGTGAAAAGGCACAGAAATGAGCTATATAGTCTTACTGTTTCATAATTTTTGCCATAAGATTTATTTTGCTGAATCCTAAAAGCATAAATTAGATGTTCATAAGTCACTTTACTCCTACTCTGGAGGGCATATAGGAAATATGGGAGAGGAAGGGAGAGAAGCAGCTCTGAAACTTGAAATTAACATTTTCATTTTGTGTTGTTAAAGACAGAATTTTTGTTTCTTGTGAACCCTGTGAATGGAAGCTATCAAATATCATAACCAAGTCAGTAACAGACCACTGTGGCTATTAACAAAAAGAAGTAAAAAAAATATATGATTTGGCTTTTAAACCATGTTGTTGGAATATATTCATTTATCTAAAACTTAGGGCTTCTGCTATGGAGTCAGGCTCATCTGCAAAAGGTGTCCTGCATCCCATCTGGAAATTAATAGCTCTTTGTCTATCATGGCTTCATAAAGGAACGGTGCTTTGGATAAAAAGCCAAACAAAGGTCAATATTGTTTTCAAGAGGAGGAAAGTACTAGTTTGTTGTTTTGCTTGATTTGTTTTGGGGTTTTCTTTACAGGGATTTTTGAACAGGAAAGAGAACCAGAAAAACACAAAATTGTGGCACAAGACCATGAAAAATTCACATAGAAAAAAAAGAAGATTATTGATGAGCTGTGTAGAATCCATGTAAGGGTCCAAGATCATGGTCATTATTATAGTTCACAAAATTTGGGTAGTTTTACAGTGTCCAGCCTCCAGTAATGGGATGTCTCATATGAGTCTTCTAGCAGGGAGGGAATCTTACCAGTTTGTCTAAGGCAGGTGAAGCAGCAAATATTGTCATTATGATGGGAAAAGAGAGTTTAGCATAGTTTAAACTGAAATGAACCATTTCAGTCCTTATCACAGAATTTGTTCTATGAGCACTGAGGTACTCCACTCACTCTGGATGGGATCTTGTCACTGTGCCATGAGAAAACCCTTGTGTTTCTGCAGCCCTGGTTAAAACACTGTTGTTTTTTTGACAGATTTTTTTTCAGTAAAGCTTTCTCCTTTTCTTTCCTGAAATCTCATCTCTCTCTGGCCACCCTGCCCCCCCTGCACCCCATCCCATTGCCTGGAGATTTGTTAGCCGTATCCAATACATGTATTCAGAGCACGCACCAAGGCACAGCAGCTGGGGCTCCTAGAAGACAGAAGAATGAAAAGCTTTCTGGCAGAGTCCCTGAAACACAGGTAGAATGAGTTCCTGAGGAATCCCAAACAGCTCGAGTGTTAAAACAGCTCATATCCATTTCTGGGACTTTGCTGTCAGTTCACATATTTTTAATCTGTGGCGTTTCCTGACCTCTAGCTTTGCATCCTGGCTGCATCCTGCAATCCTAGAAATGCCTTTTGGTCACCAAACATTCTTTGTTATAGAACTCCTGAAGATTTTAGTTGTGTAAGCTCACTTTTCTTCCAAATGTCATGGTCCATCACAGTGTTTTAAAGTATTGCTCATTTGGACAGCTACATCCTGATAAGCACAGAAAAGCAGGTTATCACATTCTTCCTGGCAGGTCATGCAAGACTTTTATGCCTTATTTGTGTCCCAAATAACTTTGATCATTCCACAAAACATCCTATTAAGCATTTGCTATTTAATGATGCAAATAGAAGACAAATTTTCATATCTGAAACTGGTTTTCCTCCCTTTTGATGGAAATTGAGGTTGTTTTTCAATTTCCATTAGATCTCCTTTTTAATTATAAACCATGCTTTCTTTTATTTCAGACTGCTAAATGCAGTGGAACAAAACTTATTTCAGAGCATTAAGTTCTATTTGGATTCATTTTAATTTTATTGCCACTTTGCCCATAGGGTTTGCCTTCTGTGTGTGTGTTTAGTAAGAGAAAACTACTTTTTAAAATAAAATATCATAAAAAATACATACTGGAAAGCAATGAAAGGTGCATGGATGGGGAGGTGGAAGAGAGAAATTCATAAATATCAGTTGCTAGAGGTGCTAAAATTAAGTGCTAGCTATTTGCTTACCCCAAAATTAGGTAAGGTGTGAACTGATGAGAGCTGAGCATGAATTCCATGCCATGTTTTCTATATCCTGTGTCCATCTGGCTTATTATAAATCTGCTCTGGTGAACGTGCCTCCAGCGCCCTGGGGAGTGTCACGCTCCATGCTCTGCCTCTTCCCCATCTGAATGCCTGCATCCCCGGGCAGCTCTATTTACCTAGCAATGGCTTTGGGCTGTCCTGGCCAGCTCACCCCCAGCTGCAGCTGTAGGGCCTTGGCAGGAGCTGCCTCTCCAAGCCCTGGGCTGCACAGCTCAGGGTGACCCTCAAGGAAATGTGAGCACAGCCAGGGAACTCATTGACCTTGTGTTCCCTGTGCTTCTTCACTGAAGATTTTAACTACTGCACTTGACCTTAATTTACTTAGAGCATTTAAAATGAGCTGAAGTTTAATACCTGCTTTTGTCCTTTTCTGAAGTGCAGCCACCATGAACTGCTTAATTAACTCATTAGGGCCCTAAGCCAAGCAGGTATCTAAGCCAACCTTGCCTTTAAGACCAGTCGTGAAAGGGCTGGAACTATCCAAGTCTCAACCCACAACATGTTGTTTTCCAAGCTTGAAAACCTCAGGCAACACAATGTGAAGTCAGAGTTAAAGTGTATTTGAAGACAAATTGACACACTGTTTTTCTTCATTTTAAAAATGCACATAGATCTCCACTTCTTTGCAAAAAGAATTGTCTCTTCAGTTCCTTCTTGATTTTTATTAGAAATTATTTGCAGCCTTCTAACCTGATGTTCCCTTATTTGCTTTAAGATTTCAGGTTGCCTCAGTGTACCTTGTTATCCAGATTGCTTCCACTTAGCCAGAAGCCAAATTAAAGGGGGGCAGCAAATGTAATAGAGCTCTGTTACTTCTCTTGTCTTTTGCTGTAAAAACTTTCTCTGGAGTACAGGTTTTTACTGTTGTGTTGTTTTACTTTTAACTGGTTTCCTTTTTTATTAGCAAGTTATAATTAAATTGGAAAGTGGTAGCAAAAAGCATTACTCACAGTGGAAAGTTATCCTTTGAGGTAAGGTTTCTTAGAGCTTTCCAAGGAAAGAACAAGCAGTAAGACAGGGAAGCAGATCTGTCATCTGAGTTAGATACAACTAGGAAGTAAAATACAGAAACCAAAATAACAAATGATATATTGTAAATCACATCCTCCTTTATCCTGATGGCACAAAAAGGAACTTCGGAGTATGCTTTGTTTGCACTAGAAATTTTCTTAGCAATTTCAAGAGTTTTGTAAGTTGTTTCTGCACCCTATACTATGTGGTAATTTTCTCAGTTAATTACATCTTAAATTCCGAATTCTGGGGAATAAATTTGCTCTTTCAAGCAAGTAAGCTCCAATGGATTAGAAGAATATAGGAAGAGTAAAAGATGTTGGCTGGAGAACATTGTTTCCCACCATGGAGAAAGCGAGATTCCATAATGTTCTACTGTTACATTTTTTGTTTTTTATGGAGGAAAAAAATACTCTGTGTTTCCCTTCAATGAGAAATGTTAAGCATTCTCTTGCTTATTCCCCAGAATAAAAATATTGGTTAAATATTTTAATCAGAATTATAAATAAATGATTAAATTATTACTGATATTTTATATTTCTGAGACTTGAATACAAATATTTCATTACCATAATTTAGATTCGTTTTAGTGCTTTTATTGTTACAGATTTTGTTAGCATACAGACCAGTATTTCTTTGTGCAAAGTTAGTTTTATTTCATTCAACCAACAGAAAGATCTCTTCATCACACAAATTTAGGTTTTTCTACCATAAGCTGACTTCCCTGCAATCTGCATGTCAGCCTAACCCATTCTTTCTGTGAAATGAAAGAAGTGGGAAAAAAAAAAAGAGGAAATAATGCTTTTTAATTCTATGATATAGTGACTGTATGGGAGGATAAATGCAGACCTTTTTCCATGAGCAACCATGAGGTAGCCATAAAGCTGGAGGCAGCAGCACTCCCTGTTCTCCTGGCAGTACCTACACCTGACGTGCTCATTCATACTCAAGGCAGCTACTGGCCTTTATAAAGGAAAGAAGAAAGCTAAATCCTTTTTTATAAATACATTCACAAAGTTTAGAAATCAGTCCAGATGAGGGAGGCAGTATTTCTCAAATATACCACTAACCATCACTTTAAAAATACTGAAAAAAAGCAGAAGCATGCTGTTTATTTTGGAGTAAATCTCATTGCCAGCTAAGTAAATTGTGCTCTCTTAGAAAAAATTTCCTGCTAGAAATAAATATATCTCAAAGAAGTAGTCTATTGGACTGAGAAAAATCAACCAACAGTGTTTCCTTAGGAATTCTACAAGTCACTTCTTTAAGAGCCTTCCCCCATGTGGTCATTTCTGTCAAGTTTTACCACATGTGGTCAATACAAGGGCATTGCACACACCCTCCAGCAGCCATGGAGCCATCATATCCTGCTTTTAGATGTATCATTTATGTACTGTTTAAGAAAACCTATGTAAATATGGACTGAATATTCCTATTTTGTGCTTCTGCTTCAGCATGCTGCAGAGAAATCTGTTTGAGTATTTCACAAAGCTATTTCTGAAGTTTTTAGTTCTCTGGTTCAATTGCTTCAGAAGCCAAAATTCAAGAGGTACATGCAAATGTTTGAGTTGGTTATCTGACTGAGCACATCTGAAGGGTTATCTCCTTTTTCTCTGAGAATTTCAAGCTCATTTTTTCTGTATCCAGTAGCCTTCTCAAAATGTAGCGTTTGAAGTCAGTGACAAGACAGATACAACAGCAAATTAGAAGGGCCATAGGATCTTGCAGCACAGTAATAACTTCAACTTTTTAGTGTAAGAAATCTTTAAACAGCAGTACAGAATTACTCCATTTGGTGATAAATCCCTGGGCCATAGCACCTTGAATGCCTGCATCTAGATGAGCCAGGTAATTTTATGGACTGACTGGAAATTCCAGATGACAATTAAAACCATGTAAAAATTACATGCACTAGGAAGCCAATCTAGTCTTATCAGCTTTCAAGGACTTGCAAGACAGATTCCTTCCTCTAATTTTTCTCATATTTGTTTTTTTTTTCATTCTCTGTGAAGAGATAAAGCATTAAATTAATTGGGAAGATACTCTAATGGCTTACCACAGTAACATTTACCTGCTCCATGTACAGAGGGCTTCAAGAGCATTTAAAAAGGAACACAGCACAATCTATTTTTCTCCATTCACTGGAAAATTTAGAGCCAAGTTTTGTGACAGGTAAAAAACAGTAAAATCTTGCAAATCTTCTAGCTTGGGCTGAAGAATGTGGGAAGAAGGGGGTTAACAGAGAAAGCACTGCAACTGCACTTTGGAGATCAGTAATTGTGAAGTGAAAACTCCTGCATCATCACAACTAAATTTAGATAAATTTTGTTTTCAGATGATAAAGGTTCATCATTGACCTGTTCTTCTGTTGCATTATTTGTGCAGCTGCTTGTGTTCCTATTAATGGTTAGAGTATTTACAGCCTATCTACCTGATTGTACAACAGCTTTTATAAAATTCCCTGCAAAAATCCTGCAGAATAGGTGAAATTTCAGAATGTATTTTTAGAAAGATATAAACTCTATTACATGGTGATTATCATGATGACTCTACAACATAATTTTTTAAATAATTAAACTGCTCAGATTAGTTTTACCCTCTGCTTGATTGCTGTATGGGTAGCTGTAATTAACCTCTACTGATGTTAATTATGCACAAAGTGGGATCTTGGAGCTGCTGACCATGCAATTTGTTAAACAACTCAGGAGGTACTATGTCTTGCATTGTGTTTCTATGTGCTCTTTTAACTTATGGCACAATGAGAAGTCAAAATGGTGAGAGTTGTGCTTGGAAAAAAGTTGCAAAGTTCGCTCAGTAAAGTCGTTGAAGTTCATTTATCTCCAAGTCAAAATGAGCAGAGGTGTCACCAAGATATTTCTGTAAATGTCCTGCTGTGAAAGACTTGTAGAAACTGATCAAGCCAAATTAGATGTGATTAAATTCCTCAGAGGACGTGTTTCATGAAGGCCCAGTTACAGGAACACCATTCCATGTAGTGCCTCTGCACTGGCTTTACAGATTGTGGCAGGAGCAACATGCAACAGTGAGGACATAAGTATAATCTCTTTCATGTTGTAAAGGTGTTGGTATTTCAATAGAAAGCTGCTCAGGGAGTTATCCTATGTAAAGATGAAATTTTATAGGTCAGTTTGTAAGATTTGTAGGAAAAATTCTCACTCCATTACCCTACACAGGATTAACTTCTGTTCCACAGGGATCAAATCAGTTTATCAACACACAGCTTCTCCAAACTGCAAGCAATGCTAGAATTAGAATTGCAAATAATTCTACAAACAGACTTTAGCAATTAGATTGAAGCAGCCCATTTTCTGTTAAAATGAAGAAAACTTAACTGGTTAAAATGTGTGTTAAAACAAAACATCAAGCTTGTGATTTGTTTGTGAACAAGTGCAGCAAAGAACCCAGGATAGAAGTTCTCCAGTAGCAACTGGGAGCTCAAGGATCAGTCTCTATCACTAGGACTGAAGCCTATGGGGCATCTGAAAATATCTATTATTTGGTAATCCCTTTATGGAAATATGGTCTTTATCTTCCAGTTCTGTTGGATAGGAGGAATAGCTAGGAGTAAAAATGTTCTGTTTAAGATGCTGGTCTTGTGCCAAGTTCTTATGGTCCACATGGCCATTTAGATTTATAGAGTTCCTCGGTGCAAGGGAAGCTTTTCAGAGTTAGTCCCTCACTTGTGCACTTTCTTGCCATAGAAAATATCTAGCAATAACTTGATAGTTTGGTATTCTTTGCATACTGACTAAATTGCTTCAATATCAGCATAAAAATAAATATCAATACATTATTAATATCACTTCTTCATATTACCGAATTTAATTTTACTGATGGTTTTGTGTAACTTGAATTAAAATGCACAATATAATAGTAGGACTAAGCCAATATAATAGGTAAACTTATTCAGAAAAATATTACTGCAATTGTAAATTTTTTTTAAAATATTTGGGAAGCAAAAAGTAAAAAAAAGATTGAGTCAATGTTTCTTTACATGAACTAAAATCGGGACATCTTTATGGCTGAAGAAGCTTCAAAAAGTTACTTTTCTTAAACCTAATCAGTCCTACATAAATTGCAGTATGTGAGTGTTATAGTGTTGCAGAGCAGTGTCATTTTACGTGACACAACAATAGAGTTTAGCAGTAAGATATAAAACAATACCACAAACTAGAACCAGGGTAAGAATTTTCCCCTCAGTTCTCCACCTTCAAGACTCAGTAGCAGCAGGCTGGGTGCTCCGCCTGCTTCTCCCCTCAGTCCCTGCCATATGGGACACGTGTGGCACCTTCCCGCCCAAGTCCTTGTCTCCCGTCCTCCTGGCTGGGATGGCCCTGGCAGGAGGCTTTCCTTGGATTGCCTCAATCTGGCCTCTGACCGTGGCTCTGTTCCTCTCTCTTCCAGCTCTTCAAGCCCTGAAGGAAGAAGAGAGGCTGTCCTGCACCAGCATCCTTCTTCAGCTGACCTTCCAAAGAAGATCTGCACAACTTTGTTCCTCAGCTGGATCAGACGTACCCGTGCCAGAGCAGGATGGACCAGCTGGAGCTCCAGGCACAGCTCTTGGTTCACAGAGCTGAGCCTGTGGAAGCTCCAGCAGCTCCTGCCATCTCTTTCCCTGTTGGCAGCTCCCTCCCTGCAACCCTCAGGCCCTGCCCATCCTCTCTTTACCTCTCAGCTCACCCCTTCCCTTCACTTTCCCTTAATAAACAGTTTGGGTTTTTCACTTGACCTGCGTCTCCGTGGAGCTGAAGCGGCACAAATCCTGAGCCTGGGGACACACAGGGCCGTGCTGCATTCCAGGCATGGACAGAGAGGAACAAGGGCAGCTGTGGCTGCAAAGGTCCCTGTCCTGCTGCTCCAGCTGCACAGCAGCGTGGAGTTAAAGGTCGTGCCAAGCACGCTGAAGGGGACAAGGACCCTGGGTTTTAGAAGAGCCAACTAGAGTGTGCTGTGAAGCCAGCCGTTTCCATTCCAGGGTTTCCATTTCAGCACATGCTATCAGCTTTCTGTATTGTTGGGCTCCCCATAAGGCAATCTTCCTCCTTTTTCCACCAAGCCTCTAATACCTCTAGACAGTTGCCCAGAAATAAGTGTAAAATTCTCTCTTCAATTCTATGGTTTCAGTCAATTCTTACAAATGCTTCCTAGTAGAAGGAATCCTAATCACTGTCCTTCTGCTCTCCTGTTATCATTCTTTTCCTGGGAAGTTGCACTCACTGCATAAAAGAAGAGGCAGTCCATGGGAAAGGATAGTCTTTTTCTTTGTCAGCTAAAACTATAACAGCCCAATGCTAGGACTGGTGGTAAAGTGTTCTGCATTTCCAACTACTGCCTCTTAGTATGTTGCTGTTTTTTTGTATATGCATCACATACACAATACATATGGATTTTAAGAATTGCATAAACTGCGTTCACAAAGTGGTAGAGCAGACAAATGATTTCCCCAGGACACCTGCCTGAGGTTTCTAAGCAGAATTTTATTTTACCTTCTGCATCTTTGAGCTTGTTTTCAGATAGTTTGCAATATGTAATAAATTTGCTAGGACTGCTATGAAAGCTCTTGGTAAACACCTTGGTCAGGGAAAACTTGGCAATCTACTATCTGCCTTTAGGGCAAGACCTATATACTGGAGTCTTTTCTTTCTCTATGTCACCTTTACAAAGATAACTAAGTCCCATCTTAAAAGTCCTTCCTATGGAAAGCACCCCAATGGTAATACACCTTCCTTATGGAACTCCCTCTGTCACCAAGTAGACCAAGTGCTGGGGTGCCAGAAGCTGTGTACATCCAGGGTTAAATACTCTATTTTTCACTTGCATTAGGTAGGAAGGCCAGATGCAGCATCTCACCAGCATCAGCAAGCCTGACCATATCTACTTCCAAACTACTTCAGGTGTCTCCACAAATCAGTGTCAAGCATAGCACAGCTCAGCTCTGTGCTTCAAAGACAGAGCAGTTGGTTTTAATCTACAAGTAAAATAATATTAATGAAGAAAGAAAATAAAAAAGACAGCTTTTCTTCCAGCTTCTTAAACTGTATTTCAGGCTTCTATAGCCAGGATAATTAGTTTTCTTACATCATATCCAGGAATGTAAACATTTCTTTATGCGGGGCCTTATACGTGAAATATGCTATTAGATCACTGTCTAGGGCATTTAATTGTCTTTCCAACAGAGTTTTGGAGAGGAGTTTTAGTTTCACCAGCTTAAAAGTCAGAAATCCTCCACAGACCTCGCTGAATTTTGCCCCTGGGGGAAAAAGAGGCCAAGACTTCATCTTGATCTTTTGGTAAGTAGTTTACAAAGTTTAATATATTACCTAAAGTTGATTTATTTGATGATTAATTTAATATTTCTAGTTCATGTTAGCTTTGAACGTAAATTTAAGTTTTAAGTTTCTGAAGCACTTTTGATCAAAAAAATTCACTGTTTTTAATAGTCATCTCTCATGGCTCCAAATCCAATCCATATTTGGCCAGAAACCTTTACTTTGTCAATACAATTCTAAGTGAGCATAAAAAACAGAAAATGAAAATCTGTATCAGCAATTCCTCTACCAAGATGGGCCACAAGTTTATTCCAGTCTGCCATAATGTGAAATGAGAACTGAACAAATTATTTTACAAGAAACTTCAAAATAGTCCTCATAGAAATAAAGACAACAGCAGGTGGTAATTGCAGGTGTTTAAGACATACCATACTGGTCCTTGTTTTTCAAGTATTTTAAACATGAAAATGTGCTGTCTGTAACTTTTTTATTTATGTTGCCTCTTCCTGCTACACAGCTGACAAGTTCATCAAACAAAACATGCTGCAGCTTTTCTTATCTGTATTGTTTAATATCTCACTTATTTGAGTAGAATCCAAATTTAAGCCTAACCAATTTTATTAATTTTCGATTGTCAACAAATTTATTAGAAGTATAAGAAACTTTTTTAGCCTACCATGTAATTTAAGGAAAATAATAAAGTCCATTACAATAAATTATTCTGTTTACTTGGGAGATGCTCAGGCAGATTTGTGTCTTTGCTGCTCTCACACCCCTGAGTTCACACTGGTGTAAATGGCAGCGCTCCATGTTTGCACTGAGAAATATTCTCTATGTGTATGAATATTGGATGGAAAGGAAATGAAAACAAATATTAGGCTGAGTTGTTGTCTAGAAAAGAAATAAAAATTAAACCAAGCTATCCCCAAAGCCCACAATTTCATCTTGAAACAGAAAGTCAATTTACCCCATTATTCAAAGGAAGCTTCTTCTGAAAAAGTTGTATGCATGTTTTAATATTTATAAGTATTTATGAATAGGTGATGTAAGAGACATAAATATTGCAAAGAAACTGAGTCCACCTCTCAAAGTAAGTTATTTTGCTACCATTTAAACAAATATTTTATTGCTTTGCTATCAGACCAATCTGTGGTTTTTGACTTCAAAATTCCTCTTTTGTCAATTAATAATACTTAATCTCTTAATAAACTTTTCAAAAATCACTGATGGCTATTAATTTGCTACCAAAACCCTCTTCTCTAATTTTAACAGACAGAAAGGTGAATTAGCCCTGGCCCTTTCCCAAAGTGTGAACCTGCCACGTTAATGATAAAAAAGGGAGAGCAGAATTTTTTGTCTTCCAATATGGCATGCTCATGTCAGGCATATCCACTCCAAATTAGCTTTATTTTAATGACATTATTTTCGTGTCACTGCATATCCTGATTGCTCTGTGGTTGTTAAAATAACAGAAGTGGAAATCTATTAAACAATATACTATATTTGGGGGAGGTGGGGGAAATCCCAAACAGATAGAGTTAAATGTCTACATTTGCATGAAATCACACTGTTCAAGTAGAAACAGTTTTGCACCTCCTTATTGTTGTTAGAGACCTTAAGAGATGGGAATACTTTAATATATGATGCCCATGTTGTACTGACTGAAGGCATTATTTGTGGTTTATTTAAATATGGATTAAAAATATTAAGAAGGAAGCCTTAAAAATAGATAAAATATCTCCAAGAAAGAGCAGAACCTGCTGGGGATACAGCAGCACCCTGAAACAAATGTGTGGTCAGCTTCTTCCATGCTGAAATGAACAGGAACTAAATCAGCAGCTTTAGAGTGTTTGAGATGTATATCCTACCTGCCAGGGCTTAGCTGCTGAATTAAATCTATTGCTGGGGTGTCCAGTGTGTCTATATACTGTGCTAATTATAAAATAGCAACCTGGATTTTCACAGGAACCTCAGTGTGACTCTGTAACTGTGGTCACAGCTTTAAGCAGGTAAATATCATTGACATTAATACAGGGGATGTCCCCACTGCTTATTAGAGCCAGCTCTGACCCCAGACCAGAGACCTGTGCTCATCTGGGGCCTCTTCAGCTCCCCTGAAGGTTGAGCTCAGCAACTTCTCCTCAGTGTTTCTACTTTCTGAACACTGCTTTCTTCCATGGTTTTTGGGACTGTCAGTACTATAAAGCTTGTGCAGAGATGAGGGTTGTTGATGATAACCATAAATTTTGAGAAAAACAGGTTTTGTCATTTCTATTAAAGATGATTAGAAATGTTTTGACAGAATCTGATCAGATTAATTAAATTCAAAATTAAGCTGAATACAGTAAAAATAAGCAGTTGGTCTCATTTTGACCAAAGCTGAACGAGAAATACAAATTCCCAGGAGACTGGAAGCTGTGTTTCCAAAATCCACTGATGGGTTGTGTCCAGAAAGCCTCACAGATCCATTTAAGCTCTCTGCAGGCTGTGCCTGCTCTAAAAATTAGGATTAATCAGTGTCACTACAAATCAGGTACATACAGTTGGCTAGCCAAAAACAATAGATCAAAAAAGAAAATAACCCATCCATAATCAGCTCACAGCTTAGGAAAAAAAAAATTGTAGGGTTATTTCAGTAGTAAGGTTTAAGAGGTGAATGTTCTGCCAGTACACGTATGATACTGAAATAATGGCATTAAAAGCAACAGTGCCCAAACCCTTGGCACACTTCTGTCAATACATCTCCACCAATTCAGAGCTTCTGATGGTTGGGCTTGGCATTTTAATCTAGCCATTGTCAATTCCACTTCTGTTTTTATTAATCATACCAGTGATGTCTGAATAACTAACTGCAGAGAAATTGGGTTTAAGGCTTGGTATTAAAGAATAGAATGTACAAGTACAAAACTGATGAGCAGGAAGATATATATTGGTTCTCTTTAGGTGACATGTATTGCTGCATACACCTTCAAGGTATCTGTGAGCAATTTAAGTGTGTTTTCTGGCAGCTGTCACTGGCATCATCCATCAGAACAAGAGCCCTGGCTAGTGACACTTTGCTGAGGTGCTGAGGGGATATGGATTTTAATTCTGAGCAGCTTCAAATGACAGATAGTGGGACAAATGAATGCCCAAAAAAAAGGAACCATGATAGAGTTTGCACAATTATAAATAATTAAGCCATTTTTCTTGTAAAAGCAGCAGCTGGACTGTTGCTGTAGTTACTGCACTGAATTCTTCCTAAGTTCAGTGTACTTTGACCACTTCTCTTCAAGCAAATCACCACGGGTGTCATTGAGAGGGGATTCAGAGATTACAAACACTGGACTTCTGCTGGGATCCGACATGTGTTGGAACATCTTTTTGCTTTGCTTCCTCTTGGCCTCCTTTTTTATTACAGACAATGAAGCACCTTTATAATATGCTCAAGAAACCATACTTGTATCATCAGAAATGTGCTCTGAGGATGTAGAGGAGGGGAGAACTACAATGATTTGCCTGAAAACATCCATAATTTCCTGAAGAAGGGAAAGATTAATTTTGGCAGACCTGGCAGCATACACCTTTGACACAGGTATCTACCCCTGTATTAAATGCAGAGCTTAAGGTCCTTCATCTTTAGCTGCCTGACATTTTTTTCCTTCCTCTGGATATTGTACTTTGTTCTCTCATGCAGCTCTTTGGCTGCCAAGTTCAAAATTAAACAGATTTACTTAGGAATTTAATAAATGGATCTTTGTTAACCACATTTACCTTGACTTGATTACAGTAAACTCTAAACTCCACAGCAGATTAGAGAACATCCCTCTGACCAACCTGATAGGCTGGAGGAAGCACTGGTGATAACATTTGACTGTGAGGTCATTTTAATTTACATCAGCACGAGGAAAAAACATCACCAGAAGAAAGAAGGAATGAAGGACACTGTGCTTCAGCAACTCCTCCCAGGCTCCATTTTCAAACCAGAGGTGTTGGTGCTGCTGCTGACCATGCCCTGTGTGATCCCATGAGGAATGTGGTTGTTTCCGTAGCCATGGGATATTTTAACTGAGTCATCCAGACACAGATTGGACTTTCACCCAGAAAGGGGAGCTTTTAACACAACTGAAGAGTCTCTGCAACTACATCTCCAAAAAGAAATAATTGAAGCCATTGCTGGTCTGGTGTCAGCTGGAGTACAGCATGGATAGTAGCCTCAGGCTCGGTTTGCTATACTTAGAACTTAAAACTAGAAAATTGCTGAGCTTCAGACTGTACCATCACCTAAAGGCTTCCACTGCTCCAGTATGAGGCAGTTTGGGGATTATTGGTGGCCTTTGTCAGGGAATGCAGCACAGGGGACCCTTCTCTAGAACTAGAAATCTGAGAAGTTTACAAGATTCTCTCACACGTGGAATTTCATTTGAAGCCTATACCAGGCTTGTAAGACTGTTTTTCCTACCCCACGAGTGTGAAGGGATAGAATGTAAGAGAATAGTGCAGAAGGTAGTCTCACACCTGAGGAATTGCAGCTGTGCTAATCCCCAAAGATTAGGAACAGGCCTGCCCTTAACAGGCCACAGCTGTGTCCAATAAAAAGAGTGCTACGACAGAGTTGGGGTTTGTTGGTTGTGCTGTGAAGAAGTTGTCAGTGCTGCAAGGAGCTGTCCATGAGAAATCACCAAGAAGGTATGGGAACCTTTGCGATAAGATGATGACACATGAGTCTTTGATAAGATATCACAATTGGAATTTTGCACACTATGGCCCTGTATTAATCATGCAGCTTTTTAGTTTATTCCTAGAAGTACCCAGTAGAGAAAGATGCCTTGAGTAAAAGCAAGTATTTCACCTTGAAAATAAAACAAATTGCTAAAAGTAGTGGGGGGTTGGGGGAGAGAGAAAAGAGAAGGAGCAGACTTAATTTCAGCTCTCCTGTTAAAGGAGGACTAATTCTTAAGAATTCTGAGAAAACAGCTACTGAGTCTGAAAATCATTACTCACCATATAAATTTAGCAATTTCCTCATGAGTATTGGATGCAGAATTTATTATGATGTTTTTTGCTTTTAACATAATAAACAATTGGAATTGTTGCTTGTTGAAAGCATTCTGTTTCTCTCCTAAACTAAATTTAGATTATTGGCACTCTTATAAGGAAAGCTGTAAGAGAAATTGATTAAAACAAAAGGAAAGGCATTTTTAAAATAGGATGCTTGAGTCTTCCTTTGAAATCATATATATTTTAATAAAAAAATCAATGTGTGTTTAAAATACCCAATGTGCTGATTTATTCCACACAGAAAATATGCTGTAGCATATTCTGAATTATTTTAAGTAGGTAAAAAACTGGAATTTCTGTCAGGTTAGAAGCTGCATTTTCTGATTTTCATTCTGAATTTAAATAGTAAAAATAGCAGGAAAGAAATTCTTTCCATAGAACAGAGAAATCCATTTCAGATATCTACAGTCTGTAGGTCTGCACAAATGAAGCTGCCTCCCTTTATGACAGAGTGGCAAAAAAGGATGTGCTTTTAGGCTGGTTTGTTCCAGTTTGTGCCCAAGGACTCCGTGTGCCCTTTAAGTTGACTTCTGAGAGGGGTTGAGGGCAAGAGGGAAAGGCCTGGGCAGTGTGGCTGCTGTGGAGGGAAGGGAGCAGCTTCCATCTGGTCATGTGTCCAGCATGGAAAGGTGTTGGGGGTGTGAGGACATGAGAATTGCAGAGCAAGGAGGAGAACCAGGAGCAGAAGTCTCAAGGTGGCAGGAGGAGGGAGCCTTTGCTTTGGGTTTCTGTGGGTTGCTATAAAACCCAGGAAGCTGCAGGGAGCTGCTGAACTAGAAAATAATACTAGAGGGATTAACTTACCTTTCAAGGGCAGAAGCAAGAGGAGTGTTTTTCAAACCTTTTTAATATATCTTTCCACTACATTTCCTATTTAATCTGACACCTTGTTATAGTTTATTATTTTAGTGTTCTGATAAATATGTTTTGATATCCTTTGGCACATTTGCTTAAAAAAGTGGGAAAAAAAGTGTGAACAGTTGGTGGTTGAACAGGTGGCCAGAAAAAAAACCTGTTTTTCCTGAGATGTGCTGACTTTTTATCCTCATACCCTCTGAGACATTGTGGCAAATAACACCAGCACCAAGTAACGCTCAAGTCACCCAAGCTAAAAAGTAATAATGGCTATCAAACTCTGAATTGTAACTTTCTACTCCTCAAACTCAATAAATTAAGGTTTTTCTGTATGAGACTCTGAAGTACATTCAATGCAATCCTTCCTTTCTCCCAGCTGTCTTCCCTTTGTTCCCTCCTTTCCCTCTTGCTCAAACACTGTGCTGTACATGGTGTGTTCCTATTCCTGCCTGCAGAATGTCCTGGTAGGACTGCAGTGGTTGTCCCTTGGAAACAGCTCCAGGTCCTCCCTTTGGGATACCAGGTACCCATTCTGAGCACCCCCATAAAGAATCCTCAGAAAGAAAGGTGGCTTGGTAAGAGCTCACCTCACCTTTGAGAGCACCCCAAATGTGTGATTGTGCTTGTTAATAGTGGTTTCAACACCCTTTCTGTGCCTTTGGAAATGGAGAAAAGGAAAAAATAATTTTGTTTTTGAAAGATAGAACTACCACAAGGAGACTACCTTATCTACTTGATGTATAGTAGCCTGAAAAGTCTGTACAAAGAAAGCAAAAAACCTGGTAAACTCAAGGTTGTGCATTTATGGTTCCCTTGTACTCAGGTACAAGTGAGTGTATAGGGGAATTTAGCCTGGCAGAGAAAACCACCTTCCCAAACTATGCTTTAGGCTGGATCTCAGCGTCTGTGACCTCTCCTATGTCCTTAGCACCCTTTAAAGATTCAGGATGGACAGACTTCCATGAGAATTAGTAAGAAGTTCCTGTTATGAGGCAGCACCCTGCATAAGAGCAGCTCAGCATTCAGAGTAATATCACAGGAGTGCACAAGCCCTCTTAATTTGTGCCACTGATGCAACAGCAGTGGGAAGACCCCATTTGGCAGCAGCTCCCTGGTGTTTTGTCATGTTGTCTGGTCAGCAAGGTGTTTTGTTATATTCTTTCCCCAGTTACTTAGACTCTCTCTCTGTCTGAGTAACAGAGAGTGCAGCTGTCAGAAACAAGGTCTGTGCCCTAGCAATAAATGCCACTGAGAGGCATTTATCCCATTTATCCCATTTGTCCCATTTATCCCATTTATTGCCATCTTCCCAACAAAGTGACAGGCTTAGGAGTAGCAGCAGCCATGATGCCTGTGCATCCCAACAATGCTATTTGATTAATAAACTCATAAGCTAATTTCTATCTCCTAGCCATTTTTTCTGTGGGGTTTGTTGTGCAACATTGTCACGCAGTTACAGGAACTGAAAGAAATTATTTGAGAAGTGTCATGAAGTGTTAATATTTTTGTAATATTTGTATGGTTGAATGGCTCAGATCAAAAACTGACCCACTGAGTACCTTTTGGTACTGATGTACCTTGAAGGGTAGTTTGCATCCATGACCTTTACAGATCATGTATCATTTTACTGATCACCACAAGTAAAACCAGACAAAACACAGTCACCAAAAAATTCACTTGGATGTTATGAAGAAATGAGAGTCAATTAATGAACTGTTCATTAAATAAATGGATTTTTTTCTGGTCATAAAAAGGATGTAAATAATGAGTCCCTAAACTTCAGATTTTTAGTGGGAGAAACTTCTTTTCAAAGATAAGTTGGTTTATGTCTAATTACATCCTAAAATACAGCCACAAAATGACATTGAGTTTGACAGTTTCAGAACCCCTCCTGCTCAGGAGGAAGAGGAGTAGTTTGGGCCATTCGGGTTGTATAATTTTCCCCAGCCTTACCAAGGTCACACTCACAATGTGGTGTACAGTATCTCTGGAGTTTTCCTTCTTTTCTTCTGAAAGGAGACTTTAAGTTTCTTAGAGGAAGAAAAACACCTTATCTGTTCTTTTCATGGCACTAAGTATCTTGTTGCTTTCTTTTTGTTCTCAAATGTTGACCATTTTATCTTTATTGCAAGAAAGAATAAGGAAATGCCACCCTTTTGTTTTCAGAAGTGAAAGGCAGGAGGGGGAATTCAGCAGGGGATGGCAGGACAGCACTGGCCCCCAGTGGCTCAGGATGCTCTTGGCTCAGCACCCATCTCTACATGCTTTGCTAAGATGAATTTAAACGCCATTTTTAAGGACCTTGTAATTTATCTATTACAGGAGCTTCCAAGCAGGTCCATAAGTATATTTCTGGGGAATGAGAAGTTTATGAGAAATGAGAAGGTGATTTCCAGGAAAATATTTTTAAAAAAAAGATTTCTTCATGGCCAGGCAGAGAAAAGAAGGTGTTGCTTGTGCCAGTGGCTGCCTTTGGAAACCTCCCCTGGTTCTGCTCTTGCCCTGTGCCTGAATCAGCACTTGATGTGTCTTCTCCACAGTCCCCAGGAGACAGACAGATGCAGTTAAACTTTTATAAACCAACTGGCAAAGGTTTAGAAGGCTAAGCCAGGCTTGCTGTTGCATCTTGGTCAAGAGTATTGCTTTTCCTATAGATCAGCTGCTATGAAAATAAATACCTGGGTTTTCCAATGACTGAGATTCTTTTTTTTAATTTACTCTTTTTAATTTTTCCCTTCCTGTGGTCCTCACCAGCAGTATTTGAACCCCCTGGGATGCAGCATTTACCTCACAGGGGAGCCATCACTGCCCACTGGGATGCTCTTGTTACAGCCTTCCCAACCCACCCTGGCATTGTACAGCTTGAATTCTGCTCATCCAGTCTGACCACAGATTTAAATAGGAGCAGAAATAATGGCATCAAAAGGCATCCTTACACTTGGGCCAGCCAGTCTAGCCCTTAAAATTACAAGCTTTACCAAATCAATTTTTCGGAAGGGTGTGGGATCAGAGCTTTTAACCTCTGGCACACAGATTCTGAAGACTAAGTTGACTATGGACCACAGAGTTCACTGAAGCTGAATGACAGCTTATACTTACTGTATGTACCTTCCCAGGAAAATAATTAAGAGAACTCAAATGAAAATAAAAACTGAAAAGTGCTGGTGCAAGATAATATTTCCATGTTTGCTTAAGATCTGCTGATCTGACAGGAAATTTTCTGCACTTGGAGCCTTTTGTAATAGAACAAAAGCAAAAATTGTGCCATTTGATCATTATTTCTATGCTTTCTCTCTTTCCCCCAGCATTTTCTGAGTAAGGGTCTGCTACCCCATGGCATTTTTCCAGTGTTTTGTTCATAAATGTCTCAGGTCATTTGTAGACCCCTATCCAGTCATTAAAAATGTTTTCAAAACAATGTTTATTGGTGACATTAGCATGAAACATGAGAGTTACCTGGGATCACCCGCAGTGTGTGGCTCTTTGACTCCAGCCCAGGGGACAGCACCACGTGCTCCTGGATGGTGTGGGGGAAAGGCAAAACTGCAGGAGGAGCCCTGAAGGAGCACTGTGTTCTCCTCCTGCAGATCCACCAGCTCTTGGGAAGCCTCCACCTTGCACAGGTGCTTCTCCACTTGGAAAGGCAAGGACAGGGACTGGAAATGTCACAAAATACAGCTACTCATCTCCTAAAAGTAATTAGAACATAAAAATCGATATTGTAATTTTCAGGCAACAGTGAAAGAGATGTTCCACTTTTTGCAGGGATGGCAACAGAGCTGTTACCTAATGTGATGCACAGAAGACTCATATCTTTAATTTGGACTTCATTTGCCTTCCAGGGAATGAGTGGGATTACTATTCTGTAATTGTTGGTCAGCATGCAACTGAAGTTTCTGTGCTTCAGCAGCCACTGAGCATTGGTTGTTATAACAGCTTGTCATACTTCCATTGCTCTGGAAAAATTTCACAGATCAATAAGCTGGTGTCATAAAAGCAGGATTCCCTGGACATCTGTAAGGATCTCTTCACAATCTGTGGAACCAGCTCCATCACAGAGATCACTTCTGGAGAATTTCACTTTAACTGTGCAGAGAATTTTCAGTCTTTGTGCTAGAGCTCTGCTAATTGTTTGCACAGTTAATTAAACTATGCGTGAGGTGTTTGGTTAAATATCCATGTGTAATGCACATATTGACTGTTTCAAGGTGAATACTTTTCTAAATCATGAGCTATTGAATGTTGACTCACTGTGGTCCATTTTCTCTAATTGGCTTGAAGCTCCTCTCTATTGCCTGTTATGATAGAAAGTGTTTTCACCCCCACTAAAACATTACTGTCTCTAAAGATGAACATTAGGGGCTGTGTTGTGAATCATTATGCAGGAAGGAGGCTGTCATGGGCACACATTTGGGTTGGGAATTGGCTGGGGTGCACCTCAGTGACATTGTGGAAATACAGCACAGGATATGTCTCTCTCATGGGCTCCAGCTGTTTCTTCCAGGGCCCTGACAATGTAAGCAAAGGGCTTAGAAAGGTTTTTTTCTGGAAGAAATGACAACCAAATTGTACATTTTTTGGTAACCTCTGCAAGATTCCTTACTGTGTAGCAGTAGTTCAGTAAGTTATCCTGGCTTCATGGGAGGTGATAAATGTACAGTGATTCCTCAACACTTGCAAAACCTGTCATTCCATTCAAAGCCACCATTCAAAATACCCTGCATACCATGACGTGCATTCAAGGAGGGATTGATGAGGAAAACTAGCCCTCAGGTGATCTATCCCAAGTCAACAAAAGTTCAGAAGGCATTATGTATTTGTAGAAATTAATTCAATTCTGTAGCTTAGTAAATCTCTTGATACTCCAGGTCATGGCTTGAGCTACATATTTAAAAGGAAGTCAGGGAATTTTTTGGTCCATGCTGAATGTCTGTGTATTTCTGTGTGACTCTGCATTGGTCAGCATCAGGCAAAGGATGATATATGGGACACACATTTTTAGCTGAAAATTAAAAAAGAGACCTTTAGCTCTGAGGGATTTCATCTTAATTTGTAATAAGAGAAGTAGTGAGAATCAAACCACAACAGCAATTCAAGAGACATAACTCTATAACAAGTGATTCCACTTTATTTCCATGGCTTTTTTTTTACCCACCAGCATGAAAGAAAGTTTTCCTCTGTGGATTTAAGTAGCATTTAGATAATTTAAACCTGTCTATTGAATGATAATTGCTGCATTCAAAATTCATGCTCCCTTCATCAGACCTTAGCAGTAAGATGAGGAAGAAAAGTGTTTGGAGAAGAGCAGACACTGCTGGGTATCCCTGCACTGAGGTGGAGCAGATGGCAGAATCTGTTACTGAGATGTGGAGCAGGGGGGAAAGCAAAACACTCTCCATGGCTTCCCAGTGTCTGTTTTAATAAGAAACTCAACTCCTGCTCTCAGGAAAGCAATGCTGGAGTTACACAGAGAGAAAAGCAGCAGTCTCTGTCTCTGCTATTCTTTTTTGTCCTAGAACTCCAAGTGCTCAAGAGATTGTTTTCTAAAACCTGTCGGTCAAACATCTTTGGAGCAGTCATCAAATTCCAGAGTCAATTCTTAAAGGCAGGCATGGTAGAATTGCCCAGGCAAAAAAATTAAAAAAAAATCAATCTGCAAAGTGCTCTGCTTGTTAGGCAAAAAATTAAATTCCCTTCAGGCTATTCTGGGAGATGGGAAAAACTCTGCAGAGAATGAAAAGCAGATTCTCTTTCTTTGACTGCTGCAGGAGGGGAAGGTTACACCTTCACAGGCCTCATCTCCATTTTTGCTTCTAAAGAGAACCATCATTAGTGATATGAACTCCTGTTGTTTTTCAGCTGCTCTCAGAAGTATGTTTGGACTTGGTAATCAAGTAGGGAGGTGTGGAAATGGCTGTGCAGAGATAACAGCTAATAAGCATAGACAAAGATCAAAACCAACCCAGAAATGTACAATTTCTGACCGCAGTGATGAAAAGTTAAATTGTGTTTTTGTCATAGTCTTTACTTATTAGCTGGTAGCTAATCCTGCTCATTATTTTCCAGAGTGAATAAGTGTAAAGTTTTATTTTATCTGTCAATGAACTAAACTTTTAATTAACTTTTATATTTGTCTTAACTTAAGACTAATGACTCTCAAAGGAATTGCCTAAAATCCTTAAACTTTTGAACAAAGGGACCAGAAAAAAAGCACTAAGCTTCCTTTGAAAACCAACCTTTCTATTAGAGAACAAAGTCAAAAAATAAGCAACTTGAAACTGGGAGACTCAGAGTATTAATATTCATCATGAAAACAAACTGTAAGAAAATCTAAATCTGTGTTAAACCCAGAGGACTTTTGTCACTGGTTTCACACACATTGGCAAATTACACTAATGATTTCAGTACTTTGTTTCTAACTGGAAGATAGTTATTGGTGTTTAAATAAAGACTTTATCTGAACTCTGACACACTTTGTTAAATGTTACTTACTTGTTTTAGTACAGACAAATGATTGTTGACACTTGACTTTAACAGAACAATATCAATTTCTGCAATTTTTTTTTCTTCCTCCACATCATCATATATATCTAATATTATGAGTGTCAGGAGGGTTTGTAGAATCAGGACACTCTGGGTAGAAAAATAACAGGTGAGACAAACAGGTAGAAGGGCCAGAAACAATACTAGGATGTATAGTGGTATTACCCAAGTAAATTTTGACTAAAGAAAATGTATTCCATCTTTAATACATAAACTATTATTGCAAGAATAATTTTGGCAGTTGTTCAATACATAAATTTCAAGTGAAAAAAGAAAGCTGCATTAGAATTGAGAAGCCAAAATCTTACAAAAGCAGAAGATGTAGTTATAAATCCTCCAAGGTTTTGGGTAGTCTGCACCAGGGTGAAATTAGAAATTTATTTTTGAAGGGTGAACTAACACCCTCTATTTTTCACCTACTCACAGGAGATCCATGTTTTAGCCTGAATCCTCATTATGATGGTGTGTGAACTGGCATTAAAAACAAGATGTGGAAGCAAACAAGCAATGGGGCCTGGTAGCATGTGTTTGACAAAATCTGGCTGCAGCTCAGTTATTTTTTTAAGCCCAGTATTAGGCTTTTCCGTTCTTTCTTTCTGGCTCTTCTAATAGCATGTGTGCTTTCCTGCTCTGCTATTGACTTTGTTGCAAGCCATCCTGTGAGCAGAATTGATTTGTGATACACTTTGCAGCCATCCAGACAGCTCCCAGTGAAGTGACAAAGAAGTTCTGCTTCTGCACCCACCTGATCAATGAAACCCAAAGAAAGACCAGACAAAACAGAACCCCCACATGGAGCTACAGGGTGCCAAACATCAGGCACACAAGTTCACAAAATACACAGACGTGACATGCAGTGGTTTTACTTATCATATAATATACCATATATAATATACCATAGATAATATACCTTTTTAGGCAGATTATATAGACATACATAATAGGCATACATATAATATGCCTTTTTTAATTTGCTAGATAAGATTCTTCTTGTTTAACAGAGCAAAAGAAAGGCACATATATAACCACATAAATATGGTTGGAAATGGACTCTGAGTTTAGCAAATGGAACAAAAAAGCTATAGGATGCTCATGAACCAGAATAAGAAATGCTTAGCTGTTTTCTCCATCTCTAGAACAAAATATATTTTACAGCTGAAATGTTAAAGGTATTTAAATAGTTAACCAGGAATGGTTTGATGTTGCAAAGGGCTGAACAATGTCATTCTGATCCAACAATTTTCTGAAGTGTGTATTTAATTGGATTTTGAACCAACTCCAGTCCTTGGGTCAACCACACAATTGGCATCAATAAATGTTCTGTTAGACTGAGGCTGAATGTCCTCCTCTGGCAGAATCTGGGCACCCAAGAGACTGAAGGGACTCTACCAGGTCCTGGTCACCCAGATACCCGCATGAGGATGACAGAACCACACAATCACTTAGGTTGGACAATACCCTTAAGTCCAACCATTAAGCTGACACTGCCAAGGCCATGACTAAGCCACGTCCCTAAGTGCCACAATTTCACCTCTTTTAAACACCTCCAGGGATGGTGGCTCCACCACAACCATGGGCAGCCTGTTCCAGGCTTGACATCCCTTTCACTGAAGAAGTTTCTCCTAATGTCTGATCTAAACCTCCCCAGGCACAGCTTGAGGCCACTTTCTCTCATACCTTCACTTGTGTACCTGAGAGAAGTCACTGATCCTCACTCCTTCCAGCCTCCTTCCAGGTAACTGTAGGGAGCAATAAAGTCTCCCCTGAGCCTCCTTTTCTCCAGAATTAACACTCTCAGTTCCCTCAGCCTCTCCTCATCAGATTTCTCTGATTTCTCACCATCTTCACTGCCCTTCTGTCAGTTCATGGATGAGTTTTTGGAAAAAGTTGTGCCAATGTACAATTTAAAGCTCAAAACTTCCTCAAGTTTCACCTGTAGTTGACACACTTGGAGAGCCAGACACCCTGCTTTCTTTATGCCTGCAAAAATGTAGAAACTTGTTCCATGTCCCTGGATGTTTTGGGGTTTTTACCATAATTCAGCTGTGCTAACCTTGACTTCTCTTTGCCTGTGCAGTGAGGGACCATCTTGATGTAAGGCCATTGCATGTGGAGTTTACAGAGCAAATCACTGTGTGAGGTGAAGGCATGAGAAAATTAGGTTCCAAGACAGCATGCCATAAATCTTGCTTTATAGGACAGGATGTTCTGGGTCACTAGAATTATCTTGTTACAAAGGCAATGAGATAGAAAAGCAAATAGTGGCTGAGTTTTGAAGCACTCCAGTCCCTTGGACAGGTGAAAGACATTTCTCTCAGGTCTGTCAGCCAAAATGCATTGCTCTGTGCCCACAGGTGCATCCCCATGCACATGTTCCACACACACACATTTCCCAAGTGCAGGAGCACTTGTTGCTCTGCCGTGTCACTGGGGTGAGTGTGCTCTGCTCCTCCTTCCTCTCTAATGAGATTCTGCCCTGTGACAGACCTTGTCAGAGGCTAATTATAACAAATGTTTGGAAATATTTGCTCCAGAATAACCTTTGGCTCTAAGATGGATCACTTGTGTGAGGCAGGTCCCCTGGCAGAGCCCTGGAGATCAAGTTCTGCTGCAGAACAATGTCTGAGATTCAATAACGGCACTGTGTACTCACCCGACCAACTTTGGCAGTTTCTGATTGATTTCTTTTCCTCTTCAAGCCTTGCCTGTCACCATCAGCTAATTAAAAGTGCAGTAATCTGATATAATCTCTTTCCCAGTCGGTGTGGCAGTTGGCTCTCTAACAGAAATAATTGATTTGTAAACTGCCAAAGCTCAGACATTTAGACTTGCATTGTCTCCTCTAAACCATGTCTAACAGGCAAAATTTGTCTCCTGATACATCAAATGACCCACACAACAAAATTAATTTAGCCTTCACTGCTATGGAGAATCAATAGAATAGAAATAGATAAATTTTAAAATGTAATAAAAGTCTGGAGGAAAAGCAAATAAACATGGATACAGCCTGTGTGTGCAAAGTCAGCAGTGTGTCACCATTTGGCTCCCCTCAGTTTTTCCACTGCTGTTATTGAAGAAGAGATAGTTACCTTCCCAATGTGATTGGCTTTACACTTCAAATCACACTTATTTTTTTTTTCTTTTTTAAAATATAGCTCAAACCTCATGTGACATGAGTGGCACTCAGTGGCTGCTGACCCAAACAATACAATCCTTCTGCCAAGGAACAACATTGTTAATTTCTTTCCTACATTAAGGATTCTTTCTTAATATTAAGGTTAGGATATATTTACTTAAGTATCCTTAAGGTAGACCAATACCTCATTTTTTTTAGGGTACAGATATCTGAGGGGTGAAAGTCATAAAAAGAACAGCGCTGGAATAGGTGCTGAAACTTCTATACCACAGAATTTTCTAGCAGAGATATCTGCTGCCTCCTGAAGTTCCGTTGTTAATCCTCCTACCTGAGGAGCACAAATGTCTGTTTTCCTCTGAGTTTGTGAATGAAGAAAAAGTAACCCAATCATGGAAGTGTTTAATGGATCAGACTGTCAGAGTTCTTAGAAAGCCATCTGCTTTTACAACCATCTTAAAACATACCTAAAGCAGTCAGTTTTTGAGGAGTAAAGCTGTGATTTTCACGTCTGAGAGGAAATGCTCTAGGAAACATGTCAGTGTACAGCAGGAGCATGTGTGTAATAAATCTGCTTCTTTGGGGGGTTTGCCCTTTTTTGTTCACTGCAAAATCTTTGCTTTGACATCATTTGTCCCAGTAGTAAATCAGCGTTTAGAGCCTGGTTTACCCTGCATTGAAAAGGCCTGTGTCCCTCTGCCAGGAGGCCACCAGCCCTGTCACCCAGGGCAGCCCCAGACGGTCATTCCTGCAGCACCTCAGGGCAGAGTATATAAAATATGTGTAAATGTAACTATATAACTATATATAACTATATAGTTATAACTATATAACTATATAAAACTATGTATATATTTATGTATTTCCACGTGAGTGCATATATCCAGTATATATCTGTTGGAGTATATTACACTATGGCAGTATAGATGTCTATTTCTGTATATTACAAACATATGTGTGTTATGTGTGCACATACACACTGAATTTCAACCATATTGCTATTAAAGCCTCTAGATTCTGTGCACAGAAGTTGATTTTTTGCCTCTTCATCTCCCATGCTTTTATTTTCCATGAGTAGTCTCTAGCTTTGTGCGTGATTTCAGCTAAAATACTACAAGTAGTACTTTAAATGTAAATAAATTTTACAAGTGAAATGGTTCACCTCCTAAGGGATTTGAATCTGAAATTCACACCATTAAAGGATTTAACTCTGATCTAGTAGCTTTGACTGTCCAGCTCTCTCTTAAATGCACTAAAATGAGGGTAGCTGAAGCCTGTGGATGAGTTTGAGATGTTCAGATGCACAAAGCATGTTTAATTAGATATATATTCTATTCTGCATCTAAATTCAGTTCCAGAAAATACTTTTTTGTGGTAAATATCTAAGAAATCTTGTCTCTAAATATCTAAGAAATCTCTAAGAAATCCTCCTTGCCCTTCATTTGCCCACCACAGTCCCATTCTTCCCACTTCAACCCAAAGCACAGACAGAGCAAGTCCTCAGTGATGGTTTGGATTTGGAGAACTTCAGTGGAACTGGATGTGCATTGGGCATACAGGTATGGATGAGAGCAGGACATCAAAGCTCAACCAGAATAATTGACAGTATTCATCAATACAGTAATTTGCCCATTTTTATATGTAGGCCATAATGGTTTTGTATGGTGTACAAAAGTGATTTTTTTTTCTTAAGTGGAACTACTAACTTATAACCCTCCCTGTACTCATATTTCTCTCTATTCTATATCTGTGATTAGAGGTGTGTTATCTTGCGTACCAATTAAATTATCACTTTGCCCCACCCTGAGAAATGTATAATGAACAACATTTCCATGTCATCCCACAGTCAAAAGTTGTAAAAATCGATGTTTCTCTGTATGTACCTGTGCAACAAAGTATCAAAATCTGATTCATGTTTTAAAAAAATGAAAATCTATCATTACCTCTAAAATGAAAGGGCATAAATTATCCCTAATTATCACATATCCTTCTCATCTACAATGAGGAGGACAACATTATTTCCAGCATAGCCTAAATCATGTTCCTGAGTCAAGCCAAATGACATTGAGGAATTAATTACTGAGGCATTCAAAGTGACTACACAAAGATTTCCTGAAGGACTGGTATGGATTAATCATGACATCTCAAGGTGTTACCCTTAATAGGATTTCCAAAGATTTGATCTATGAGTAAATTTTGAGCTCATGAATACCATGTGAATCTGAGTGTGTTTTCCATTCCAGCTGGAGCAACAGGCTCTTGCCTGGTTTTCAGGTTGTTAGTGAGTATGAATGTCTGCTGGTAATTTTAAAGACTTACCATTTATTCAATAAACAGTGAAGTTTTTCACCCTGAAAGCTGAAATTACACTACCTGGAGATTTCTATATAGATATGAGCCATATATAATAGGATGTGCTTTTCTGAGTGAAAGAACTGAAATGTGTGAAGATTTAGTGCTCTGGAAAATTAATGTCTCTAACATTGGTTATCAGGTTGTTTGTTATGCATCTACACATCTATTTGATCAAGATAGTTCAAATAAATAATCAGTGGGATATGTAATCTGTGGGGATTCATTGAGCCCCGTGATAGAAATGAAGAGAGACTTTAGAAACTTTGGTTTGGCTTCCTTTAGAAAAAGAGTATTCTGATACAAAATAAAAATGTTTTTCCCATACAGGTGTTACTTTGAAATTCACTTTACTTCAAGGAAGAACCTAAGAGTTTTAAGGGAAATTTTCACTGATCAAAAGATACTGTGATCAACTTGAAATCTAGTTCTACATCAAAAAATGATATACTATTAATCTAAATGAACACATTAAAAGAAGAAATAAAGAGGGGCAGAATATGGTGTTTTGTCCACTCTTTGGACATTGGTTTTAAAGCAATTAAATTTTCACAAATAATTTTTAGATCTTTTCATCATTGGCACATATACGCAATGTGACTTGAGCATGATGTATAGATTTGACTGTGATAATTGTATTTTTACTGGGACAAACGCCTCTGTCTTGCAAACATGATTTACTTTCAGAGCAAATAAAATGCTCATCTTCATAAATCAAAACCTTTAAAAATAAACATTTATTTTAAGTCACTTGAGACATAGTTTCAGTTTTCTGTGAGGTTCTTTTATCCCAAGTTTTTTTTTACAACTCTTTCTGTAAAGTGCTGATGTCCCACATTGCTCCAGGCATATTTCAGCACCTGATAGCAGACTGGCCTTATCTGAGTTACTGATTCCTTGGTCTGCCAGCCACACTGCTCATAATATCCATCAACTTTGGGCAGAACGAGGTTCCATTTCTAAGGCTCTGCTCTTTCTGTGAGCCCAGAGTGTTCTAAAACTGGGGATCATCAAGGTGTGTGTCTGACCCATGGGTGGATGTCAACACCAAATGCCAGTGGGGTTGAGGTTTTTGAGGTTTGGCCTCTGCATCTCTGTTAATGTGGCTCTCAGATTAACAGTTAATCCTCAATTAATCCTTAGATTTACTTACATCTGTCACCTTTACTGACTGTGACCAGAACTTTAAATTATTAAGGCGCTCATCCCTGGTTTTACTTGCAAAGATGAGCATTAGACATCAGCAAAAATGATGTATAATTAAGAAAAAAAACCAGAAATCAGGGTGAGAAATACGCATTATCAATTTATGCAAATCAGAAGCTTCAACTTCTGGAGCCTGCAATGAGTTGGGTTTTGTGAGGGAATTGGCAATTTTGGAGGCACAGTCATGAAATCTGTCAGACAGTTGATCTGAATTAATAGAATTTCACTGAAAATAATATAGTAAAGATACTTTGTAATGTTTGAGGGTCTAGAAACCTAGATGCAAATGTTCTCCTTTTGGATAAGAAGAATTAAAGGGATAAAGAGTTAAATATTTTGCATATTTATAGATTTGTGTACATGAAGATATAGACAGATCAAAACCGATTGTAGAAGCAAGTGTATACTCACACTATTAGAAAATAGCTAGAAGTCAGTGTTTTAACATCCTGTCTTTTTTGATCATACTTCCAACACCAAGCCTTACACTCTGTAAAAGTAAAAAAGAAAAAAAAATTCTCTCATAAAGCCATTGCTTTAAAATCTATCAATAAGTTCAAAGAGAGCAGCTTTGAACCATGCTGCTTTGGTTTTTCTTTCATCAGGCATTGGGGAAACTGTCAAAACAAATAGGCATTACACTTTTATAAAATACATAATTACACAATGAGTGTAATTACACACACCCTAACCCAGTGCAGCATTCACATGGCCCTTCTTCAGAAAGGATATAAAAAAGGGCTGATAAGAACAGGGAAAAAACCCACCAGTGTCATTCTACAACTACAACAAAAGCCCCTCTTGCCTCCCCAGACATTTCCAAGTGGCAGAGAATAAAAAGCTCTCCCTGCACAGGGTGGTGCCTTCCTGCAGTGAACAGCCCTGCTGACAAGAATTCCCCCCAGGATTTCTTGCAGCAGCCTCAGAGGCATCTCAGTTTCTCTGAAACACACAGCAGAGGCTGGGTTTGTTTGTCTGTGGGCATTCAGGTGCTTTCCCACATCCTCACCGGGCAGCCTGGGCTGCTCCAGCATCCCCAGGCAGCGGGAGTGAGCATCCCTTCTGCACACCCTGTCAGTGCCCTGCCTGAGAATCACTGCTGCTGGTATTGCAGGCCATGACAGTGTGAAAATCGAGCCCATCCCGAGGTGGGCAATGCTGTTCCTGCTGTCTGTCCCACCGTCCCAGCTGGAGCTGGCCAGACACAGCTGAGGGACAGGGACAGCCCCAGCGTGACCCAGCCCTTTGCCAGCACAGGGTACCCTGAGGTACCCTTGGGTTGCTTCAGGAACCATCGTTGCTCAAAGGAAGATTGAAAAGAGATTCAGAGATTCCTTCTCTGAATCCTGTGGTCTGAAGTCTGATAACATATAATATATAGCTAATATTAAATAGTGAGAAAAAAACTTTCTCCCCGAGTTCACCCTCATATTTAAATTACACAGTTTTGAGAAGGTGTTGAAGAGGTGCTAATCTGAGTAATTATTGTTTATTGCAGACTATTCTTGAATCAAGCACTGCAGAGAAGCAAAACACTACCTAGTTATTCCCCATTCTTTTAACTCTTTCTTATTAAGATTCTCATTTAAATTTTGAATACTATGAGCACAGACTATTTTCTATTTATTATAATAATTTATTTTGGTATTTTTTTGCTACATTTCAGGATGTTATTTCTACACCATTGGGTGTTCCAGTAATGTCAGGTTTCAGTGAATGGGAGAGACCAAGCTCGGGTCGGGCATGTGGGCAAGGTCCTGGGATAGGACCCCACCCTTAAACAAGTATAAATAATTTTCTAGAGCAGAAGAGGATTCTCTGGTGGTTATGGTTATAAAGGAAGTGAAATATAATAGTTTATGTGCTTAAGGTGGGGAGGAGGTTTGCTAGTAGTGAGCTCCTGTATGGCACCCGTTATAGCTGAGGATCCGGTAGGATTTGCTTCCTTTAAAAGCTTTGGTGTGACCCAATACTGCTGGGCTAGATCACTTGATTAATTGGCAGGATTTAACCTGCAGCACACCCAGTGATGATAACCAGCAACACCTGGGGTTGATGGCAATGGGGAGCACCTGGGGCTGATGGCAATGAGAAACACCTGGGGGTGATGGCAATGGGGAACACCTGGGGCTGATGGCAATGAGAAACACCTGGGGGTGGGAGGGCTGGGCCAGCCTATATCTGCAGGAGCTGCTGCAGCTTGGGGTTCATTTTGGGTGCTGCTGCTGGAGATGGAGGTAGGTCTGAGGTTTTTGGAAGGGAGAAAGAAAAGGGCGTTGTTGGGAAGGGGATGTGAAGGGGTTTTAGCAGGTCTAATGTGAGGCAGGCCACTTCTTAGCTATGGGGATGTGTTATTTACTGATAGCCTCATGAGAAGCAATAGTTTAATGTAGCTAATGTTGTATCTTAATGGTATTTCAAGAGCTGTGGGAGAAGGTCTGGAAATGTGAGCAGGCAGGTGCCTGTAGTATCTGTGGTCTGTCCTTCTGCAGCCACAGGGAGGATTGTTGGGCTTGTATTGTTTGCTTGTTTTCCCACCTGAGTGAACTGTACTCAAGCAAGCTATAAAAAGTATAGCTTTAGGCTTTCTTTGCCTGTTGAAAGTAAAAGATGGTCTTCCTCCTATTATCTAAACTATTATTTTGGTTAATTGCTCAAATGAGGTCTTGTAACAAAACTAGCTTGTGAAAACTTGGTCACATTCACTCTTTATAAGCTTATGTGGGCAAACCCAGCAAAATTATATAGTAAAAATAATACAATGAACTGCAGTAAGCAGAAGTTTTGATTATGTTTGTGGAATTTGTGTGGTTTAATGCTTTATTGGCTCCTTTGCCTTGGAGAAGTGGCCATCAATGAAAGGTTAGCATTGGGGTATCTCAGGGATGATCTCTAGGCAATTAACTTCACCTGGGAAAAAGCAAACAATGAACAGCTTTAATTAAGGTACTTTATTTGAAAGCAGATTTATTGATGGTTTGTCTCAACTATGTATTTCCTCATCTAAATCCTGTAGCTAAGCCCTTATTTAGGGAATTCTGCAGGATCTGTTGGCTGAGTGTAATAATGGTAGCTGACATAGCTCCTGTGTTTTCCACCAGGTACTCCTGTAATGAACCCCTGGAGTGTTCCAGCATTTGAGTAAGTATCTACTGAAAGAATAAATATTGTGTATAGCCAGCTTTTAAAAGTTTTCTTATGTGTATTTGCCACTTAAATGTCTAAAGTAGCAAGTTATTGTTCTTCACTCTTGTCCTCCACAGCTGGGCGAGGTTAACAGCTGGAATTTCTTCTGTGCACTGCTGCTTGAAATCTGAATTTCTGTAGCAGAGTGTGTTAATGCTGCTTCATTTGAGCAGGTGTTGGTAGGAAAAACTGACCTAATTCAGGTCTGCATTTGTAGGCAGGATGCCACCAGAGTGGTTCTTCCCTAGATGGAGTTTATAGAGAGCCCTGATTTTCAGAAACCATTTAAAATTTTATGGAGCTTCATTTCCCTCTTCCAAGATTGTAATGGAGTTGGAAATCTATGGTTTTGGGGCATTGTGCAAGTATGTTTAAAGCAGGAACTGATTTGATTCCAGCTGTGCTGAGGGTGTTCAGTGAAGCTGCTCCACACAGTGCCCTTGAGGTGGTGGGCAGGTTGTCACAAATACCTGGAGGATTTTTCCCTCTGGCATGGTGCAACACCCTGCTTGCTCTATGAGTCATGAGTCAGCACAACTTGAGTCCTTTAGCCCTGTCCTTTGGTCTGGAGAATGCATTCCATGAAAAGTGTTTTAATTCAGTGTATCTGCTGCTGTTGTCAGACACAGCCCATGTGTATGTCCTGCTGGACCATGAAGGGGTTGGCTTGGTGTTTGCCTTCAGTGAGGTCTGATCTAGTTATTCCTGTGCTGAGGTATCCCTTACCCAGTTTTTCAATGAGTTGTTACGTTTTTCAGTTTAAAAAGCCTGAAATTCTTACTTCAGTTTCCTCAATAGAAATTGCATCGAAATAGAATATATTCTGTAAGTAGCATAACTGGCAAAATAAAGTTGGCTTGCTAGAATCTCTGCTAAAGTAAAATGGTGCTAACAAAGCAGAACTTTGTGACAGCTCTAGGATAATGTAACCTTGTGGAGGGCTAAACAGGAAAGAAAAAACTGTAAAATTCCTGTTTTAATACATTATGGTGATTCAAGGTCAAACTATTTTGATTTGGGTCATTTGTTAAAGCAGCACCAACAATGATGATTTACTTTTTACCCTTCAGAATTCTATAGTACTGAAATGCGTTTCTTTACATAAATCTTACCAAATAAAAGGTGAAACAAGTCTCAAATATCAGTGCCTTGTGGTTTTCAGCTTAGTGTGTGAAGGGGGAAGAAGTCAGCCCAAGAATGAGGTTGTCCAAACAAAGGATGTTGCTTTTATTGTTGTGTTTTAAATCTATGGAAAATAATTCTGCTTGTGATATGACTTTTTGAAATTGCCTGTATGGTGCAGAATATGCTTTTCTCTTTTCTGCATTTTTTTTTTTCCCTGAAGGAGGTAAGTTTTTGTTCTATGCTCAAAGTTATCTTTCTGAATTATGAATATCTATTGTTTACATAGCTCTCTCTTGCTAAAACACACTGATCTGTTGCTGGAATGTTCTAAAATAAACTTCTCCCAACTTCTGTGTTAATCAGCTTTTCTTCACAATAGGACATTTAGCAATATCACCTAAAAGTTTCAGACAAGCTTTTACACTAAAAATCTCCTGTTCTGAACTACTAATTAGTAATTTTAATGTTTTGTTTGGTTTTTTACCTTATATATTCTATTTGTTGTAGTATGACATGATATTTAACAGAATTATGCAGTTCTAAATGTTTTAAGAAGAGAAAAAAATGTGCATAGCTTCTGTTAAGAAATAATTATTTTATTTCCATGTTTGGATCCATTTGGGAAAATGGGGTGACAAGTATTTCCCAGAAAGCTTGCCCATGGGCCAAGCAGTAAGGTTAGTCTCATTCTCACCCCTGGGATCTAGCTGTATGCGCATTTTTAATAATTATGAAATTATTTGAAGTCATGTTCTCAATATAAGCACACTTATATGTGCTTAACTATGATCAGGGAAAAAAGGGAAAATATTTAAATTTAAGGGAGCAACCTTACAAAAATGAAATGAAAGCACTTGATTAAAAAAGGGTAAACATGTGGCTCAAAGCTGATCTCCACTATTCAAGCTGCTTCCGATCTCATCTCCTCTTGTTTAATCTCATTGTAATCATGACTTTCTAATGCAAAGCCCAAAGAGACAAATGTAGACACAAGTGATTCTAGACTAGAATGCTCTGGATTCCTTATGTCATTGTTGACTACATATATTTTAGGAAATCTGAGTTTCTTTTTAGTGTTGTGTAAGTAGTTCAGATCTATGTCTACCTGTAAATTCTTTCTCTCTGGTTCTGATGGATTCAGTTGACTTCAAGTTATTTAAACATCAAATTTTAAGTGATGTTCAGTAAAATGTTGGCCCCTGCATATCTTGGTATTGTTGTTTGATGTGTGTGTAAATGCTCAGCTGAGGCTTCTATCTGGATTTTTGTGCAAGTTTATCAGAAAGAATTGAAGGAAGGTTCCAGCTTAAGATTTATTTGGAATAAGGGAAAAAAAGGCAGGGAGACTAAAAATAGCTGCAGCTAATAAATTTCCTTCAGAATGGCTTAATTTTGGTCTGGGAACATGACTTAATCTCATTCTTGATAGCATTGCTCCTGGGAATTCAAAACTTGATGAGAAAGGCATTATCCATAGCTCTCTGGGCCAGAAAGAGGAAAATCTCAGACTCCATCAAAAGGCAATTCTAACGTTTTATAGGAGAGTGCTGTAACAAAAGCAAACTTTGAGGATTAAATTTATATAATTATGGAGTGTAACAATGCAGAACACAGTAATTTCTTTAGCTGCTGACTGTATTGTCTGAGTCTTTGTCATACCAAAGTCCTTTTTTTCCACCTAGCAAAGAATCATTCATGGCAGACATTGAACAAATTGCTGCTTTCACCAGCTTAAAACTTGTGAACTCATTATGTGAAGAAAGTTCTTACTTGAGGAACATGTAAAATTGCTATGTGTATGATTGAGATATATAGTACTTTTCATTTTATAAGTTAGGATTATATTGAATATTAATTTTGGCTGATGTACAAAGATTTAAATTGCTGAAAGCAGAAGCAGCTCTTTAGTCCTGGAGTGTTTCTTTGGGTGTCATTATTTCAAAGCTGAGAGTGCCCATCATCAGGATTTCACAAATGGCCACTGTCACTTGGTAACTAAGCATGCCATTAATTGTTTAAATATAATGGCTGACAATACCTTAAAAATGCATGGAAAAATGTACAGTTGTGCTTTAACTGGAAGAAACATTTTATGTTGTGTTCTTTTTTTGAATGACAAAGGGTTTGATATGCCCCAAAGTTTTACTTTTTCAACACATTCACAAGTAGAACCACTCCAGAATAAATTTGGTCACTTCGTAAGGAAATTTTAGTTGTGGTTCCAGTTTATCACTTTGAGGTGGAGCTCTTGAGTGGCTCCTAGGTTTTTAGACTGTAATTGTGCTTTTCATTTTTATTTACAATGGAAAAGGCACCAGAATCAACAACTTTATTCAATAGAGTTTGTTTTTTTTCCTCTGGTTGGTGCCCATCGAGGCGCAGACAAACTCTTCCTGAGATAAGTTACTGCTTTGCAATGTGTTTTAGTTTAACAAGACTTGTATTAGCTAGGAATTCGTAAACCTTGTTTTCTTTCTTCAGAGAAATCAAAAATTAAATTGGGGACAGTTAGTGTAATTATCTCCAGTGTTGGAATTTGTACCATCTTATACCACAGCAACAGAAATGAAAACTAACTTTTCTGGGGGGTGGGCCCAGAAGGCATTTTCAGTGTCCAGCCTTACTTTGTGTCTTAATGAGGGGAGGAGTGCTTCCAGTGCAAGTGATTTTTGTAGACCAATTAGCTGCATTTTATCTTCCTGGTCAAAAACCAGTTTGGTGTCACAATGATGGCATGCACAAACCTCCCTGTGAATAATAGGCATCAATTTAAAAAGTCACAATACACACTCATCTCTCAACGTGAAGCAAGCAAACAAGCTCCTAATCACAGAAGGGGCTAAAGAGTAATAAAAATCTGACATTGTGCTGTTGGCTGTCTGCATTATTTTTGACTCAGACATGCTGTAATGATCTTTCACATTGTTTTGTTTTCAAGCTATAACAGTTTCATTTTTATAATCCTTGCCCTTGTTCTTATATTCTAGCTAATACTGTGATTTCAGTTAATAGTATATTCACTTATAGTAATTTATTTTTTTTACTCACCTGCCATCTCACAATGTCTAATTGTGCATATTCACAGTGAATTCCCTGAAAAAAAATCTTTATTGACTATGAAGAGCTTTCTTTTGCCTAAATAGCAAGCTTAAATCCAGGCTTTGAACTGAAGTTACTGTGAAGTTACCATTGACTGCTCAAACTTGTAATTTTCCCTCAGAAGCTGTATTGTGGAAGAGCTGATACAGGGCTAGAAGCACCTCAGTCCTATTTATTACTGTGTACTGACTTCCAGCTGCTTTTTCTTCTGCTACTGGTTTATTCATTTTCACCACTGCCTTAAGAGCCCATGTAGCCATGTAGATGCTTGAATTTGGCTCAGCCTGATGTGACCTTTGTGCATTATTCTGTATTTTGCATGGAATTCTTTGTTTCTTCACTCTTAAAGTCTGGAGACCCCTTATATGCCTTCAGACCTCTTCTGTTATTTACCTCACAATTCTACATTTCAGGCCTGAGTAACAATTTTAATCACAGAATGGCTTTGGTTGGAAGGGACTTTAGGGATTATCTAATTCCAACCCTTTGCCATGGGGTAGAAATTAATCTGGTGAGGTTTTCTGTGCCAGACTTTTTGCATTGGGAGTGACCTTAAGGAGAATTTCTCCTTTCTGCTCGTTCCTTTTGAATTTCATCCTCTGCATTTTTCAGAGTACTAGTGACCTGATAACTGAGAGGTAGCAGGAATTACAAATTTTATTTTGTAACCATTTTCATCACTTTTTCTGTTATAGTCAATTTGTCTGTGACAAACTTATTACTACATGATCCCATTGTCTTGGTCCTTTACCATTGTTCTGATTTTTTTTTTTTTTTTTTTTTTTTTTTTTTTGTTGGGTGAGACTGTTTTTTTGGTTCATTATTTTGAAGTTTCCCCCTAGTGTCCTGTATGCACCCCTAGCAACATTGCCTTGATATGTTTAATAAGATTCAACACTATGGAGCATGACACAGAACTGGCTCTACATTAGATAATGGGTAAAGATGAAAGACAGATGTGGTTTTATAGCTGGTTATGAGGAAGTGAATCTGTTTGTGAGGCTGTGCAGAGAATGTGAGTGATGTGACAATGCCAGCACCATCGTGCATGAAGACGATGTGAGTCGTGCTGCCCTGTTGAAAAGCAGGAATTCAGGTTCTGAAGAAAGAACTGAAATTTGTAAGCATGGTGGGTTTGCCAAATGAGGAGATGAGAATAAGATGTCAGCTTTCCTATCCCATTCATAGCAACAGCATCACTTGCTCCTGAATTTAAGTTTTTCCCCCTTCAAAGGACCACTGAAATGTAGTAGCACATTATATTCAAAGTTCAGTCTTGATTTTGATCCTGATCAAAGGGATACACTTCAAGTGTTTTGACATCTATCCTTTTCCCTGACTTTGATAATTTTTGACTGAGGTACAAGTAACCACTTCCACTACCTGTGTTAGCCAAGAATGAAAACATCTTATCTGCAGATAATGGATGCTGCTGCTGCTTGGAGCTTCATTCCCATGGTATTTTAGTGTAAAAGATGTCTGTCTCTCTCTCCTTTTGCCAACATTTGTCAGCACTGCTGTGCTGTGTCATGAGGGGAGAAAAAAGTACTAAAACAGAAAAATCTATTAAATAATATGGGGAAAACAGATATGAAGCCATCAGGGGGTGCATTTGAATTCTAGGCAGTACAATGGGAATTAGTCCCTTGAGAGTAATAGACAGTTGAAACAAACAGGCACTTTATTGTTGTAGTATAAAATTTCTGATGAGGTGGTATCATTAGACAGATCATTGCAAACTTTTCCTTGTGTCATAAAACAGAGCTGGTGTTTACTGGGGCTGATGTATTCACAATAAAGTGTGAAAGAGGAATTTATGGAGGCAGCACAAGACACTTAAATGTTGTTTTGTGGTGTTGGGTGCTCTAGACAGGCTCCAGAAATGGGCAAGAAGAGGTCTCACCAGGGTTCCCCAGATGCCAGAGGAGCCAAGAGGGTTCTAAGCCACCTGTGCTGGGGATGATGTGCTGTTCTCACTGGATTATTTGAGAAGAAAATTCTTGCAGCTGTGCCACTAGGCTGGCCCCAAAGCTGTAAGGGCTAAGCTGTTACCCAAAATACTTATCTGATCACTTTATAAATTTAGGGGCAGTAAATGCTGGGGAAAGACATTTCCTAGCTTTGTTTTTCCTTTTTTAGTGTGTCTTTGAAAATGCAAAACTGATTTATACATATTTCTGTTGAGGAATGTGGTGTGTAATGTTAAATGCATTAAAATAGTACCATTTTTTAAGCCATCAAATAACATCTGTTTCATCAGAATTTTTGTTATCTTGCCCTGCATTTCTTCACCTTCCTTGGGCAACATTAAGTTTTGTGAGAAATGATGCTCACTTTTAAAATTTCAAAGGTTTACTAAACCTTAACAGAAATACAACAAAAGACTGAATAAGGAAAAATCACAGCACTGGGAAACTCTGTGACCAGCATCCATGTGCTTGTCCATTTTATTCTCTCCTTTTCACACCCTTGGCCTCTCCCAAAGTCTTGTCAGGCAATGCCTCTGCTGTCCCTTGGTGGAGATCACAAAAGTACTATGGGGAGAACATATAAAAATAACATACTATACATCTATAAAGCTTTGCTTAACATACACATAATATTAATCTCTTAATTGTAAGACCCAACTATCACATTACTCATTTATAACAAGTTTCTATTAAGAAGCAACTCCTTGAGTAAGGAGCTTGTATTTTTTTTTTCAAAGAGATGTAGTGAAGTGTGGAGACAGATTAGTGACAAACTAAGGAATCCCCCACTATTCAAGTTTCAATCCCTATAAGCAATTGCCTTCAGCTGTTCATCTCTGTTTTTGTGGTTGTTGGCCTTCCTCCTGTGCATTTATCCTTTGCCTGCCATCAGCTTTTCCTACCCACTGCCCTCACTTGGTCTCTCTTTTTCCTGATGCAGTCCTGCTCTTCCTCTGAGCTGGATCTCTTGGGAGGGAGATGTTAAGGAGAAAACTTCCTTGCTTACAGTCTAGCTAAAGAGTGGCATTTTAGCTGTTAGGAGGGACAGCAGGGGGAATGGATCACTGTCAATGCAAATGAAAAGTGTCTGGCAAGGCTGGAATAGCTGCCTGGTGCCTGTGCCCCTCTCGTGGTCCACATCTCAGTCCTGCTCCTGCTCCCGCCCATGATGGGAGCTGGAAGAGCCCCCAGTGGATCTGGCTGGGCATGATGCACATAATGCTGGTGAGAGTTCTGTGGGACTGGAGACGTTCTTTTTGTGCTTTGTGGATGGCAGGACTGAAAAAGAAACAAGGGCCAGCAGGTAGTTTTGTTTCCCAAACAGTCCAAGTGTGAAATGTGTGGGCTCCATTTATCATTTCACCTGAGTCTCTATGGAGACTGACCTGCTCATATTTGCCCATTTTGATTTCTTTGTTTGCTTTCCTTGACTAAATGTTGCCTGCTGGAGCAAACATTGGTGAATCTGAATTTCTAAGCATGCAAAATGATAGATTGCTTTATTTGTTCAAGAAACTCTTTTGTAGGCATGTTTTAATTGTAATTAATATGGGGAGGGGGGAGGAGGGCTATAATTTGTTGCAGACATCCTTTGTAAGCAAAAATTGCACTGATGCCAACCATGAAAGCAATATATGTGAAAAACAGCTTTTGTAATTTTGGAGGACAGCGATTATGTATTTTATTTTTATGTACAGCTATATTAGAAGTCCATCCTTTGTGTTTTAGAGGATCTTTGTTTTCCAAACTCTAAATCCTGAGATGACTTACCTCAGGTTTACTCCATCACTAGCTAGGTGTAGGAAAGACACAATCAATGTTTGGTAGTTTGAGGACTCCTCAGTACTTTGGCGGATCAGGTGATATGTGGATATCTGGTGACAGATGGACTTTGTTCACCCTTTACTGAGCAGTTACCTGGGGGGGTTCTTGGCCACGTTGGGATTTCCTTTGCTCCAACCTCCTTGGTGTCACTTCAGCCACCACTATACAGCTGCTTCCTAAATGGAGGCAGAGAACAGCGCTTTAATACCTTCATTTCTTGTGGTTTCTCCTTTCCTTTCAGAGCCATTGGAGAGAAAACAGAGCATACAATGCTTTCCTTCAACTCTGATTCTTTCGGTATTTGTTAGCAGCTTTCAGCAGCAATACAAACCTGAATGAGCCTGCCTTTGGAAAGGTATCTTGGTGAATACCAAAAATTTTTTCTAGATGCTTTCAGGAGGTAACTAATTTTTTAATTTGTCTCAAAAACTTAAATGGTGTTTCTCTGTTTAAACCTATGTGACTTTCTGCAAGATTACCTATGTTAAACAGTTTGGCGCTTAATAGCTGAAGCTGTTACCTGACACTACAGTAGAATTTCAGTATCCTTAAATAGCCCAGGGAAGGAGATGCTTTAATTCCTTCCACCTGCAGCATTTTAGTGGCATTTTCAGTTTTGCAGGAGCACTGATCCATTCCTTCAAAGCTGTCTGGGGCAACTTGTGCATGCAAGGGTGAAGGGATGGGCTGTGATGAGTGCCATAAAACTGAGGGCAGCAGAGAGAGATGCCTGGAAAATTCAAAGTGCTTGATTAACCCCCCCTTTCCATAATTTCTGTGAGGGAGGGAAAGGCAGCTCTTTCAAGCTTGGCTAGGTTTAGAATTAGCTGCTGGCTTCCTTTCATTGTCTGCACACCTTCATGGTACTGCTGCTGGCTTTTAGGGGCTGCAGCTCCTGAGCAGCCAGGCTGTTCCCATGTGCAGAAGGCCATTATTTCATCTCACCTTTACAGATATATTGCTTTGACTTTGGCAGCTAGAGGAAAGTCTCAATGTTGCCTCTAATTAGTAGTTTTTGTTGTTGTTCTTGTTTTCTCTAGTAAAACTTGTTTAATGTCGTCTATAATGTGAGTACCTCCATGTTGTTGCTGAAGAAGTGGAAGTTGGAGGGAGAGGTGTATTTGATTCTTGTAAATTTTATTTTGCTTTTATAAGCAAGAAATTTATGAAAAAAAAAAATCTTTCTATCTTCTTCTCAATGTATATAAGAAAACATTAAGCTTTTGGAAAATGTGACTGTTACCCATCTAAACATAGTGCGGATGTACCTTGGGAGGCTGAAGGTTTTTCTAAGTGTTTTTATAAGCGTTTCTCAGTTTTGCAAAATAGCAGTAAAATGAGCTTGTCTATGTTGGTGTGTGAAGCATTTGATCACCTTTATTCATAATAAGGAGAAGATTTCCACGCACTTGGCATTTCAGTGTCTCTGAAGGAGATGGGGCACGTTCCAAAATATTCTTGAGGAAAGTGCAGCAAAAAAAAAAATCTCCTTTCCCAACTCTTTCATAGCTATCAAAATTTTCAGTTTAAGGATGATGACTTGGACACTTGGATCCCTCCTGAAAAGGGGAAGGGAACCTATTAAGGTCCACAAGCTGTTGCTAACCTCCACCTGTTATGTTCCATTCCCTTTCCCACAAAGTGAAATTGCTTCATAAAATGCGGAGTTTTGCTGCCAGAGCTGTTCAGATATCAGCTCAGTGAGGCTCTCACACACAGGTGATGGTTATTCCCCGAGCTCTGTGATGGCTCCTTTCTGCCAGAATGCACTGCAAGCACAAATTCTGCCCTGCTCCTGCACCTTGAGCTCACTGGCATCACTGCTTTGCCAGCAGTAGCTTTGTGCAGAGGACAAAATCCTGGTTTTGCTGACTGAAGTCAGAGTTACATGCTCAACATCTAGTAGAGCAGATTAATTTTGTGTTTTAAGATCCCTCAGTTTGGGTTTCACTATGGCAAAAAGATTTGCTCATCCCTTGTTCTCCATTTACAACTCGCATCCTTTATGTTACAAAATGAGTCAACAATTTTCTGCATCTTTTGGAACAACATAAAGACAGGTTGTAAAGAAAAATTTCTGTTAATGAAAGCAGACTTAAAAGTCTCTGAAGGGGTTTATTTCTGTGATACTTAGCCTGTCCTGAACTGCAGAAAGCAGGAACCTTTTTTGAAGTTTATTATCCTGAATATTTCTGTTAATAAAATAAAATAAGTATCTAAACCCATAAGCAATATTATAGTTCTGCCAAGCTTTTAAAGGTATATCTTGCTAAACATAGTGAAGGAAATGGTTCAGGTTCTCTTCTGTCCATTTTACTGGAGTGCTGGCTGCTGTTTGAAGAGGTAACCTGAAGTTACAGATTTGAAGGTGGGAGATGAAAGCAGGGACTGAATAAAGCCCCAGCTGTGCCATCTATGCAGTATTCCTCAGTGTTCTTGGGTGGATGCTTGAAAATCCAGCCTGTTGCACATAACTCTGTTGAAATGGGCCCATGAAATAACACTTCAGTAGGAGTAAGGACCATGTTGTGTGCTCAGGTTTGTGCATGTGCTGCTCAGGCTGATGCATTTCCCATGGGAGCACACAGGGGCGAGCGTCCTGAAGAAAAAAGGGAATTTGCAATGTTGCCATGCTCAGTGTTCTCCTGTTAGGTGCTCACAAGAGAAGCAGTATTTCCCAGAGTGGCATGTCACACTCAGATCTGTACCATGTACTTTAAATTTGTTAATTATAGATCCTGTGACACATTACAGCTGCTGCAGTCATTTTTTGCAGTTGTCTACTTTGCATTTTTGGGGAAAGTTTTTTGCCCTTTCACACAGAGCTGGCTGTTGGTTTTGCATACAAAAAGCTTACCTACTTCAACAGGAAATCTGCTTTTCTTAAATTACTCTTCCTGCCATTACAACAGGTCTTGAACTGTACCAGGCTCAATCCCAAATATAACTTCATGTTTGCTTTAAACTGAAGCCCCAAACTGCCCATCCGATCAGCATTTTACTACTGCACAAGAACATAACTTTGTTATCAAAATGCTTAGGCAGAGCCACAGACTGAAAATCAACTCTGAGCAGTCCTACCCCATTCCCATCCCATTAGCTACTCACGCGACCCCTAACACTAGAGCCATATCCCATATCACCGGTGAGTGGTCTCATGTTAGGTACAAGGGGATTCGCCCCCATCCACACTCAGGAATTGCTTATGATGCTGTATGGTAGGTTATTCATTAATCCGGAAGCAATCCTGGAATTATTGATAATGCTGTATGATAGGTTATTCATTAATCCAGAAGCAATCCTGGTGGATCCTTCTGTTTGAAGCAGGGCAAACAATAAAGAGAGATAGGGATAAGGGAATTGTCGAGCTAAGCATGATCAGAGCTAATAATGTCAAACTGACCCTAAGAGCCGTGACAATGTCAAACTGACCCTAAGAGCCGTGCCAAGCCATGGGAACCAAGCCAAGTACACCGGGAATTGACCATATTAGGATAAGAGTTCAAAAGTTTAAAGAGGAAGACTCATCAGAAGCCCCGCGCCCATGAGGAAGGCAACGAAGGACCACCATGAATAATCCTCAAAATAGATGTCTCCGCCCACGCTCCGCCCACACCACGCCTCTTATGAATATGATGTAACCCTGCACCCAAGATTGTATAAAAGCTTGCTTCTGTTATGAGATAGCTAGAAATCCCTTTGTGATTTCTCCGACGCGTCGTAATAAAATACCTCCTGTCTATGCTGACTTACTTGAGTCTCTTAGGCAGTTATTCTCGCCTTTTGGGGCAAAATTCGGCATCATATCTGGCGACCCAGATGGGACACTAGACGGGAGAGCAGACCCTTGAACGTCCTCCGGAGCTGGGTCCGGGGCCGGGACCCTCGGGCGCCCCTGACAGATTTTTGTCAGAAGAGACTCCCCCCCCGGACCAGCGCTCTTCGGTGGACGAGGGGTTTCCTGCATCTCCTGCTCCAATTAAGAGGTATTTTAATTGTTTATTGCATATTGAATTTGGAACAAAGCGCTTTAATTGGGAAACGGGGACTAGACATAGTTGCCCGACGGGAGCCATGGGGATGCCTTGGCATAATCCCATTTGGTATTGGGGTTTGAGTCCCCATTTGGTATTGGATTTGGTATTGGGGTTTGAGTCCCCATTTGGTATTGGTTTTGGTATTGGGGTTTGAGTCCCCATTTGGTATTAGGGTTTGAGTCCCCATTTAGTATTAGATTTGGTATTGGAGTTTGAGTCCCCATTTAGTATTAGAGTTTGAATCCCCATTTAGTATTGGAGTTTGAGTCCCCATTTGGTATTGGGGTTTGAGTCCCCATTTGGTATTGGTTTTGGTATTGGGGTTTGAGTCCCCATTTGGTATTGGGGTTTGAGTCCCCATTTGGTATTGGATTTGGTATTGGGGTTTGAGTCCCCATTTGGTATCGGGGTTTGAGTCCCCATTTGGAATCAGAGTATTTGTTAAAAGAGTGAAAAAAAAAAAAAAAAAAAAAAAAAAAAAAAAAAAAAAAAAAAAAAAAAAAAAAAAAAAAGAAGAAAAAAAAAAAAAAAAAAGAAAAAGAAAAAGAAGGAAAAAGGGAAAAAAAAAAAGGAAGAAAGAGAAGGAAAAGAAAAAAGGAAAGGAAAAGAGTATTTGTTAAAAGGGTGTATGTTTTTCCTTAATGTTGTTGTTTTGTTTGAATTTTTAAAAAGCGTTGTTGCTTTGTTTGAATTTTTAAACTACGCCTGGGAACGTATCCAGCCAGGTCCGGGACCTTGTCCAATTTTTCCCTTTCTCTGATAAGGTTTTGAGGAGATACATTTGTGCTACACCTTTGTTTAACTGTTATGTTGTTTGCAAGAATCTCGTAAAGGATTTGGTATTTTGTGTTAACTGTAACCTTTTTGTGTGTAAGAATTTATTGTGATATCATCTGCAAACTGTACCTTAGTTTACAGCTGTTTTACGAGTGTGTAATAGCCCGAAGTTGACCAGTATCAGTACTATAGGTTTGCCAGCGACATCTCGGGGTAAAGCGGTGTACAAAGTGTGTGGGTGTAGATGAGAGTAGATGAGACGCGATTAGAAATTGTGTGTATGAAGTGTTAAAATAAATTGACATACAGTGTTTGCGAGAAAGAGATTAAACCGAAAACGCAGACACAGAAAATAGCCATGAGAAGTCAACAGAGCAAAGACGTAAATATGAAAACCCCCTTAGGATGTATCTTAAAGCACTGGAAAGACTTGGGAAGAATTCGGGGGGGGTACCCCATTAAAATCAGGGATCGATGAGAAGATAAGCAGCCCTCAGAGACTAGATACTCCACAGGGGTCGAGAAGCTACATGGATGCTGACAGCCCACCCAGACTAGAAGTCGAAGGGGAGAAAGGCAGTCCGTCAGGAGTGGAGAGCCGAAGGGAGACACGTAGCCTGCCCAAACTCAGTCCATATGAAGATAACCACACACCCAGAAGTGGAGGCATCTGTAGAATGGAAACCAGCACACCAAGGACTGGGGACAAAAGTAACTCACTGGGAAGTGACGTCTCTAAATTGAGATATAGTGAGAAGAATGATGAGACGTGAAAGGGAGGCAGAGAACAGCTCACAGAAACTGAATATAGTAATTCAGATAGAGGATAGGAGAAGTTGAGGAGAAGAAAAAGGAAGACGGGAAGATAGCTCAGTAGTGGCTGTAGCAGTGGCAGCTCAGAAGACAGGTTACTCGGAACCTAGAACTAGGGGAAGAGGTAGAGGCAACCCAATAGGAAAGAGGGAGAGGTACCAACCCCACCCAACTAGAGTAGGGCCAAATCAGTGTGCTTACTGCCTAGAAATGAGACACTGGAAGCAAGAATGCCCCCGACTAAGGGAAAGGCTGATGGCCACTACTACTACCACACATCAGGATAGTGAATTAGGAGGACCGGTGAGCCGTACCCTAGCAGACCCACTGGTTAAAATGGAGCTAGGAGAAGGTAAAAAAGAATTGAACTTTTTGTTTGACACGGGAGCAACCTTTTCGGTTTTAAATCAGGAATTGGTACCTAAAAGTGATGAATTTGTACAAGTTGTGGGAGCAACAGGCCAACCAGAAAAAGCTTACTTTTTGAAACCTATTAAATACAAAATTGAGAAACAAATGGGAATTCACCAGTTCCTGTATTTACCAAATTCGCCAAAACCCTTATTGAGGAGAGACCTATTAGAAAACTTGAGAGCCGTAATAAAGTTCAACAAAGACAAATTGGAATTTCAAGTAAATGAGGAACAACTGATTACAGCTATAAGCCTAACAATCAGTTGTGTGGAACCCAAACCTGAGAGTCAAAAGATCTTTGCTTTTGAGTGGGAGTCTGTAGATAGAGGGAGAAAGACCCAACTCACCTGGACGGTATTACCCCAAAGATGGGCCAATTCCCCCACGATTTTTGAGAACCAGTTAGCCAAAGAATTAGAACAGTGAGAAAGGCCGCTGGGAGATGGTACCCTTTTGCAGTACATAGACGACCTCCTAATAGCAACAGTGACAGAGGAAGAATGCATTGAATGGACCATTTCCTTGCTAAATTTCCTGGGTTTAAGCAGATATCGAGTCTCTCAACAGAAAGCACAGCTGGTGCAAAAAGAAGTGGTGTACCTGGGATACGAAGTCTCCAGAGGACAGCGATCCCTGAGAGCAGCTAAGAAAGAGGCCATCTGCCAGATGCCTAAACCAGAGACGGTGAGAAATCTGCGAGCCTTTCTGGGGATGACAGGTTAGTGTCAGCTATAGATCTACCAGTACAGAATACTCGCTAAACCATTGTATGACTTGTTGAAAAGATCCAAGAATGTCCTAGTGTGGACTCCCGAAGCAGAAGGAGCCTTCAAGAAGTTAAAGCTGGAACTAATGAGAGCACCAGCCTTAAGTCTCCCAGATGTATCAAAACCATTCTGGCTGTTCTCCCATGAGCGACAAGGGATGGCCTTAGGAGTCCTAGCACAGCAGTTGAGACCACATAAGAGAGCTGTGGCCTACTTCTCCAAGCAGCTAGATGAAGTAAGTAAAAGATGGCCAGGCTGTCTGAGGGCAGTAGCCGCAGTGATAATTAACGTAGAAGAGGCCAGGAAGCTCACGTTGGGTCAAAAGGTGACTGTGCTGGTATCTCACACTGTGTCGGCTGTGCTGGAACAGAAAGGCAATCATTAGTTGTCGCCCTCCAGATTCCTAAAATACCAGGCCATCCTGGCTGAATCAGATGATGTAACTATTCAGGTAACTAACATTGTGAACCCAGCTTCATTTCTAGAAGGAAGAGCCCCAGCAAAATCCATTGAACACGACTGCCTAGAAACAATTGAAGCCGTCTACTCCAGTCGTCCGGATCTCAAAGAGGAGCCGTTCGAAGATGCAGACAACTGGTTCTCAGATGGCAGCAGCTTTGTGAAGCAAGGAGTAAGACTGGCTGGCTATGCAATTACTACCACAGAAGAAGTAATTGAGTCAAACTCTTTGCCTGCGAAGACTTCAGCCCAAAAGGCAGAGCTGATAGCTCTGACTCGAGCTTTGGAATTGGCAGAGAACATGCAAATTAATATATGGACTGACTCTAAATATGCCTTTTCCGTTGTGCATGCCCATGGGGCCATCTGGAAAGAAAGAGGACTGCTGACTACGCAAGGGAAAACAGACAAGCATGCAGAGGAGGTTCTACGATTGCTAAAGGCGGTCCAACTCCCAGCACAAGTGGCCATAATGCTTTGTAAGGGACACCTGAAAGGTAATACTATTCCAGAAATAGGGAACAGGAAGGCAGATACAGAAGCTAAATTGGCTGCCACAAGGGCTAGGGAAGTGAAAGTAATGGCCCTAATACCAGGAGAGCTAGATACCAACATCCAGCCAGATTATCAAGAATCAGATCATAGATAGATTCAAAAGAATAAAGGCAAAATACTAGAAAATAGTTAGAGTAGATTAGAAATGGGACAGCTAGTAATACCAAGAAACGTGATGTGGCAGTTTGTAAAAGCAGAACATGAAAAAGCCCACTGGAGCTTGGATCCACTCTATCAGTACCTGCAAGCTAGGATAGCAGGGCCAAAATTATTTACCACCATAAAACATGTCACATCCCAGTGTGAGCGATGCCTGAAGAACAACCCGAATACAGAGACTAGGATACACCAGAGAGCAATAAATCGAGGTAAATTCCCAGGTGAAGTATGGCAAATTGATTTTTCTGAACTCCCAAGAAAAGGGGGGTTTCGGTACTTGTTGGTATTAACTGATACATTTTCTGGGTGGCCTGAAGCATTCCCTTGCAGGACAAATAAGAAAAGAGAAGTAACAAAAGTGTTATTGAATGAAATTATTCCACGATTTGGAGTACCGAAGACCATTTCTTCAGATAAGAGTACACATTTCTGTGCAAAAGTAGTGAGAGCAATAAGCAAAGCATTACAAATCAATTGGCAATTGCACACGCCCTACCGTCCACAGGCCAGTGGGCAAGTAGAAAAAATGAATCATCTTATCAAACAGCAGATTGCCAAAATATGCCAGGAGACTAATTTGCAGTGGTATCAAGCTTTGCCTATTGCTCTGCTGAGGCTAAGAGTCAAACCAAGGTCAAAAGAAAGGTTAAGCCCATTTGAAGTTCTGTATAGTAGACCTTATGCTATGCAAGTTGTAAATGGGGACGCTATAGACCAAATTAGTAATCAGTACATTTACGATTATGTAGTTACGGTGGGGAAGCAGTTCGATAAGAATGCTACTGTAATGATAGAGCACCAACCTAAACAACCTGACTGCAAATTGCATCCGTTTAATCCCAGTGACTGGGTGTATGTTAAGAATCTTTTAGGAAAACCCCTAAGAGAAGTGAGAAAGACCCTTCCAAGTGCTGCTGACTACCTTCACCGCAGTTCGGATCAAGGAGCGACCTGCGTAGATCCATTACTCACGGGTCAAGAAAGCTCCAGAGAACAAACAAGAGCAGACATCATGATCCTGACTTCACCTCAAACCCTTACAACTTTGATCATTGGACTTTCGATAAGTATAGCTCTTCCCCAAGACTATGCCCCAATAGACCCATGGTCTTATGCACACCAGTGTATCCACCCAGAGTTAGAAACGAAGGGACCCTATTTCGAAGTTTATGCTCTGCGTAACAATCAGCCATATCCGAGTAAAGTATGGGATCAGTCCTCCATAGTAGCATACAAGAGAGACCAAATCCAAATTAAGTGTCGAGAACTTGACCCGGTAGAAGAGAGAACAAGGCGGCTAGTATTAACAATTAAACCCTTGATGCTAGCCCCTGAACATAACTTAATTACCTTTAGTCCAGTGAAGATGGGCCAGCCCACTGTCTGGACCCAGCAAAAGAGCCCAATCTCATGTCAGTAGAGTGACTTCTGAGAAGATCCACCCAGATCACAACCGCGAAACTCAGTAATCTATACGGAAGATTCGCATGGGGAACTACATCCTCGAAACATAACCCTTGACCTCTACCCTCTTCTCTCTCCTGCGGGAAAGATCGTAGTATCTAGTGGTCCTGAAGAAGGGAGGGCACAGTGTGAGATGGCATTTAGATTAGATCAGTCGATGATGTTCACATGCGAAAGAGAATTGAAAACGCTAGAGCAGAGTATTAGCTTCCCTCAGCGTGCTGTCCAATATGAGGTGGCATTATCGGAAGGCATGATCCCATTGTATCCAGATCTAGACTTACCCCAAGAAATCACTCCACTGGTAGAATGTAAAATAGTGCATAACCTGACCTTTATAGGGCCTCAAGTGATAAGAAAATCTAATGAACTAAAATTATTATTAGACCCCACTTATTCTCTGAAGAAAGTGCAGATGAACATCCATACCGATGTTACACATTTGCAGAAGGATTGCCGCCCATTTATACAGCAAAGCCTCAAGGGATAGAATGCATGGCTAGCGACAAGGTCTTATCACAGGAGGGCACAAAGACATCTTAGTGGGTGAGTCGGCACCGATTTAGTATATTAAACACGATAGATCAAGAAGTATTAGTGAACAAATTAAGCACCGTCACGACGAACCTGAGAAAGCTTAAGATGCCCCTCAGTTCATCCATGCTTACATTAGCAGAAACACAATCGCTAGTAGTAAAATTACTAACCATGGTAGCGAACCATACTGCAGAAGATTTTGTGAAGCTTGTTGATTATACAAGGGAATTTAGCAAAGATATTGCTCTCGCTATCCAATGTCCTCAGACACAACAATGGGTACAATCAGTAGCAGCAGAAATAATAATAAGAGAAGGAACGTCAAGTATATTACCTCAAGAAATAAGAGAAACAATATTAAAAGACAATCACACCACACAATTCGAGAAAGACCACCAAGCCTGGTGGCAATTAGTAAATTTCACTTATGAACCCCAACAAGAACACATTGAAGCCTATGTCCTCACCATTAGTGCTGAAGCCTATGTCCTCACCATTAGTGCGGCAGAGGAAAGAGCTATCTTTCCCATCCTCACTCTAGGGACAATACATCAGAGTGTCATTGTCAAACCAATAGACCATAATGTCTAGGCTAGTTATGATTATACCAAAAAGAAGTGGCAATCGATTAGCACAGAAGCATGCATTCCTAGGGGACAGTTAGGCTATGTTTGAGAAAACGCTGTGGTAGAAGCAGAAGATTTATGCTTAGATGCCGAAGATAGTGTATGCACCTTTGAAATGCTTCCGCATAATAGAACACAGTCACAAGTCTACTATATAGAGAATGGGTGTGCTTGCGTGAGGACAGCTTGTGACAACGTCATTATAGATGGTTGCCAAGAAGAAACTAACAATACTAACTTTTGTGTATGCAATTTTACCAAGATAATAGGTTGTGATTTTCATTATACTGTCCCAATAACTACCCAACAGCTAATTAACGCAGATTTTAACCTATATCAAGAGATACCGAAATTACAAATAGGGATAGACGTTGAAATTCTTAAAGCGATGCTCGCACATCCTAAAGTGAAAGAATTGATGCAAAAAGTGAATCAAACGACTAAACGAATGATATAGCAAGTGGAACATAATTCAGAGAAAATAAAGAATGTCCTGACCAAAGTAGAACAAGTAAGTCAGCATCATTAGTGAGATATCTTTACAGGATATTCCCCAACAGCTACACAGGTCTTCAACTACCTAGTGCACCCAATGCTAATAGTAATTGTAGCTCTGCTACTGTTAACTTTAACAAATATTTGCATGTGGTGGAGACTAAGGATTATAATGAAAAGAACTCAAATAGTTTGGGCTATAGTACGAGCGTATCAGCGCCCTATAGGAATAGAATTAGACGAAAGAATTCGTATGTTATAAGAAAAGGGGGGAAAATGAAGCCCCAAACTGCCCATCCGATCAGCATTTTACTACTGCACAAGAACATAACTTTGTTATCAAAATGCTTAGGCAGAGCCACAGACTGAAAATCAACTCTGAGCAGTCCTACCCCATTCCCATCCCATTAGCTACTCACGCGACCCCTAACACTAGAGCCATATCCCATATCACCGGTGAGTGGTCTCATGTTAGGTACAAGGAGATTCGCCCCCATCCACACTCAGGAATTGCTTATGATGCTGTATGGTAGGTTATTCATTAATCCAGAAGCAATCCTGGAATTATTGATAATGCTGTATGATAGGTTATTCATTAATCCAGAAGCAATCCTGGTGGATCCTTCTGTTTGAAGCAGGGCAAACAATAAAGAGAGATAGGGATAAGAGAATTGTCGAGCTAAGCATGATCAGAGCTAATAATGTCAAACTGACCCTAAGAGCCGTGACAATGTCAAACTGACCCTAAGAGCCGTGCCAAGCCATGGGAACCAAGCCAAGTACACCGGGAATTGACCATATTAGGATAAGAGTTCAAAAGTTTAAAGAGGAAGACTCATCAGAAGACCCGCGCCCATGAAGAAGGCAACGAAGGACCACCATGAATAATCCTCAAAATAGATGTCTCCGCCCACGCTCCGCCCACACCACGCCTCTTGTGAATATGATGTAACCCTGCACCCAAGATTGTATAAAAGCTTGCTTCTGTTATGAGATAGCTAGAAATCCCTTTGTGATTTCTCCGACGCGTCGTAATAAAATACCTCCTGTCTATGCTGACTTACTTGAGTCTCTTAGGCAGTTATTCTCGCCTTTTGGGGCAAAATTCGGCATCAAAACGCAGGAAAGATCTAAAGGAGTAATGTTAGATGTTCTCTTTAAGTGGGTTAAGGATCTTCATCTCTTCCAGAAACACCATACTGATCCCTTTATCTTGCTTTTATGTTTTTTGATGGCTTATACTCTAATATTGCTGTGCTGTAACTGAAAAGATAGAGAACCTAAAATGTCAAGGAGTTGATGAAATATTCTGAAAAAGTATTTTTAGAAGGGTATTTGACCACTTCTGCCGTTCTAAGGAGAGATGTTGGAAAAACTATTCTGTGACTGAGCAGAGCAAAATACTGTACATTTTTTTGTGTAGATTGTCACCTGTTAGTGTGTCTGGTTGCATGCAATGTGTTGTTAATTCACATGGGGTTTTTCAGTGGGGCTAGGCTTTTTTTTTTTTTTTCCTGAGTGCTTCCTGACCTATCACTGAGTAATTTACTAAAGCTGGGCTATTTTGAAAGAAAAATCACTTTGTTTTAGCTGGACTTTTTTTTCTTTTTTCCTTTTATTAGTGGTTGATGTGGTAGCTCACAGGGAATAGGAGGACCTGAGCTCTGTATTGACTAGAAATGTTGATAAATAATTCCTTCACCAGCTGAGTGAACTTCAGGGAGGTACTTCAGGAAAGCTTCTACTGGTACAGGTAGAAGCTGCAGTTAGATCTCTCAGCAATGCCAGTGAAAACATAAATTGGAAAAGAAGGATGACAAGGAAAGAATATGATCCCATTTTTTTCTCTAGAATTAAAACACACTCGCCGGAACATCAATACTTTCCAATGGTTTTTCACCGTTGCCATTGCCACCAGTGGGAGATTTGCTGCTGGGTCCGCAAAGTTCAGATTTGTCTGTTTTGGGTTTTGATTTGGTGGGGTTTTTTCCATTTGTACTTTGAGACAAAGATGTCACTGGAAAGGGACCCATTTATGATCTCCCTTCAGAGGAGCTGAGGTCCAGCAGGGTTGGTACACTGAGGTTTCACAGGTGCAGAGCACACAGTCCAGAGCCAAAGCTCCTCATGGGCTGTACAGCTGAGCCTGGCTCTGTGCTCTCCTGCCCAAGAACCATTGCTCTACAGCTAACTAAAGTACTTTTTTTAGGCCTAGCCAGATAAAAACAGTTCTCTTCCATTTTGAATGCAAGAATTTGCTTCCCCAAGCTGGCAGATATTTCTGTACTTTACCACAGAGCTGTCAAGGTGGAAGGAAGGCATTTTGTTGTTGTGGTTTGATAGTCTGCATTCTGTCCCTGGTGTAGGAAAGAAGGGCTGCTGGAGGTCAGAGGCAAGTGAATTAGCAAGAGATGCTAAAGTGGCATTGAAAACAGAATAAAAATATGCTGTCTTTTGGCATAAAGTCAGTCAGTCCAGATTTTACAGGGTTCAAAGAAATGTTATTAGAGATCAGCAACTTCTTTTTCTTAAAGTAATTATTTCCAGCAATATTGAGAGACCTTGTAGTCCTGACATGGTTGGGGAAAAAAAAATAATTATCTGAATACTGAGAAAATACGCCGGCATCTTCTAGCACACCCCTACAAGATTTTGCTCAATTATAATAAGGTAAAATCCTCAGGTCAAGAATAGCTTTGCAAAGCATTAAGCTAAACACATATGTATTTGCCTGGTTTTGACTGTAGGATTAGTGATTTCTTTCTTTGTGAAACTCTACACTGAGCTCTTAATTAGGCTTACCAGGCACAAGTGCACTTCAGGTGATCCAGAGGACCTTTAAAGGGCCTGCAGCAGATGGTGCAAAGTCTGTATTCCGTGCAGTATTCTGCTGTTTTGTCTGTTAAATAAGTATCTAATTACTCCCAGGCTTATCTTATTTCAGCACGGTGTCACTGAATGCCTTACATGGCTGTGGGTGAGGTAATCCGCTGCCAATCCGATAAGCTTGCAGCTTGACTTTTGGGGAAGTTACCTTGCACCTGATGAGAATTTTCTTTCAAGCACACAAGAGCATCTTCCAGTACTTTTCCAGAGGCTCTTAACAAGATCAGTCACTGCCTTTCCCACCTAGCTTTTCTTTAGCTGCTCTAAATAAATTACTGTGACAAATTTGGAGTGGTTTTCTCCTTAAAGTTTCTTTCTTGGGGGCCAAAAGGTTTTTTATTTGTGATGTTTTGCTTTGTGATGGGCAAGGAGAGGCAAGCACTTCTGAAATCAAAGCATCAAGTCTGCATTTGTGGGCACTACGCCATTAGTCTGGTATTGTTTGAACTGCGCATAGGCAGGTGGTTGATGCAATTTCTCCTTCAATATTGTCTTGGTGAGATCTGAGGTGTGAAAATAGGCAGGCTCTTTCTGGAGGCAGTGTATAGATTTTTTTTCCCTCATTATGACTTTCAGTCTTGCTAATTCTGAGGTGGTGTGTGAAAAGCTTGGCAATATTGGGGAGGCTTTCCCTTATCTCAGCCTTCCTGTAGTCATCCTCTCTGCCTGGCAGCACACCTGCAGAGGAGGGATGAGTGCCACTGAAGACAAAAAAATAAATGCATTGCTCACATGCAGTCATGTATTGGAAAAAAGGGGAAATGTCCTGTGATTAAAAACTCCACAGTTTCTGGTCTCCAAATGCAATTTTCTGTCTAGTTCTTTCTTCAAAATACATTCTGGCTGTCACTGTCCTGAGTCCCTGAGCAGGCTGCTTGTTCTGCAGAAATCAGTGGAGGTGTGCAGGCAAGGGTTACACTGAGCTCAGGGCAGGATGGGGCTCTGGGAAGTTAGCCACACACCTTTACCTCAGTGGCTTTTCTCCAGTGTTGAGAGGAAAAGATGCCTGGGAGAGGCATATCAGTCTCAGTACTCAATGGGTGTTTTATTTTTTGTATAATTAATGTGCTTCATAATTGCAAGATACAAGCTGGTTTGATATTGATTAGTCAGCAGGTCTTAAGGCCAGTAAATATTGATTTTTATTTCCAGCTTTGCCTTTTTTTTATTATTTTTTTGAATTAATGAACTGGTTTCAACAGAAACCGCCATTCAATTAAAATGGTGTGAAAGGCACTGGATTCAGGGAAAAGTCAAGATGAGCTCTGGCAGACACACTGGGCTGAGCATTGCTGCATCCTCTGCAGCTCTTCTGGGCACTCCCCCTCTGCTTCTGCACAGCAGAGTCATTTCTCCCATGATTTCCACCCTGAGCAGCAGGAGATGATGTGTTTTGTTTGAATGAAGGTTCAGGTTCAGACCAGTGCTCTCTAGGTTGTGTTTAGAGCATGTCAAATGAGATAATGCAATGCTGCCTTTTCTCCTTGAAACTATATCGATGGAGCCAGTGAAGGGAAATGTCTCCTGTTCCTGTAGTTTTAGTCATTGTCATTAATCAAATTCTCAGAACAAAACACAGGAAAAGCCAAGCTCACAGGCAGCCTCACAACCTCTTTGACTTTAGTCACTGAGTTCCCATAAATAGTTTACAAACTAATTGTCTTTAAAAGAGCAAACCCTATTACTAAGGGCAAGATGTTGGATGTGTTTCTGGTAAATATGCAATTTAATCTAATAGCACTGTTGCTAGCTGTTAATATCCATGGATGACCTGTTTGGCAGGAGCTTCTGAGAGCAGAGCTGTCCTATTAACCTACCAGGATATCTGCTAGACTCATTTTGAGAGCCATTTGGAGGAGCTTGAAGGAGATCACTGTAAACATCAGAGTAGGATGCCAGGGAAGTATTACCAGGAGCAAATGTGCTGTTTTTATTTCACGATCAATTGTTAAAAAGGTCATTTATGTTTTTGCATTAGAAATCATACCAAGCTAAATAGCAACATTTCGCCTCCCAGTTGGTAATTTCTGTAAAGCTGGATAAAAGCTTCAGCTGCAGACCTTGAGCTTTATCTCATTCTATGAGTTGGAAATCCTCAAGTATTTTCTTTTCCTGCCCTAAAATATTATCCTTTCCTAACTCTGTGTGTCTGCTGTGGCTCTTCATCTCCTGGGTCACCCTTTTTCATATAATTTTGTCCTTGTACTTTATCTATCACACTCAATACCAGACAGAGATAATTCTCCCATTCCCTCTCCTGCCTTGCTGAAGTTGACCTGTTTTTAATACCTGTGAAATAATTAGATCCTATTGTTCAAAGAGCTGTTATGCTGTTGTATACAGAGATAATTTTCAGAGCTTGAACTGTAGCAAATGTATAATTTAATTTTCTATTTAGGATTGCCACTGCAGGGTGTTAAATTGTTGCTGCTGCAAGTGGAGCTGCACCAAATGCAGTAATGAATTTAACAGCCATATATGCACTACAGTAAACCATATCAAGTCAATTTAGGATTTTGTCTCAGGAAGCACTGAGTGGTTTTATTAAAAAGCATTCACAATTCACAGCTGCAAACTGTCCTGTCTTTATGTATGAATCCAAGAATTAGCTAAGTGCTTATACATGAGTTTAAGGACTTATTGGCAACTGCAAGAACTTGCTCTTTATTTGTACAGTAAAACTTCAGAGCGAAGGAGTATAAGTAAGCTTTTTTTACTCTGAAATATTTTCCAACTGTGTAAGCAGCATGACTTCAAAATATCACTTGCTCAGGTGTTTTTTCAGGCAATGCGTACTGGAATGATCCTCATGTACATTTGTCAATGGGCCTTTCTTTTATTTAGTTTCAATTTTTTTTCCTAGTTCTCTCAGGCTTTGAACAAAAGTTAGAATATATGAGTACTTAACCAATTGTTCCTGTTTTTTCTGAAAATCACTAAACTGAAAGGAGAAATGTGCATGAATTGAAATTTGGAGGGTCTCTATGATCCTAAAAGGAAGGCCATAATGAATTGAAAGCAGTGGGGAGAGCCTAGTTCTTCTCAGCAGAAGCAATATTTTGGACTTCCAGATGATTTTTTTTTTTGATCAAGTTTTGTATTCACAATTCTTGTGTTAGACAATCTTGATACTTTTATATATCTGAGCTCTTTTCCAGTGATCACATAGTGATTATTTAATAAATGAACTGAAATATACTTGTAGGCACATCCAAACCATAACCTCAGAAAAAATATCAGTATCCATATCACAGGGTAAGAAAAGAGGTATCCTTTAAATAGTGTGTTTCCAGAATGACACCGGGAATTTATAATTTGGAGATAAAGATCAAAATTTGTGTTTTCCACCTCAAACCAAGCCTTCATTTTCCAGCTCTCTGATAAACTCAATAAGAGGTAAAGGGGCAGTATCAGAATTTTTACAGAAGGATCCTTGTGACTCTTGATTTGGACCTATGGTTTATGCTATGCATGCCCAACTATGGTTTTTGCACTGTGTTTTTCACCCTTGTTGTGCATAAAGGAGCAGCTGAAATGTGCTCAGGAGAGCATTTCCAGGTGCAAACCCCATTTGTCTGCCACTCCTTTCTACTGTTCACAACAATCACAGTTACTGTGGTGTTAGCTCTTTTAAGAGGAGGTGGTGTCATGTATTCTCTTTCTAGTGATGACTTCATAACCCGTGTGAAAGTCTTGTTTTGCAGAGTGAGGGAAATGAAAATGTTATCCATGAAAAATGTTTTTATAGCTTTCCCAAATTAAACTGCTCTTAGGTAATGCTAAGTGATCCTTGCTGACAATGGCAGGCCATTTTAGCAAAAAAATGTGGAGGTTACCTGCATAGCATCAAAATAATTATTGTAAGATATTCCTATGTTAGACACCCAATAAACATTTTGGCCACAAAAGTCATCCAGGTTCTAGTGGAAAACGTGTTGTATGACAACCACAAGGGTAAGGTCTAGATTTCCTTCTGAGATCTGAGAACTCCACTGGTTTACACTAGGTACAGGTACTGCAGCAGCTCAGAGCAACAGTAGACTGCAACAAGGTCCAAGCAAAATTTATCCAAGATTTGGGTGATTCTCTTTATGCCTGGGGCAATTTTTAAGCTAGGTCACGTTCCTTAGGGAGACTGAACCCTCAGAAGGCACACCAGGGAGAAAAGGCTCAGAAGTCATGCAGGCTTTCATGATTCCTTACCATTTTCCATACCTGTGGTCACCTTTGTCTCCTCTCCCACCTTGGAGCTGCCTGTGTGTTTTTGGGGCACTGTCAGGAGTGTTCAAGGGTAACAGGCTGTCCTCTGCAGGTTTCTCTGAGAATGAGAATAGCAGGTGGGTGGTCAGTGAGAGAATGAGTTAATTTGAAAGGTGCTTCTTCCCTGGTGTTAAGCTGTATTTTTGCTCTTAAATTGATTTCTTCCTTATCTTGGCTCCATGGATGAAGCCATCTTAGTTAAAACTTTAAAGAGTTTCCCATCAAGGTGTCACTTAACAGGCTGCTTTTCAGAGAGGGGAAAAACAGTTCCTGTCTGTCCTTTGCTCTGAGTGTTTGCAGAGGAAAGATTAATGTGCTTTACGTGTTCAGTCATGACAGGGGAAATGGTTGTTTGCTGTTTCTTGATAACTCAGCTCATGGCTCTTCCCCACTCAATCCGGAGATATTTGTTTACGGAAGGCAGGAGAAAGATATAAGAATTTTGTAAATATTAATAGTTGCATAGCAGTACTTAATTTGTGGTGGAGTTGCAATGCTTTTTACAGTGTTAAGTTATTTTCCACATATTTTCCAAGTGTGCGAAAAGAGATGCTCTGGTACTGCTTGTACCTTGCAGTCCTCAATTGAAAAAACCAGAGTTAGAATCTGTAAGTTACACAGGAACATTCTTATGGAAATGATGGCTCTGGATGTGACTGCAACTCAGTACTGAAGTACTCCTGCAAAAAGCAATTTAATTATAAAATATTTTTCATCCAAGTGCCTTATAGAGGTCACCCTCACCCAAAAGCTGTTGGCATCCCCTTTGCTCATGACCATATGGATCTTTTGTTAGCTTGTGTTTTTACACAGCAGTTGTACAAATCTTGATCATAAAGGCAGTGTTTGGTCCAGCAGCTGTAGCTGCTCTCAGTCACCACCCACCTCCTCTAAGCTGCTGTGTGTTTTTACAGGAATCATAAAATACAACAGTTGAGGTGAAAATGTGGGGTGATAAAGGGCAGCCCACGCAGCAGGTGAGGGAAGCAGCAGAATAGACTTGAAAGGAGGAAAGATGGTGCACCAGAAAATACTTTGTTCGTGCACTTTCATGATTATTTCATTTGAACTTTTTCTGAGAGTGGCTGTAAGTGCTCAGTGGTTTTCACCTTTCCTTTAAATAATTTCTCCTGAAATATGAGATTGAAACCTACTTTTTCTTCCAAATTAAAGGGAATGGACATAGGAAATAATGTAGCATATGACACTCCATTTTCTTTGGTGTACCTCTAAAATACATATGTTCATGCGCAAATGTGCCTACACACTCCTCTGGCATTAAAATATTCTGCGCTGCAAGTGATTAATGTATTTCCATTTGTTGTGCCAGGTTTGTCTGAGCAGTTTGTGACAAGGAAAGTGTGATCATGGAGAGTTGGTAGTCACTCTCAGAAGTAGCAGACTTCAGTAAGTACTGGAGAACTCCACTATTCTCTGAAGTGCTTACAGACTGTGGGGCACAATTAACAAATGTAAACACATTTTTGCTTAATGTGCTACGTAGAATCTGGAGGCCATGCTTATTTTCAAAAGAATGTTGAGCCCTTTAGGGAATGACTTTGGGACCTGCAGCTCATTTCTCTGAAAAAAATTGCTTTCCATGGAAAAGCAGCTCAGTGGTGATGTTAGAAGGGATCTATCAGAATCAGTTTAATTATTATGCTAAAGAAATTTGAGGGAGCTGTGCCCTCCATGCAATGCTGAGTACAAGACATGAAGCTGTAAAAAGGGAGTGGAGGGTACCAAAGTCAGCTCATCCTTTTCTCTTGGGCAGTACAGCAAGCATGGCCCCTGGGGCTGCATGCAGGGACTATGTGGGCAGCTTTTGGGTTGTCTTGGATGCTTTAAAGCTGTGGAAACCTTCCAAATTCTTCAATTAGACTCTGCATTTTCTTGTGTCACTGATCCTTGTGTCTCCTGCTACAAGTACTGCCACGTTCCTCTCTGTACAGCAGTTCTTTACTAGATTGCCACTTTGGTGATGTTAGACCCTTTTGGGGATTGTTTTCCTTCATCATTTACATCCTGGCCACTTGTTCTCTTTCTTTTTGTGTGCTGGTCAAAAGATTTTTAGCTTGGGCAGAGTCTGTTATGGACATATGAGCTGCTCTGTGCATCACAGCCTCTGAAAGCCTACAGAATGTACAGAAAATGTGGCTTTGGAGGCAGACGGAAACAAAGGGGTCATTAAGTGCGCAAATAGGGCTTTCTCACTCCACCTGAGCAGCAGACCCAAGCCTTGTGGCAGTGGTGTGGGGGCAGCAGATGGCAGAGTGTGAGCAGCACGGGAAGTCCCTGGGAAGTGACTTCCATGGCAAAGGAGGGGACATTGCTGCCAGCACAGAGAGCAAGGCAATCATCTGTGCAGCCACAAAATCACCTTCACCTTTCCTGGCCCGGCCTGACACTGCAGCAAACAAGCTCAAACTGGGAAAGGCACATGGTAAATGTTGCAGATGAAGTCGTAAAAGTCTGGCAGTCACCGCAGTTCATGTCTTTCATAAAATCTGTGAAGAGGCAAATGGGAAGACAGGGACTGGCCAGAGCATCAGTGCAAATCAATCTGCTGTTCACCATCTCAGGGAAAAAAGCAGACTTGAAAGACCTGCTGAGCAGATCTCTTCTCCAAGATAATGTGCTGCCACATGTTAGTGGAACTTGCAAAGCAAGACGGGGTCCAAAGAGCTTGAGTGACTCAGGGGCTGGCAGAGGGATAGAATTTTTCTTCTTTTTTAATTTAGGGTTTTCAGCAAGCCTGGGATAATTCAGTGATCTGACTTCTGTAACTCTTCAGTGCTCTGGTTGGGCCTGCTATGCGCACACTGAAACAGCTTGCTGTGGTTTGCGCTGCTGCCTGCGTCTGATTTATTTTACCAAAACTTGTGGAGGAAACACTAGTAGTAGCCATTTTATGCTGGTTAAGAGGAAATATTTCCTTGGCTGTGGAGCTTTTGAGGGAAATCTTAAACTGAGTTAGAAATTATTGTTCTTGTCATGAGACAAATACCAGTTTTGCTGGTTAGTTCTTCATTGGGGGCTCTCTGAGCCAGTCTTCCAATGGACATTTGAGGAAAGTCACAGTGGCTCCTGGAAGTATATATCAGATGGTTTTGAAGCAGAGTTAACATGTGTTTTATGCTCGAGATTGCACTCCCTGTGTTTCTTTCTCTTTCTTGCGGCTTGTTACGTGCACATATCTCCCCTGTGCCAGGCTTTGCAGTGGGTTTGAATGAGCTGAAGGTGTCTGTGGTTGTCAGGATAAGGACAGTGTGACCAGGGCTGGCAGGAGGAGAGGAGAGCAACCCTTCTCACAGCTGTAAGTTATTTGTTAATAACCCTGTAAGTTATTTGTTATTTGATGAAACCACATATTTGTCATCTGTGATCTGGTTCTGGTTTTAACTTTTCTTTTCCTGAAAATCTAGGGGGAAACTTGCTAAGCTTGCCTCTGGAAAGGAAAAAAAAGAGAAGATTTTTGTTTTCTGTGGTTTTCTAGTCTGTCATCTACTCTGTAAGATTAGCAATCCACCACAGACTTCTGTAGTCCTGGGCTGCTGATAGTGCCAAGCTTTAGTGCTTCTCTTAGGCAGGAATGGGTGATTCTCACCTTCCCAAGGCTGAGTTCCTGCACAGGGAGATGAAACCTCTCCTCTCTGGGTAACCTGACCCTGCTTGTTAGGTGACCCTGTGGGGGAAGAACTGCTGAGCAGTTTGTTGGGAGCCAAGACAAAACCTCCCAATTAACTTTCAGAGGATCATGTTTTTTGGCTCTTGGCCACAAATGTTTAATAGCAAGTCAAGCTTGGCAGAGCAGCTTTTCTGCCCAGAGCTGAACTGGTGAGTCAAATTCACTACTCTGTGACAACTTAATTTTGACTTCAGGCTTGGGGACAAATCACAAAGGAACACGAGTAACTGTGCAACAGCTGTCACAGGAGGAGGGGGAAAGGAAAAAAAAAAAAAAAAAGGAGACCACTGTGTAAGTCATGGCATGCTACTTTGGGAAGCACAAAACTTGCAAAAGTGTCCCTGGAGCAGAATTGCTCATATTTCTGAGTTTTCCTTCATAAAAGAAATCCAGCTAGTTGTTGAACTAGACAGCTACTCCACAGATGTTAGCTTGGCTACAGCTCTAACACAGCTCTGGAAGTAAGGGAACACATCGCATGTGCTGTGTACACAACTCAAATTACATGTTTAACTTGTCAAGAAAAAGGGTTTTGAGCATAAGGCAAAAGCAGTAAAATGGTTCTTCTGGAACATTTTTGGTGGTAAAGTTTTCATCAAAAAAATATAGGCTTTTGCATCTCTGGGTTTGGAGATGAGAGAGAAATGTGACACTGAGCCTGCAGAGCTGCTTGTTCTCAGGCTGAAGTGTGCAGACATGAATGTGCTTTCAAAACAAGCAGGAAAAGTGAGGCTGTGCTGCCAGTGGAGAGAGAAGTGACTTGTGTGAGTTAAAAGAGCATTTGCTGTGGTAGCTGGCAGGGAGCTGCAGGAAGAGAACATGGAGAAGTTGAACTAGAAATACAAACTGTTAGAAGTAGAAGGCTGAAAGATCAGGTGGCATCAGTGCTTACCAAATGTCTCAAATTGCAAGTTGGAAAGGAAAAAAGAAAGCAAAGATACAAACCTTCCTTCTCCTCTCAATCAACTCTTCACTTTTTGAGGACATCGTCTTCATTCAGAACTTTTTGCTCTCCTGAATAACAGTTTATTCAGGATGAATTTCTGTGCTTGAGAAGAGCTCAGCCTCTAGTTGTTTAGCGGTTAAATAAACTGAAAGTTACGTAATTTTATTTATTTGGAAGCCCAGTTCAGACAACACCACTCACAGATTCTAGCAGACCATCACCACTGAAGGAAGAGAAGCAAAAGGCGAAGCCAAGTTAATGAAGAATTGTGATGATGCTGGAAATGGTAGACTTAGTCACAGATGGATGTGAAATTATTTTCCTCTCATCCTTGAGCAGGGAAATTCATTTTTGCCTACATACAGCGGAGCAGCTTTGAAACAGCTTTTCACATGTTCCATAAATATGTATGAAGAAATGTTTATGACAAGATTAATCCCTTCTTGCATCTCAGTCTTGCAGGCAGCCTCAGAATGGATTTCAAATGCCAATCAGAATGCCAATACCTCTACTTGAGCCTGTTGTAAGATGCCCTCACCAAAGGGAGAGGGAAGATAGGGTTCAGATCAAACCACTGCTAAATCTGCGCCCTGCCTGCTCTTACAGCACTGTGTGAGCTATGGACAGGAGCTTGGAAAGTTTTCCAGGAGTTTTTAATTTCTTTGACTTTCTCTAGTCTCTGCAGTAGGTAATACTGACCCACATCTCTTATTCAATCAGTCCTTTTCCCCAAATTAGTGGAATGTTATGGCTCTTTTCCCTGGCTGTGCTTACATTGTTGTTTTCCAAGTTTGTTTGAACCAATTCCCAGAGAGCTTTTGGATGTGCTAACTGTATAGAATACATTACTTTGCCATCTGGTTCAGGAAAGACACTTTTCCCATTCCATTCCTATCCTGTAATTATTGAAACTCCACAGTGAACTCTGCAAAGCACAGGTATTTATAGCCTTGTAAGCATACTTTCTTTTGTCTCACTTTCTTTTGTCTCAGCAAGTGCACACAAGGAAAAAAAATTGTTCGACTTTTGCAAGTTTCTTTTTGTTAGTACCCTGAGACAGATATTTACATGATAGTCTAATAATAAATTTAATACTCTTGTATGAACATCATTACTTATATGTGGAGGGTCCAAGTAAGATATTTGATTTGAGATTCAGCTCTTGTCATAGAAAAAATTCATTTGGGGTTCAGGTTGTGTGTAAAATTTGTGCTAGTCCAAGTCAGCCCATTTCCAGTGGAACCCCAGGTTCTGCTAAATGCATCTCTGCTTCCCCAGATGAGCTGTAGTCTGGACTTCTGAATGGGCTGCACCAAGTATCTAATTGTGAGAAACAACCTCAAACAATTGTTTTAATTAACTATTTTAAAATGCTGCTTTCCTGTTCTGTGTTTTAACCTTGACTTTTTTTTAAAACTTTCATGAATTGCCGTAGAAAAAAAGAAAATGGCAGTAAGGAATCACCAGGCATCTGAAAAATCATGTGGTTTTTTAAAATTTGCTGCTCTCAGACTTAGGTGCAAGTAATTTTTTGGGGTTTTTTGTTTCTGTGGCTGGAGAAGAAGGCTTGGAAGTGGATTCTAGATTTTTTTAAAAAAATACGTGCAAACAGAGAACTTACTGGTGACTGAGCTGAAGGGCCCCCAGGAATCAGCAGTGTTGTGGCAAGGTAATCTCTTGGGTGCTTTGGTGTCTCTGCAGCAGCCTGTGGGTTTCTGGGCTGATCCAGACCTCGGGCTGTGCAGCTGTGTGCTGGCAGAACCTTTCCCAGCACGTCCACAGCGCTCAGGTCAAAAAGAACTCAGTGAACCCTCCGGAGCGAGGCACGCAGACAGTTTGTCACAGCCAGGGCTGCTGTGCTCTGCCACCGAAACACATTTGTGGGCATGTCCTCAGTGATCAATGGCAGCAAGGATGCTTCCATGAAATCACTTTTCTGGGATGTCAGACCTCGCTGTTCTGTGGTTGACATGAGGAATATGGGTTTGGGTTAAAGCAGAGAAGCAAAAACAAAGATGGTTGTTCCTCTCCCCTTTCTGGTAATCACAGGCATGAAAGGCCCCTGGTTTTCTGGAGGTGTTGTGCAAGCTGGAAATGTGATCCTAAAACTAAAATATGAAATACGTAAACCCTGACTTTGGGTAATAAGGCATGCCTGAACCAGATCAGCTCCTCCAGAAATTTCTGAAAACACAAACACCACTGCAAAAACAACTGAATCAAAATCCTTTGTTATGTAGCAGTTGTCCCAGTGTACAATAAACACTTCCTTAGTGGAAAAATTATTTGTTTTCAACTCTTTTGGAGCTGTTTTGGCAATATTCACTGTGAGGTTTAAGGTGTTTATAGCACACCTGCTGACATGAATCCAATAATGGATTCATAGGCGCAATCTAGCCTTGTTATTTTTAAGGTAGAGTGCTTAATAAGCATGAAGTAATACAGGAAATCTGCCTGGTAAAATAAACTGTGAATACTTTAATCCATTTACCCTAATGCTTAATTTTAAGAAAGAGTTACCTAGTGTGTTGATTAGAGCTTTTCACAAAGAAGAAACTAGCTCTAAATAAGGATTTTTTTTTTAATATGGTGCATTTACATGAATGCCAAGTGTGGAGTCTTCTTGGAGAATCCTGCCCATTTGTTTGGGTTTTTTTTCCCCTTTGATCTGAAATAATTTGATTTTGGTTCAATGTGGGTACAAAATGAGTCCTTATTTATTGACCAGAGGTATTGGGTCTGCAACCTATGAGCAACCAGAGGAAATTCTAGGTGGGAAGAGACTGCTGGAGACTTGTCCAGACTTGTTTTAAAAAAAAAGATCCTGGGCAAAATTGTTTAGGGTGCTGTCAGGTCATGTCCAGAGCAATGCCATGAAGGGATATGAAAAATTAAATGCGAAGGAAGAGGTTAGGATTTTCTTTCAAATTATGTTCCTGGAAAATCTTTTTTGATTTCTGCCTCCTTTGGAAGTGTTTTCAAGTATATCCTTTACGTGGTCTGTGGAGAGCAAGTTAAATAATTTTAATTCTTTTTGTTTTGAGTGTCATATTGAGAAAATAACAGAAATGGGTTGGCTTGAACTTTTATTGAAAAAGGTGGCTCTTGGCTTGAGGACAGTTTGCTCAGTACCTGGATAATTCCCTCTTCCACAAACTGCTGCAAGTTGCCTTCAGAGCAGAAATATTTATATGTGCTGCAAAAGGTGGGAAAGTCTGGAGTTTGACTGACTCTGAAATAGGTGAAGATCTTAAGAAAAGTTCAATTTAGGCTTTTTTCCCAAACAAATTTTGTAATTATAAAATCTTTATTGCTTTCTTCCCCCATTTGCCACAGTTAACACAAAACGAATGATTTTATGCATGCCTTTTACAACAGGAGGTATTTTTCAGTATTTTCATGTTTTAGAGTTTTCTGTCTGAAATATATAATTTATAGTTTGTTCAGAAATTTCCTCTTTGATATAGATAGTAAACGAAAAAGAGAATCTTCTCCCCTGATCATGAGAAAAATAATCTTAGGGGGTTTTCATGTTGAATTTATCTTAAAATATTTGGGGGTTTTTTTCCCACTGTGTATGTATCAGGGGAAATTTATGAGGGTTTTTAGGTCAATTCATTTCTATTAATTGAAGGCTTGTGCATCTACTTAAGACTATTTTGATAAGAAGTAACCATACCCCACATATTGGGAATACTAACAACTTTGTAATGGGAGGGAAGTAAAAAGGCATTTCCTGTAAAAATGTTACTCTAACAAAGCAACCAGTTCCACTTGATTGTTAAAATCATCAACAAATGACTGAAATCAGTTGCATCAGTATTTTATCTATTGATAAATCAGTTGAATCAGTATTTTTTTTATTGATCAACGCTTCCAAATGCAGTTTTGCACAGAGAGTTTGAGCCACCAACCAGCATTTCCCTGAGTGTAAGTATTGCAAATTCCCTGCAGGAGTTATATCCCTTGTGAAAACTACCCCCTCAGAGTTGGTTTTTTAACTTTTCTTTTGAAATCTAAAGGTAGAAAAAGGACATTTATTGAGAAGAGTTAATTTCTTTTAAATCTGTTGGTTTGACTCAGATCACTGAAAGGACCCCTCTGTGTAAGGCTGCATCTTTCTGGGGGCAGCTTTCAGCATGACATCAGGCTGATGTGCAATGTAAATTTAATCAGGTGCTGACATGACATTAAAAGTCAAAAGAAATTAAAGACATTGTAAAATGAAGGACAACAGGAGATTTTTGTAAGCCAATTTTGTTTTGACCAAGGGTGAAATGTAAGAGGTGTGTTTTTCTTTCCTCTCATTGAGTTCCCCATCCTTTTGAAATTAATTTCACTGATATTATGTCAGTTATATGGGGAAATAAAAAAAGAAATCCTCTACATGCATTTCCAGTTTGCTGATCAAGTAATTTTATCGGATTTCTTCTTGAGAGTGTAGAAGACAAGGCATTGAGGAGGAGTATGAACAGCATGATCAGAGCCATCTACTCCCGTCCCAGCTGAATTAAAGATGCTGAGCTGGAGTGAGCATCTCTTGCTGTGTGCATTACCAGGGCACCCCCTGGCTTCCAGAGCTCCTCAGCAGGAAGGAGACAAATCTCCATCAATTTCACAGCAGAACCATGCTTTTCCTTTTTTTTTTTTTTAGCTCTAGCAATGCTGTATGATTTGTGGTTGGCTTTAAAAATAAAAAAAACAGCTTGTAGAGCTTTTATTGCACCATTTGTGTTTTAATAGGTGCTTTAATAGGGTTTTTAATAGGAAAGGAAATTACCCGAATATTGCAGTCAATGTAACTGAGTAGTGCCATTCTTTTATTGTTGTTTTTGTTTTCCCTTATGTTTTCTCTTAAGCTGCACACAATTTGTTTTTTAAATGGTTTTATGTCCATCACAGAGGTGCAAACCCACGTTTACTGCTTTTTCCCTCAAAGCTTATCATTGAGTCCATGCATTCCCTGAAGTGGCCATTGGGGTTTTCCTTGGGTGGTTTTCATTCACCAGTTTGAAGGAAGGGTAAGCAGCACTAGAGAAGAGGTTTTCAGATGGAGCCATAACAGCCTGGAAGAAAATAATCTGACTTCATACTTACACTTCAGTACTGGCAGCAGGCTTAAAAACCCACCATGAATCCATGGCGTTATTTGCCAATTATTTGTCATATATAATCCAGACTAATTGATACTGTAAATGTCATTTTGCAGGTGAGTTGAGCGAGCTAAACATGCCTGTAGGTATGAAACATGAGTTAATTCATGAATTAAGTTATTTCTGGTAGTGTGCTATCTTTGCATCCTCCATGGAGAATCAGTCATGGTACCAAAGTTTGCGCTGAATTTCCTAGAACTTGCTGCAAGGGGAGAGCCAGAAGGATCATCTGATCCATCCCTGCTCTTTGGGTGATGGGAATTAAATATTCCCTGGTGCTTCTGATAGAAATGGACTTTGGCGAAAACTGATATGAACTCCACAAGTCTCTGAAAATAACTGACGTGTGGTAATTTCCTCCCATGTTGGCACATTGCTGATGTTTTAAGTGAATCTCTTGTGTGCAAATTGGGCTAATGAACGCTTTCTTCAAGTGGAACTGGTAAACTGTTAACTGCTGTCCTCTTACGCCCTTTTGTATTTTGTCTTGTAAGGCCACATGTCATTCTACTTTGCCTCTCTTACAGAAAGCTGCTTTCCTTCAGCTGATCTTGAAATGGTGTTTTTCAGCCCTTGATGTCTCTTTCACCTTCTCTGAACTCACCAGGAAAGCTAACTAAGAGCTTGTGCCAAAAATTGGGCTCAGCTTTCTGTGCCTTTTAGAAGGCACTGAGTTTAATCAATGCCAACAATTCAGCCCTCTTGGTCAGGATTACAATTGTCCATTTAATATCTCTGTGTAGACCTTTTTATTTCCTAAGCATGCCCATCTATCTTCTCTTTTGGTTTTGAACCCTTTCCTTCTATTTGTCAAAATCAGTTTGAACTCTGAGCTTGTCCTTGAAAGTTCTTGCAGCCACTCCCGGTGTTTTGTTCCTTCTAAGTGTTATAGTTGCTTGATTTTATGATGTTAACCAATAAAGAAATACAGAATATTTAGAAATAATAAAGACATTTATAAATAAATTGTTGAAGGTAGTTGGGCCCGAGGCTGAACCCTTTTCAAGACCAAATTTAAGTCTTACAAGTTGACAGCAAGCTACAGATGACAATTTAAAGTACAATTTTCTGGGAGCTGTGCCCTGTTTCATGAGCTTGCTTAGGAAGCTGTCACCTGAGGCAGTGCCAGAAAACCCTCTTGTATTCAGGACACATCACAACTGCTGCTGTCCCATGTCTGCCAGGCCAGTTACCCTGCCAAGGACACCAAAATAGCTCAGCATTGCCTGTTTTCAGCAGTTTTATTGCTACTTTATTGCCTTGCTATTTGCCAGGTGCTTATAAACTGTTTAGCAAACAGCCTTTTTTAGGCATTTCTGGGCCACTGTGGCTTTACAGCTCTGCTGATGGTGTTGAACAAGAAATGAGTTTTTGAGAGGGGCTCAAGGGGGGCTCCTGTGGCTGACTGGGGGTGTGGGCAGGGGGTGTGACCCTGCTCTCAGTTTATTTGAATTTTATGTGAATTTATGTGTGCATTGGTGCTCTTGTGTGCTGCTCTGCACAGCTCTGTAATAACCTCCTGTGCAGTGGGAGCTCTTCTGCTGGGGCTGCCTTTTCCTTTGATCAAACCTGGCTTTGATTCCACAACAGCTTTGCATTTTAGTATTTGGAATTTAAGTAGTATTCTTAGAAAGTATTTTTAAAAGGACGCTTGTTTTAGCTTTGCTACTGACCGAAAAAGTTCTGGCGCCTGCCTTTGGTAATGCTGGCAGCATGGATGGCTTTCCTTGCTCTTAAGTTTTTGAATGCTCAGCTTTCTGTCAGCTAAGAGGGAAATCTCTGACAGATTTTTTTTGTTACTCATCTTGAGAATGACTTGGTTTCTCCCCAGCATGAAGGACTGACAATATCTGAAACATCTCTATAAATAACTTGTGCAAGTAATTCAGCAATGAAAAGTATTCTTATAATTGTATTTCCCAGTCTGAAGCAGGATCATCTTATTTGGAATATATTGTCAGAAATTTTCAAACCTTTTTTGCTGTGCCTGGATTATATTAGAAATGGGAATTGTTGAAATGTGAATTAAATTCCAGATAAGAAAATTTCCTGTTATGCGAAGCAAATTCTGTTTTGGCTCTTAACCTACCTGTTACATCCCAGTTAAACAGCAAATACTGTTTATGTTCCATTTCTCTTGTCAAGGATTTTTTATTTATTTTTTTTATAAATACAACATCCATCTTGCATTAGTTTGTCTTCTTTCTTCTTGAGCTCGCATCGAGTTGTAATTGAGGTTTTTTACGTGTGAAAGTGTAAATGTGAGCTAGAAAGCACTCTAGATAATAGCTAAAACCAATTAGTTTTTCTAATGAGGAAAAATATCTTTGAGTTTGTTTTTTTAGGGATGTGTGTGTATAGAAACAAAGTGAAAACCTTGATATTTGATGAAGAGAAGTGCCTGTGTCCTTCCTTAGCAGAGTAAAAGACAGGACAGCCACGGAATGTAAAATATTCCTCATCTCAGTGCTGCCACAGTTTTATGTTGCCTGTGCCAGAGTCCAAGTTTTAACATTACAACTGAAATGTGCATCTCTTTATACCATGGAAGGTGATTAAGAAGCTGTTTTTCCTTAGTCCCCTTTGTCCATATGTCACTGCATGCAAGTGATATCATATTGCCACCCTGAGAAGAGCAGATGGGCTGGTTCCTTCTGGACAACAATAATTCACTGTGTTTTTTCACTTTTCCCCTATGAAATTTGTACTAAAAATGTTGTCCTGGAGTAATAAACCTGGAGCCAGATGGAGCTACCATTTGAACTGCACAACCTTCCACCAAAATAAATTCTGGCAAATATTGCAGGAGTGTGTTATTTTTAGAGGTAGCAAATTGGGGATTTCAAACTGGCAAAAATGATGGTATCAAGCTGTATTCCATGCTTATGGATTTATTGCAGTTTCCATTACAAATGCATCTTTAATGAAAAAAAAATTGAAAAAATCAATGTTATCTACAGCAGAAACAGATGCAGGCTCTTTCTTTAAAGCCCTGCTGTGATGGCAGGTGCTTGTGAGAAAACCAGGGGAAGGAGGAGCAGGGTCTTTGCTTAGTGCAGGATTGACTTTGTGTCCTTGGGAAGAAAGATGAGTCCCCATCTGGGGGCCTGGATCCTGGCCGGAGGCAGGGCTGGGAACTGAGGGGCTGTCCCCCACTTTAGGTGCTCTGAGCCACACTGGAACACCGGTGCTGGAGGCATCTCTTGGCTTCTGTTACCTTTTCAAATTGACTGACTGACTTTTAGCCCCTGAGACAATGATTTATCCTTCCAACATGGACATACAAGAAGATAACTTCTTATTTTCCCTGAATTAAGGTTTTCTTTAAGGTTTCCTCTAATGGTACAAATGACTTTGAGTAATCCTGAACCCTGTTTATCTGGCATTAATGAACCCCAGGGAAAGAACTTAGTGGGTCAGACTTGTGGGTTCCTTTGACCAAGGCCAGCTTTGGAAATCCTGGTGACTTGTTCCTGTTGCTGTGTCAGTGTCACCTCTGGGGCTGACAGCAGTTTGTCACACACCAGGTGTTTTGGAGAATGGTCAGTGCAGCCTGTACCTGTGGCAGAAGGCTCTGCTCAGACTCTTGGTCCTGTGGAAGGTGTTCCCTTGTGCTCCTGTGTGTGCGTGCAGAAACAACTGGATATCAGTTCAGTTTCTAGTGTAGCGTTCTTAGAAGTCTTCCAATGGAAATCCTGTACTTGGGAAATCAGTTTTCAAAGGCCAGGTTTAAAGAAAATAATACTCAACTAAAACATGTATGAGAGAGAGAAGTTTTACATTAAACCAGACATCTGGGATGCAGGAGATTCGAAGTCAAGTTTCTGCTATGCAGGTTTTCCCCTACCCTCCTGTGAGAGTCCTGGAAGTATTATTTGCCTGATTAGAAGTATGTCTGCCACATTTTTAATTGTCTTTTTTCAAGTTTCTTCCCAGTTTTAAAAGGGACAATAGGATCTAGATTGTTTTTCCATTTTTGGTTGAATGTTTGTAGTTTATAGTTCTAGATAAAAGTAAATTTCTCTAGAATGTCAAGGAATACTTATTTTAGTTTTTCTCTCTATTGCATTTTGCTAAGGACTGTTGAAGGAAAAAAGTATTTTCTATGTTTTTGTTTTCCTCCAAAATCAGAATATTGTTAAAAGCCTTCCTGTGTTTGTGCAGGTGCACATGTACGCAAGTTTTCTTTCCCTGCTTGTAAATGAACTTTCTCTAGCAATGTTTGGGGCAATATGGAGCCTGTACTTATCTCTTGCTTTTCCAGTGCAGCCTGAGCTGGAGCTCAGTAGGAACACAATTGTCTTTACCAACCCGCGGACAAAGAATGCTGGAAAATATGTGCAGCCAGAAATGCTCCCATGTAGCACAAAACACCTAGTTGTTTCTATTCTTTGTTAGTTTAAGCTCAATGGTGCCTTTTTATTTTTTTCCCAAGTATTTGAATATTTGTTTTATTCCATGGAACATTTTATCACCATCAGAAATAGCTGATATGGAGTTGAAACCCATCATTTTGATGTGAAGCTTTCTATTTCTCTTGTGAACGATTAACTTGATTAAACACATTCAATCTCACTTTATTTCCCATTTATCACAATTATGCAGAACATATTTTTAATTAGAAAGGAATCCTTTCTTGCTTAGATTGAGACAACCCTATGAAATATTTTACAGGGGTGGGAGCTCTGTTTTTTCATCCAGTTAGAATGCCGTTGCAGTAACTTTCAAATCCTTCTCCCCAGCTGGCAATTCCCTTTCACAGATAAGGTTGTAAGTGTCTCAGTTCTGTTGGTTTTCAGAATGAAAAACCACTATGTTGTAGCCCTTTACAGGCATTTTTAACATGCAGTTGAAAGACAGCCAAAATGTAAGAGTTTGATTTGGAATTAAACAATTCTTGAAAGAAGTGACACATGCACAGGATCAGTCAATTGTGTTGCCTTCCAAATGTGTATTCTTTTTGCTTCCAGATCACTGTTGGCCAAAATATTTTCTTTTGAGCAGATCCAAGAGCTTAGAGCTTTACTAGGAATTAAGTCTCATTTGAATTTATCTCACTTTTCCAACCAGTAGCCTTTTTTTCATGCAGGACAATTCACCTATTGGTCAACAGTCTTACACTTTCTCACACTGACAAACCAAACAGTTTTGTGAGGAAGGAAGTTTGTGTCAATCCCAAGAAGTCATTGTGATTCTTTGTGTTTTGGAGTTTGCTGACAGAAAAATGCTTTCCTGATGTCAGATGATGTTCTCAATGCTGAGGCTGCAGAGATAATGTTGAATGTGCAGAGCACTGCTTGTGGTGTTCTACTCTTTTCTCTATTCCTGCCCTTGCCAGATGAAATCCTTGTACCTTGACCCTGCTCCTGTCCTGCTCTGCTGAGCTCACTGGGAGCTGTCTGACTGCTCACATTGGGGGTGAGGAGCCCTGTGCTGCTTTGGGATGCTGCCCTGAAGGTTTTCCAGTCTTACCTGGGCTCCAGTTCAACACCTGACTTGCAGTGGCAGCAGTGCAAAAGGAAACTTTGTGGAGAGGGGCGGCTGAGCAGGTTGGGGGAGTTTTCTTTGCCTTTTGATCAATTTCAAAATAGCTCCTTCTGGTTAGAACTAGCAGAAATGATGTGTACATCCTCTCACACTAAGCAAAGAAACACAGGAAAAAAAGTACATGCAGTAGGCAGGGTAGGAAAATACCAATAGAGACAAACCAGAGAGGACAGCTTCAGTCTAAGCACAGGACTGAGCTGCTTTCAGTCTGCTGGGGCCATCTACAGGCACCTGATATTGTAATTTAACCCTGTTAAAAATGCTGAGCAACTTTGGGAATGCATGAAGTGACCACATGAGCTGTGTGAACCCCTGTTCACGCTGTCCTGACCAGCCCACCCAAAGGACTGGGCAGTGCACAAAGCTGCAGCTTCGGAGTCCTGTTAGTGTGAGCTGTGTTGGCTTTTAAGGAGGGGGGAAGATGGGTCAGCAAGCAGAAGGCATCTGGAAATATTTTTTTATTTCTTCTCTCCAAACTGAGTCCAGTATATCAAAGACAAACTCTGTTACAGAAGCATCTCCAAGTCCCAAACCCTGCTCTGTGGTTTGTTATAACTCATCTCTAAAGACAGAAAGCAAACACAGAATCACAGTTGGATCTAGTGGTTGTCCTGTACTTCCAGAAGGGAGTGTTGAGACAAGGGTGGTTCATAGCTGCAGGTTCAGCAGTGAGGGAAGGACAGAAAGAAAAGCACAGAGCTGCTAACCACTGTGAAATTCCCCAGAAGGCTTCCTTGGTCAGTTAAATCTAGTTAATATGGTCTGTTTGTGCAGTTGTGTGAATCAGAGTGCTCACTCCATCAGAGTCCTGAATAAAACCTTTGGTTTGACCAGCAACCTTTCTTCCCACTGGGTGGAAAGAGAAGAGTGTTCTCCAACAGAGAGACCCTGTTCCTACAGGCTCTGTGGGGCTGTCTAAAGGATAAATAAATTGCAGTAAATGAGTTAGCACAGATAGGGTATGAGCAGTATGGTCACATTACAGTGGCATTCTGCCCTGTTGAACATCTTGGAGAAATGGCATTGTGGGATGCTGGGTGAAAATAACACAGTACAGCGTAGTTCAGAGCTCTCTGTGCTGAATCTCTGCAGACCTTTGCTGCAGCCTGTTCAAATATTTCCTGTATCTTGGAAGAGTTCTGCCACAGCAAGCAAGCCCTGTCTGGGGTTGAGCTGTAATGAGTCAGTCCCTAAATCAGGATCATCACTGGAAAATGAAAACAGGATCCCCAAACTATTTCGAAATGGACAAATCTGGTTTGGGCTTTTGCTTAATGCAATTGTGCTATTATGCCTTTGTCAAATACCTCATGATGGTTAAGATGTGAGTAACTTTTTAACTTGAGAGATGTTCCTTTATTGTAGGGTAATTTTAAAGCTGTGCATACATCACATGTTTGAACTATGTTCTCAGCTGTCATTGCTGAGCAGTCCAAATGCTTTATTACAACCATGTTATATAATTAGGTGAATAATTATATTACTCTGAGTGCCATCATGGTCTGAGAAATGAAACAAACAACTGTAAAATCACCTGTAATTATATAGTTCCAGCATGATTGAATCTAATGCATTCTGTAAATGTAGAGCGCTGGCCTTTGTGAAATGGCTGAGTTATTAATTCCAAACTGTCTGTATTATCTAAAAAGAACATGTATGGAGCTCTCCTAGCAATTCTACAACAGGGAGCTTAGGTGTCATATTAATTGTGTTTACTTTAAGATGGATTCAATGACAATTCTTAACTAAAGGATATTCAATAGCTGAAATTCACCTTAACTGCTAAGATAATTGCTATATGCTCACTATAGCATTAAAACACTGAGTGTATTTCATAAATGAATAGTTATGTTGCAGTTTCTTATTGATATGTTTCTGCTTAATGGTGCTGTGGTGTGAGTACTGTAATTATTAGCTATTCATTTCCCATTATTCCCATTATTTCCTTGGGATTTTTTTTTTCATTTACTAATGTTCTATAATGCTTGCTGAATTAATGTTTTCCAGTTTAATGTTTCCCCCATTGAATACGTACATATAGTGTGCTACCAAAAGATTTATGGTTAATGGAAAATATAGTAAAAGTTAGTTGTTCCTTTTGAGGGACCTGAAATGATGTTTTTCTGAGACAAGTACCTGTAAGTCTAAGATGAATTAATGCAAAGAAACGTGCTCAACTTAAAGATAAAATGCAGATAATTTTAAATGTGACTGAAGGAAATCAAGCATCATGTCAGTGAAATGAAGTCCTCTCTCTTTTGATGGCATTAATATCATGTGTTCCTGTAGTATCTGGGGAGGTGGGCTTGGGCCAGGCAGGGCTCTCTGCAGCTCCTAAATTCAGCTTGACAAGATTGTGCTTCACTGCAAGGGAGGCAGGTTTATTGGTTCTGACTGGTTACAAAAGCTCTGTGTAGTTTCTAAGAATGTAAAGGAGGACTTACAGGAAAAACCCCAGAATGTGTAATGGCATTGTCACTGAGCAATAAATGAGAGTGGCCTTTGTTCAGTATTTTCAGCAGAGTGGGATTGCACCTAAGTGTAACATTTTTTTCACATAAAAAGGACAGGCACAAACCTTATACAGCTGCTGGCAGGAGAGTTTGGATTTCTTCTGGAAGGTCTTTAGATGCAGTGATATAAAACTGCAATTGCAAAAGCAGAGGTCTCAAATAAGCACCCAAAAATAGATGGGATAACGTTGATTTTAGATGGGATAATGCTGATTTTACAGACTAAAATAGCAGACGCTCTGCAAGTTACACATAAGCCCTACACTTGTGAGGAGCTGGCATTAAAGCTGAAACAGGGACCAGATAAAAACAAAATAAAAATCTAACTGGTCTTCTCAGAGCTTTCAAAAAGTCATGATTTTCCTAGGAGTGATGAAGTTTTAGAGATTCTATCTCTAGGTCTTTGTTAATATTTTCCCAATTTTCAAGTATTAGGGGAAAGAGTCCTACTATTTCTTTATGTAGTCCTACTATTTCTTTTGTAGGAAAGAGTCCTACTAATTCTTTATGTAAACAAATGCACAACAGCTTTGTATTCACACCTGAAGGGGGGTACATGTTGGTTTCTGCCCATCAGTGCAACCTCTTCAATCATATTTATTTTTGTTTTCCTTTTTGTTACTCCTGCAGTTTTATCACAGAGGTTTGACAATGACCATGATTGCAGTGGGTGTCAGATGTGAGATTGCTTACAAAATCACATGGCCTCTGTGCCAGAACTGTTGCAAAGGGAATTATCTTCCTGTTAAAGGGAGGGAGGCCTTGGAATGTTAATGTTGAATTCAGGTCTCCAGAAAGGGAAGAAGAACAGGAGCTGTGTGTTACAGAAAGGGTGGCAGAACTTCTGAGCTTGTCTAATCTGGTGAATCCCTCTGAGCATTCTCAGATGCTGCAGTCAAAGAAGGGAGTTATTGCAAAAGAAGTTTAAAAAACTGCTTCATCCTGGGCAGTCTTGTCAGAGCTGTCAGGAGAGTTTGACATAATTCTCTTTGCAGTGTCTTTGCAGCTGGATCTGCTCAGAATGTCAGCTAGAGATAAAGTGGCATTTTTAATTGATTTCTCACAACTTTTGGGTTTTTTTTGCCTGGTGTTTTTTGTTTGGGCTGAATCCTGGGGTGTTTTAGGCAGTGTCTGATAATATCTTTGAGAGCAGACATGTTTATCAGCCTCACAGAAGATGAATGGGGTGCAGGGAAGAGGCAAGGCACTTAAAGTGCTACTGCTGTGTGCATGACTGATTTCACAGGTCTGCTGGCAGCTTCAAAATAAAAATCACTATATTCAACATAAGCATTATTCTGTGATTGAACAAAACATTTTTTCAGTTATATAAGGGGCTCGTATTAACACGTATGGAAAACATCCTCCTTTCACATATCTCTCTCCTGTGAAAGCAGTGCTCAAACACCTGGGATGCTATTTCAGAAAGTGAATGTCAAAAATGTAAAATCCAAGAGCATTTAAAATCTGTAAAGACAAGACTGGAGGGTTGTCCCTAAGGGTAGAATGAGGAGGCTTCCTTGTAAGCTTTGTCAGAGAACAGTGAGCCACCCACATTTAAAATTGGTGAAACAGAAGACTTTAACTGTGATGATTGTTTAGCATGTATTCGTGACAGCAGTACCTTCCTACCACTGTTGTGACCTCAGTGCAGTCCTAGTCAAAATCTTCTCTCCTAATCACTTTATGAAGTCATTCTGGTAGTGTTTTCCTTATGTATTTATAGCATTGCAAAAGATACATGGGGCATGGCTTATTCCCTTAGAGTATCAGACACACTTGTTTATAGACTGGTGTTTTAAGAGGGAAAAGCCTAAACAATAAATAAATAAATGGGATGTAACTGATGTTTTTATTTAGGTTTTATCTCGAAAGTATACTGAAGTGCTATTATTACCTTATTCATTTTGATGGCAGCATAATTATTCCAAGAAATTTCTGTAGAACGGTATCACAGTCACCAAATCTTACAGCTTTCCTTGCTACAGTAACTTGTGCAGCACTATCCAATTTAATTAAGCTGTTTACCTTCTGCCCTCATGAGTAGATTTGCAATCACTGAAGTTCTGTTAAAATACACTGCCTCCATTCCCAACTTTTATGTCTTCATGAGGTTTAGGAATAAAACCAAAGCCACTAGATCCCTTTGCAAAATTCCAAGTGGTTTTTTCCTCAGGATTGTGCAATGTGACAGAGTTCTTTCATGGAAGATTCTCTGAATTAAAATTGATACTCCTAAGTCTGTTTGAATGAAAGAATCATTACGATTTTATCTGTGTGATGATTCAGGAAGGTTTAAAACAAACCAAATTAGCATCCTATGTAGGCTTCTCATATAGAAATAAAGTGACCTTAGCTCACCCTGCTGCTTTTCCCCTGGCTTTTCCTGCAGTGCTGTGTCCCTGCTCCTCTGAGGAAGACCCTCCAAGATGAAGCTATTTATTTTTCATGGCATTTCTAGCACTTTGGATAGTTAGCTAATGTGCTATAATTTTAGCTTATGCTCTTTCAATTAGAAAGACAAATTTCTTGTATTGCTCATTTGCTGGCTGTTTCCATGCTGCATTCATTATCCATCCTGTTCCACAGGAACAGGCTTTTAAATTGGGAATGGGTCAGGAGAGCACACTCAAAATGACTCCTGACAAGCAGCTGACATTTTTTCTGCACCTGAGATGTTCTAATCTTCATGCTAATAAGGAGATTTATTCTCACAGAGTTTAATAATTGTTGATGGCTTTAGAAATAAAGAAGAGGTGCTTAAGTCATGAACACTGAGTGCTGCTGCAGGATGTGGGCTCAGTGGAATGGCACACAGCTCTTGTAAAAAACTGGAGGCCAGGCATATCTTTAATGGAAAATGCTAATAAAAGAGGGAAAAAAATATGGCAGTACTTTTTATAGCTGTTTTTGAATAGAATTTATTTTTATTCTTTGGGGAAGCATATTAAGCAATGAGAACAGTAAGTAATTTTTGATTCTGGAAATTAGATCAAACAGGCATTTCTGTGATATTAAAACTTTACATGTGAAATGGCATTTTAGGAGAGTTGGAGGAGGAATACAAGCAGTAATAATATTAGATCACATCACTAGGATGCCACATTTAGATTTCCAGCATTAAAGCCTGATCTAATAATTGTAATGGATATTGTGTGGTTCCTCAGTAATGAGATGATTTAGTGAAGCCAATTTATGTGCAAAGGTTTAGAGTTTTGCTCTTTTTTGATTTTGCTGAAGGTGACAGAAAAGGAAAAATCAGCCTCTTGTTTAGAATGCACTGTCTGAAGTGGTCATTTTGGTGGAGGGGGAATGTGGAAAAAGAACTGCAGCTGGAAACCTGTATTGCTGTTAAATGAAGCTTATAGCTTAACAATTTTAGACCTAATTAATGTCTTGCAAGGGTAATATTTTTGGATCTTCAAGTCAAATTTGACCATCTTGATACATGTTGATGCAGATTAAACCAGTGGTGCCTTCTGCCTTTTTCCTGGTGATGCACAGTTCCCACAAATTCCTTTGTGCATCAACAGTGAAATCTAGAGTACTTACAAACCAAATTGATGTTCTATTGCACTGAGTTTACACCAAACACTAGTGTGTTTCTAAATAAATACTTCAGTCTAGGCTTGAATGTAAATTTTTGTGTGGGGGTGACGTATGAATGTGGACTTTTTAATTTACAGCAAAGAGGAAATATTATTGTCAAGAACTGCGCAGTTATTCACTATGACTTTTTGAATGAATGATTTATGTTCTGTCTCCACACAATAGAGATGTAATTTCTATGGAGAAGCCATGATGGGTGCCCTCTGTGTATATTACACCAAACTGGTGTCTATCAAGCTGGAATGCTTGGCACACAACATTGCAGATTGCAGGGAGTCATAAAAGGGAGCAAGGAAGCAGAAAAAGCACTCAGATCTGCATAAGCATGCAAATATGGCTGGTGGAGAGACTCACAATCACAGCAATGCTTTGGGGAAGACCTGGGCACATCTATCAGCTCTAAAGATGTCAGAATTAGAGAAGATGGGTGCAAGAGAGAATTGATCTGGGATAATAGGACTGCTTATTAATATTTTCCCTGTGTGCTGTGCATTAGGAAAGGGGGTTTTGGTCTGGAAAAGATGGAGCTGGTAGACAAGCAAATAGCATAGCAACTGTATGTCAGGCTCAGCCAGCATTGCTTTGAATGTTTGCTCCTAAATAAAGAACAAACATTTTCAGAGCAATGATATTTCTTTCTCAGTAGAAATAGGCCAGATTAAATGGCAATAAATCAGCAAGGTGCCTTTTATAGTCTTGTTTTTGTACAGCTCTAAACTATAAAATACTTGTCTGTTTTTAAGCTTTTGACTTAGGAGCTGCAGCTTCAATGCCCATACTCTGCGCATCCACTGCAGTTTGGATAAAGAGTCCTTTACCCCGACCCAGGGGAAAAAACTTGGGAATTGCAAGTGAGATGTTCCAGTGGGTCAGGGTCTTGTGAGACAGTGCAAGTCCACTGATGTTTCTCTTCCAGGTATTTCCAAGGGAAAAAGTTTCCATCCTGTTGCTTGGAAAAATCAGCACAGCTCATTTGTAACAGCTGTAGTGGCCTCTGAGGCTGTGCAGCAAATGATGAATTGTATAGTTTTCCATGATTTCACCTAAATGGAAAGGTGCTGTGTGAAAATATCAAAGCTATGAAAACTGAACATTCCAAATTGGTTTTTATTGCGCTTTTGGCACCCTGAGTTAGATTCACATGGATAGCCATATAGTAGACTTGCATTTTAAGATGCTCTGTTTAGGAATAGGTTAAAAAAGAAAAAGCTCTGAAGGTCACAATGGGGAAGAAGATTGGATAAAGTAGAAACATTTTATTTTTAAAAATATAAAATATACAAGGGTTATAAGTTATGAGACTTCTGTGAGGAGCAGGCAGTCACCCTTGTTATGCAGCTCACCTAAAAGACAAAAAGAGTTCCCAGTGTCATTCTTTATTAAAGAATTGCATGCAGAACTACCTAGAACCAGAATGGAAGTAGAAATGAAGGTATATATCCTGTTATCAGTGTCCTTTCTGGGAGCTGTGCCTCAGTTACTGCACTGGGGGTAGATGTGTTAGCTAAAATGACATAAGTATCTGAAACAAATAAAAATCCTCTGTTATTCTAAAACATTAAGTGGTGTAGGTGCAGTTTTCTAATGAATACATCTCAGCAGTGAACAGTGGCTGGGGGAAAGGAGAATAAGCCACTTACATCTGAGATAATAAAAACAGAGTTTCCTGTATGTCTCCGTCTATCAGAGAATGGAGACTTGGAGCATTTTTAGCAACATTTAGAGCTCATTTCTCTCTTCTTTTACAGCACTGTAATTAGATTAAATGAAGTAATTCCTTATCTGCTCCCATGTAGGCAGGAGGCAGGTTTCTAGGGCTGGCATGGCGCAGTTTTTAATTTAACAGCACTAATTCACCAGCGGGTAGTGTTATTAATTTCAAGTAATTCTGTGAACTATTGTGAGTTGTGATTTTAAAATTATTAAATGTTCAAGTGTTCTAGCACTAGTGGAAAAAAAAAATCTTTCAAGAGGGTCTTATTATTTTACTCAACAGATAAGAGTAAATATTATATGGAAGTGGAAATAGTTGGCAAACTTAATAAAAAAAACCCAGACCAAAAAACCCCAGTATTTTTCTTTTGACTTTATAGTCCTAAGAAATTATGAAAAAAAAAACTTTCTGGAGCCTGTTTGTTATTTAGTTTTAAGTGAAAACATAAGCTTTCCAAGCATAGTTTTCAAAGGAGAGCTTTCAATGGGCTCAGCTTGTCAGAGCAGCAAACCAACTATAAACACAAATTTCACTGCATTTGTGCTGCCCTTGCTGGGCATTGCTGGGGGACGGGGCCTTTCCTCAAGTGACCAACCTTCCAAGCTTTCCCTAAACTTCTGTTTTCTTCTGATGAACTTACTAGTTTTGGTTGTAGAGTATTGCTGCCATGAGAATGAGACCATTTTCCCACAATTACTGTTATCTGTGATAAAGGAGTTGCTGTGCTTTACCTCCTGCTCACTGTGGTGCTGTCCTGGCTCACTGCTGAGCTGTTGGTTAGGAAACAGCACAAGAAAATGGCAAGAGGCTTTTCTCACAAATCCAGAGAGATCTGAACATATTTGTGACAACATCAACTTATGGAATGTTATTTATGTGAGCTTTAGATCAGTGATATTTTAATGTTATTCTTCAAATCACATTTTCTCAAGCACTAAAAATGTTAGAGAACAAATATACAACCCCCCTCCCAAACATTGCCCTGCTATGAAAGTATTTATTCTGTAATGCATAGCAACTGACAAGTAGATTAAGTTAATTTACTGTACAGAATAAATACCTGCCCAGAAAAAGGACTTTTATCTAGGCAGTCTGCACAGATCTTTGATGACAATGTAAATTACTAGTGTGTAATACAAAATATAGAATGTCTCAAAAACATTTCTGGCTAAGAAAGGATCCATTTCTAAATGTTCCTTTCAATTTTAGCTCTTAAATGAGAGCTTCACTTCCTCAGGTGCTAATTAGATGCTCCATTTGGCCTTGATTATCACTAAATAGTTTAGCCACTTATTTAGCCTGAAAAATGCATGTCTCTTCAAATGCACTGTAGAAACCAAATATGCCCACAAACACCAGTAAAAACAACAACAAAAAAAGCAAATAGGAACATGTAAATGAAGTATTGCTTTCTCCTGCTGAGACCAGGGGTACTGGAAAGAAGTTGCTAATTAGCAAATGCATTGGAATGCATGTTATTGCAGCTGATTTATATGGCAATGGCAGTATAAATCTGAGGACAAAATTCACATGTCAGCTTTGGTCTTTTGAAGGCCTTTTTCGAATTTCTTTATGCACTTTTTGTACAGCTTTGCATGAATGTAGACAAACCTTATCAACTTTATGATTCTAGGTTTCGGTGTAGATAACTTTTTAGTTGTCTTTAAAAGTTTAAGTTACTGCATACCTTGGCAAGGTGCATTTGTGTGAGACAGCCTAGAAATTCTCATATACAACAATATATCATCAGATAGAGATCTGTCAAAACAAAACCTTCTTTAAAACATAACTTCACAGCTACTTTCATACCGAAACATCCCCCTTAACAAGTGTTGATCTTAACTGGTAAACAAAAGTTGTCTGATTTTCATTCCTGATGACATGTAATAGCTTTATGCTGAGTCTCCAGGACAGAAGAAGCCCTTGTTGCCATGATGCTCAGTATAAGCTGACAAAAACATTGCTTGCATTGGAGAGCCTCATATCAAATATGAAAAAAACCCAATAATTCTATTTTTAAGGGTTTTTTTCATTGCAGCTATGCATGGGGAAGGGGAAGAGCTGTTCTGCCAGGCAGTGTAGCTCCATTATTTTATCTCCAGTTAAGAATGGTGAAGTCTCCCTTTCAAAAGAGGTACCATTGCTTCCCACAAATTCTGAAATATGGTTTAAATAAAAACAAACCTATTATGTCCCACCCAGCAGAATTCTTGCACTGAATAGACAGCAAAACTAAGGAAAGCAGCTGTTGGGAAGGTGTGCTGTGTTGACAGACAATGCATTTTTAGCAATGTAATTTACTCCTGTTCAGCTTTACTGACCTTTTGAAAGATTAAAATAAAAATATTATTCTCTGTGGTCTGAGTGATTTCAGCTGTTTCAGCTGCTGTACCTAACCACACAAAGGGCTCATATGAAAGAGGCCCCAAGGGGATACAGGGTTGAAGAAATTTCTAATAGTTTGAGATCTGATTGTTATAACCCTGAGTTTAATGCTATGTGAGGGTGCAGAAGCAAGAGGGTTGTTTATTTTATCCAAGTGGCAAATTTTTTTTGTGGTTTTGTGCACAAAAAAAAAAATAAATAAAGGTTTCTTGGTTTCAAAGCCTTGTCCTGAGAAATTAAATCTGTGAATGAAAACTGCGAAAGGGATGTTGGTTTTGCCCAAGATTTAACAGGATTTTCCTGCAGGATCAGTACTGCAAGTGTGATGTGGAAGGAAGCAATTTTTCCATGCTGTGAGCTGTGCCATGGATGTGGTGTCCCCTGCACCCATGGAGCAGCAGCTCTGTGCTGCTCCCACAGCTGGGGCTGCACAGCTGGAGCTGGAAAGGAAGGCATCCAGAGGCGGGCAGGCATCCTGTTTGGCTTGGAGAAAGGATGGAAGGAAACTTTGGTTACCTGGATTGATTTTTGTCAGTTTGCTTCTCTGTTTGTTGTTCACATTCTTTGGAGTTTTTCAGTTTTTCTGGGGGTAATGTGCTGACCAGGCAGCACACGGCACTGATAAATATGTTTTTAGCTTCAATGGCAAATGCAGCTGGCTTTTCACATAGATGTCCATAGGCACAGACACTTTAATAGCCAAGAAACATAGTAATATGTCTCATAATAATCATAACATGTGATATTAATAATATTATCTGATCCATGATGCCCTACCATGAAAAGCTGCTTTGGAAAGGCCCAGCCCTGTCCTTCCCCACCCTAGCAGAGCACTGCCACACCTGTCCTGCTGTCTGTGCCACATCCCCCTGCTGTCTGTGCCTTCACATGGCCCAGGGAAGCATGAAAAATAATCAGCAGCAATAAACTCTGTGCCCAGTCCAATTTATCAGGCTGCTGTACAAACAGTTTTTAGAAATCCTGGGCTACGAAGGATGAAGTCTGAATTCCTAGAAAATTACACAGACAAATTGAGAATCTACATGAGCTGCTAATAGTGTGACAAATCAGAAAATGAAAAATATTAACTGCCCTAGTATTTTTTATTTTTAATATAGGTATCTTAATATTATTTTAATGTGCTTTTTTTTTTTTTGAAGATCAAAGTGTTAGTGTTCTTCCCTGACAGAATCATGCCATCCTTTAACTAGGAATAACAGGAGCTTTGCTGCTTACCATTGTGAACAAGATGGTTTTTGAGTTAAATCCTCAGTACTGAAAAGGCTGAGGGAGATGAAATGAAGAAATTGCTGTGCTAAAGCAGAACAGAAATCAATCTAATTTAATGTCTTTCTCTGCCAGTGGCCAGTGCTGGTAACTTTAGGAGAAGATATGAGAAACACTGTGGTAATTGCTTTCACAGGAAATATTTCTTTCTGCCGCTTCTCTTATACTTGTTGCTACCATATCTTGTGATACAATGCATTAAATCCTTTCCAAAACTTTACTTTTTGTATCTTTTTATAGCATCTCTTGAAGTTCTTTTCATTGAAACCTTTCATCTGTTCCCTTTTAAAGAATTGGGCTGATTTTTTTTTTTTCTCTCAATGATACTCATTCCATAAGATCTCGTAGGCTTATTATTCTTTGAATGGTGACATATTTACCTTCATGGGTTTTTAAAATTACTGTCTTCCAGCTTCACAGAACAGATGACAAGAGAAGAAGAGAGAAGTTCCCATTATAACTTATCTATTGCTTAATGTTCCATATGAATTATTGTGTCATAGTTGTGTGGTGATGTGCTTAAAAGGATTATATTTTCTTGAATCTGAGATTTCTTTAAAAAAATGCATCAAAGAACTGGAAAATGTCTGTGAGGAGAAGGAAATCAGTGTTTTGTGTAAAGGGGTCCACTAGAATTACCTTGCCTTACTGAGCATCTGCCACAGGGTTGGCAGAGTTTGGTGCTGTCTTCAGGGCCAGTTTGGGCTTAGGCACCTCTTTGGGTATGTCTTAAGTTGAACAGGATGAAGTTTAAGATAAACTGAACATTCTTTTCTCTGAAAAACAAATTTCCTTGGAAAGCTCTGTGTGAATTGAAATGTGTGTTTCAAGAAAAACTCTAGCTTCCTCACATGGGTTTTAGCTTCTTGTAACTGGGATTTGCTGGGGCTGGTTGTGCTTTGTAGCAGCTCCTGGTTTGAGGTGTGGCAGCGATGCCCACCAAAGCAGGCATTTGATGTGCCTGTGCAAACACAGCCCGGTGCTGAGGTGGCTGTGACGCCCTTTGTCACCTGGAGAAGGGTTAGCCAAGAAATCTGGGAGCACATCAGCTGTCAGGTGGCTGTTACAACACTGAACTCGGGAGTTTTTGTCTCAAGGAATCTAAACCTGTTTCTCAGTTAACTGAGAACCCATTTTTTATGTTCTTTCCTTGCAGCATTACAACAGAATAGTAGATACAGAAAATTTGCGCAATATGCTGCATTTTTCTTATTTCAGAGGCAGTGGTGCTAGCTGGGTGCCTGAGGAGCTCAATGCTGCATTTTGCCTGCATGCTTTAGTTGCTCTCTAACACTTCATTTTCAAACTGAAGCACCAGATTTGTTCTCACAGCCAGGACATGAAGACAAACTATCAAGTCATCCTGCTGTATATAGTTGTGGAAACATAAATTAACCTCAGGCACAGTTATTGGACTGCATTTCATGACCCTTTTTTAAAACATTAATGAATGTTTAAAGTCCTCTTCCCATGTGGCTAACACTCTGTTAGTTCAGTGCTAGATAAGACGCCGGAGTTTTGCTTTATCACTTGGAAAAACATTGAGGCAGAATCCCAGCTGATTCTCAGGAGATGACAGCCTTCTACATTCATGCCAAGAAGATTAAAACTAGCGTGTTTGTGATGGCTAAATATAGAGTTATGGACAGCCTTTTCCAAAGGAAAGATGCATGATGAAATACTTGCTGGAGAGCACTATAAATGCACAAACAATTGTGGCTTTGTCTAGGTGAAAAGACAATGATTTCACAACTCAAACATGTGGAGCAGTTGTTGGTATATGATTAATATGCTTGCAGGCTGCAGTTGCATGCATTTATCTATTTGGTTTGAAGGTAAAAAGGTTTGACTTTTTTTGTTATGATTGTGGTGTGTAAGAAATAGAAGTGGAGGCAAGGAAGCTTTTATATTTCTCTGTATGTTTCCTTCGCTACAACGTCTATCATTCTTTGCAATTTAAATGCTACATTACAAACAGTGGGAGAGAGCATCCCAGTTCTGTTTAACACAGGAGTGCTGTTTTGAGGGGTTTATTTCTACAACTATTTAGAATAACAAGTTTTAAAAAAAGGCATTAAAAAGTCAGCATAGGCTGATTCCCACACAGCGATGTCAAACACATTTTTTCCTCTGTGACAGACAGTATTCTGCAAGTCAGACTACCACTATAGTCAAATTCCATGTGTTTTATTATTTAAGTGTATATGAGGTGCCATGCAGCATCATGTGTAGAAGAACTATAAGAGGTGTGGTTTAAAAAAGTGTTCATGAGCAAAGCACAAACCGTCTGATCCTCTTGGTCTGCCTTCCGTGTAAGGATGGAAGGATAAAGTCCAGCTGCAGGTGAGGTTGTCCTGCTGATGTTCCAGGATTGATGTGTTCAGGTTCAAGCTCAGTACATTACATGTGTTTTCCTTTGATAATTTTTCAGGGTTGCTGTACAAAGAGATTCAGTGTGCAGGATAACAGGCAAATTTAAAGTGATTCGTGCCAAGAGATTTGTGTGATGGGTGTGTAGGATGAAAGCAGAGGTTTGCACATTGTAAGAGGCTCCTTTATTTTAATTCTTCCATGTGGAGGCACCCAGGCAGCAGCGTGTTTGCCAGCTCGGCTGTGGCAGCACCTGGGTCCCTCCTCAGCAGACAGCATGCAGGGATGGGGCAGATCCTGACCCTTGAGACCTCTTCTTTGCAGTGGGCAACAGAGAGAAGGTGTTTTTAACAACAATTTTGAGAAGCTATGCTAAAAGCTGTTTTGGAGACGAATAATGGCAGGTCCAGTTTGACAAAATTTGTACCGTAGTGGGTTCATGTGCACCTCTGTTCTTCCAAAAGGTGTTGAAAATGAGGGGCTGGATGCAGATGATTATGTGAACGTGAGGATTGCTCTTTACCATTTAGTGAGAGAAGTTCAGCAGGACCCTGTGGAAGTTACTGCAGAGCTTGCTGGGTTACCTGTAGGCTTGGCTGAATCACATTGTCAAAACTGAGAGCAATGGAGACAGGAAACACTTTGTCTTGTGGCATAAATCTGAGTGCAGGATTTGAAATGAGTTTTGGTACCTTCTCTCCCCCGACTGACACTGTTTTCTAGAGACACTGAAAGGGAGATAAGCTTTATCTGTATACTGCAGATATGAATCTAGGTGGGAAATAAAAATTATGAAATAAGCTACAGGCAATCTATTCTTGCTGTTGCAATGGTTTCTTTTCCTTTTCATATTTTGCCTTCTTCATGATCTCTTTTATCCTCATATTTGTCTACTTTTAATCACATATTCACTTTCTCTGCCAATACTGGAATCAATGGTTTGTGGTGGTGCTGGCCAAGGTTTGGCTCAAGATGCTCTGCAGCCCTAAATCACATACAGGTGACACGTTGGCTCTCTCTGGATTTTCATTGGTGGAATGGGCTTTTGTTTCAGGAGTTTTATCTCCTCCCTATCTTCTGTGCCCACCCTCTGTCAAAGTCCTGGTTGTCAGGACAGATGCCAGACTCATTTCTGCAGTACCATGACACCACAGGCCTCGTTCCTCGCGGCACTGCATTAGCAGGCTGCTGTTCTGCCTCTGAGGGAGACACAACTTCTCACTCTAAAATTATCTTCACACCTACATTCTATTTTTGCCACATTTCATGGGTGACGGTGGTGAACATTTTGTCTTCCTTTGAGTTTTTGTAATGGATATTTGAAAGAAACCTGAAAAGTGATTTTTCTAGGGGAAGAACTTGGAGGCATATTTTTTATAAGAAGAGCGGCTTGTGTTCTTGTAGACTTATCCAAGTTGTGCCAGGAGTTGCTTTGGCATGGATGGCAATGGTTTCATTCTGAAAGGATATGCCTCAATGAAGGATTCAAAATCTCCATGGAGGCAACAGAGAAATCCTCAAATCTTGTGAGTGTCTTTTGCTGTGGGTGCTGGAGTCTGATTATATGAACACTTCAATTTGAAAATGGTTCATGGTTACTACTACATTTATATACCTTTGTGTATCTGAGAAGCTGGGTCACAGTAAAAGAACAACTTTTATAAAAGAAGAGGTGCACACCTTCCTCTATATTTCCAACTAAAATTTAGGATCTGGCTTTCAACCTCAGTGTGATTTAGTCCCATTTCTATATTTAGCTGTTCATGCGGGATTTGAGCTAGAGCATGGCCAGGAAAGGCTCTGTTACAGCCAAGTCAATGAGCCTTTCACTCGAGGAATTAACCACAGCATAAGAGTCAAGTGCCACTGAACTTGCTTGCCAGCTGTGAAGGGCCAAGTACAAATACAAAATATATATGCCATGGATGTGGCAATGAGAAAAAAAGGATTTATGATTTGCATGTCGGACCAAAGTAATGTGTTACCACATAACCTATAGTTAGTTCTTATAATTAATAGCTATTGTCATGGCAGGCACAAAATGTAAAACACAGGGCTGTCAGCCAATTAGCTGTGAGTGAATAGAAATCCACTGAAGTGTCAGAGGCAAAAAACCCCACGAAAATGTTTTAAATAAGAGTGTGATGTATTTATACATTCTTCCCATCACGTGATCTGTGCCTCTCCAGTGTGTATTTCAGCCTCTGCTGTGTGAATGCTGGTTTTCTTGTGACATCACTTGATTTCTCCTTCCCATTTTCTGTTATCTGATGGAACGCATTAATCCTGAACCCTCCAAACTGTGCTGTTTTATCCTCACTGCTCCCAGAATTCTTGCTTCTGTCTAAATGATGAGAGGCATAAATTTCCTCCTGTGAACTTCTATGTGTTAAATCCTTGAAGAGGGATTATAACACAATGGGATAGTGGGATAGTACTTTATTCCCTCTTTTCATAGCTATGAATGATGACTTTCAATCTAAAATAAACAGGTAGGGACATCTAAAGTATGTTTTCATAGGCCCTTTTAACCATTACTTGTATGTGTTGAATGTCCTGGTCTGGCTGTTTTGAAAGCAATGCAAGCTGTTGGATTTGACAGTAGGAGTTTTTAAAGTGGGTGAAGTAGCAAGCAGACAAATTCCTCTGTCTCAAAGAGGGAATCACCATTAGGACTTCTTAGACAATTTCAATGTTGTTAAGAATGTGCTATTTAAAAATGGTTTCAGCTTATAAATGTAAGTGAAGTGTTAGTGGTATGTTAAGGCAGATAATTAAACACACAGAGTTCAGGAGCCCTCTGCTCTCAGCAAGCTGGAACTAAACCTTGCCCCCAGTGTCTGTGCTGATGGTGCAGCTTGCTGCTGTTGAAGACATTCCACCATGGATTGGTGGCAGGATGAAGCAAATCTTCAGCAACAGCAGTTCTTTCTTTCTGGGACATGAGATCCCCTTCCTCCACCCTAAGTGTAACTATGAGAAAACAGGACTGAACAGAGTTCCAATTTCTGTTGACATCTGTAAAATTTGCTGGTGCTGTGAACCCTCTGCTTCATCTGTTGTTAAAATGCCACATTGTCTACAACTAGAGAAAGAAAAATAATCTTGTACATCTCCAAAATCTAATTTCCAGTAAATGCCATTAGCTGTAGATTTCCCCTGACACTTCTTTCTGTTGTAGCCAAGGGGAAGAAGAAACTTTTTTGATCCTTTAGGTTTGTCACTAGGGATGTTGGTAAATGAATAGGATCTCTTCAAGAAATGCTGTGGTCAGGAATTACGTTCACATGCAGCAGACAGGAAAGAAAACAAAAGCAGTGGCAGGTCATTATTACCAATACTCTTGTTCTTTCCCAGCATACCCCCCAGGAAGGGATGGCAATAATGAGACTTGTTTAAAGATAATAACTCACCATGATGACAAGAAAACCCCTAAGCCTCATTTAACATCTGACTTTATTGGCCTGCTACCTTCACCATTTACTATACAGCAAAAAACTTGGAAGATAGCCCAAAAAGCAAAGTCACAGTTGCACTTCCAAAGCAACAGAAACATGAGCTGAGTGCTTTGATATTCACCAGCCAGTGAAATAAAACTAAAGAAAATTGGTCAGTAGAAGGCCAGTGCTGCTGCACACCAAAATGTCCTGTGGAGGCTCTTTGGAGTGAGGAGCAGAAGGAGAAGCTTTTGAGAAAGCCCTTCTGCCTACAAACTGCTTTTTCTCAGTGGAGAGCATTCCCTGGTGTGGCTGCACCACTGTTCTGGTTGAAATCACACAGGAGGGCACCAGCCAGAGACATCCAGATTCCCTCTGGCATTGCTCCTGTGCCTACACAGCAGTGAAAAATCCCTGTGGAGATACCTCAGCTGGCTCTGGGAAGAGAGCAGGACTTTGGTATGTTTTCAATCAGAGCAGCAGTGCAGCCATTTCCAGCCGTCTCTGGCTTGTTCATCACTCTTGGGCTCCTGTGCTTTTACCCCTGCTGGGTTTTTGTGCTCCTATACATGCTGGACACCTGTGAAGACAATTCCACTTTCTCAGGGCTTCAGGGATTTCAGTGAGAAGGTGGGGTTCTTTGTGCTGCTGGCATGGGATGTGTAGAACGGCCTTGCCTTCCCAGGATGCCAAAGCAATGAGTGCAATGTTATGGCCTTGTGGTTTTTAAAACACAAAATATGCACAAGACAAAGAAACCTGTGAAGTGCTGGCTGCCATGAGAGAGTGATTAGGTTTAGACTACAATTTACTTTTTGCTGATTGGTGGAGGGACTATTTTTAATGTTTTCCTTGTGGAAGATGTCAATCCCTGGTAACTTTGCTGATGATTTTACTCAGCCCTGAACACCTCTGCACTGGATCTCACAGCAGATTTTCCACTGCCTTTATCTCAGTACCAGTTGAGTGTTGGGGATGCTGCTTGCTTTTCCTCAGTGTCTCCTCAGGCAGCTGGAATTGCTGCAGCCCCTTGGAATGAGGGGCAGGGGGGATGCTCTGACCCTTTGTACCATTCTGTGTGCACTGGAGGGGGCAGCAGCCTCAGCAGAGCTGGAGTGATCCAGCTTTGAGGGGTTTCCAAGAGATAACTGAGGTCTTGGCTGTGTGGGGTTGGGCTCACAGTGGTTGTGAGGCAGCAGCAGGATGTTTGTGCATGTTATCAGCAAGAACTCATAAATCTGTATTCAGGAAGAGCATCTTGTGTATAGGGAAATGTCTTGTTATTTCTCAAGTGTTTCTATAAGGAGGGACCAATGGTTTGCTTAAATACTGCAGAAAAAAAAAAAACCTGTTTAACTGTGGTGCTCTTTTTGTGAGTGAGTTTTGGTGTTCTGCTTTCCGTCCTCAGGAAACCCCAGTGCCACAGGGTTTATGTGCAGCAGGGAGATGGGAATCCACCCTCCAAAAGCTGCTGTAAATAGGAATTATGTGAGTGAATTATGCAGGAGGTAAAACTGAGGAAATAGAACAAAGTAGTAATTGTCCTTTGGAAGGGTTTTATTATCTTTAGACAGCAAAAATATTTGTTTCTAGAGTTTGTGGCTCAAGCTGAGCCAAATCCCTTTTGCACCATTTGACCAAAGTGGAAGCAATGAAAAAATGAGACATAGAATAGCCTCTAAAGGCTTTTTCTTTGTATGTAGTTGTCAAAGAATATATAAGTCGCTAACAATGCTTAAGAAAATACAATGTTTGAATTAATTTCCTTAAAAATAAACTGGATGTATTGACATATTTATTCCCAAGTAATTTAGTTAAACATTACTACTTAATCCAAAAAATTAAGTCCTCTATACTACACAAAGAGTAAAAAACTCATGTATGGAATAACTGAAAGTAAAATTCCATCCCAATCCACCATAATGACCAAAGCATAAGTGTACCAGAAAGTGATAGATTAAACTCTACTAAAATTTGCAGTTTCTTCTGATGAAGTTTGAACTTATCCAGATCTTATTAATCACTTCCACATACTCCTCCAGGCCATAAATTACTGCTTCACATGAAGACGTGACTGCAAAATTCATGTAGACATTCTAACACTCCCAAGATGAATGCAGGAGCAGCAATGTCATAAAATATATTCATTACTTATATTTGTTGTTGGTTATTACTGGGAAGTAGTAATCTAATGTTTACTAGTTTTTTTGCAACTCCACATATAACTTGAGGCAAAAGTCCTATTTTTTTTTCATTGGGGATGGGAATTTTTTAGCAAGAAAATATTCACAGACCTGCAAGTGTGTATTTTAAATTTATTCTATTGAGAAAGTGGCATGCATTGGAAATTAGAATTATTTTGCAGCTAGGTGAAGGAAAAATTACTTTCTCAAGCTCAGAGTCTGAGTGAAGAACTTGTTCATGACTTTTGGTCTGTATTGTCTGGTCATGGGTAAAGACAGACTTGAGGAGGGGAGAGATAGAGCTCAGGTATCTTCAATTTAAAAAAATCTGACGGCTTCCTCTGGTGACTAAATATCAGCACAAAAAATCAAGGGGGGGGGTGAGAAATGATAGAAGCTTAATGAATTATTTCCTGTTGTTGTGTAAAACTGTGATGGTGTTGTGTGTAAGCTGTTCATGGTACAGCAGATTCTGAGCTCACAGAGCATGTGTACAGCATCTCACACAGAGACAGAAGACCTGAAATTAAATTGTAACCTACCTCTTTATTTGTTTTGCATCTGAAATACTTCCAAGCTCAGTCTTCATCAGCATGGCAGCCACAGCTGCACTCAGACAAGCAGTGCTTTCCTGGTTGCTTGCAGGTGCTGCTCTGGCAGAAGCACTGGCATGAAACTGCCACTTTTGTCGTAGGAATTCAACAGTTTTTGCATTCAGAAACTGTTTTACCACAAATGGTTCTCCCTGAATACAGTGGCAAAGCAAAAACTTTGCTGTTCGTGGCTCAGAGCAAACTGAGAAATTAATACTGGGGAAAAAAGGGAACTGTTGTAGGGCTTACATGGAAATGAAAAAGAGGTATGGGAAGATGTCAGCAGAACAGAAATGGCATCACTTACTGCTTAATGTAGGTCTGTCTGGAGGAAATAGTCTGATTTTTATCAAGTTGACCTATCTCCTTGAGAACAATCCACACTCTTAGTTAAGGTTGTCATGGATAAGCATATCTGTGAAAGATCCAAGGCAGAACTTGTGATTCATATCCTTGTGTCAAAGCAAACAACAGCTTTTAGCTCAGCATACAAAGTTATTTCCTCTGGATTTCAGACCCTGTTTCAGAACAAATTGAAGTCCAACACAGACATTTCTCTGTTGGTTTCCTACAGACACATTGAACAATCTAAGTTTCACCTATTTTTTTAGCTTCTATTCAACACTTAGGAGTGCACTTCTCTCACTGAACTTCTGATCCTTTAAAATTAAATTACCCACTCTTGGTGAACCAGATTAAAAGAAAAAAACCAAAATATTATAAAGCAGAATAATATTACTTTGCCCTGGTTTTCCTGATTAAACCCTGTTAGGATGGATGTCTTCCCTCATGGAAATTATTTCCTTGATGTACTCCTTGATGGGCTGCCCTTCAGTTATTTCTAAAAGTTACAAAGGGATTTTTTTAATGCTTGTGTGTTTCAGAACTTGGAATCAGTTATTTCAAACACAACCGGAGCCCTACCCCTGAACTCATCAAAACTTTTCCTCACATAAACAAATCCTAAAGTGTATATTATGTTATAGTTCAGGCACTTAGCACAACCTCAGTGACAGTTAACTATTAGGCCATTTTTCCTTTCAGGAGGATAGAAAAAGTGGTTGCTAGTTGCTATTAAGATGATAGTAAATCTACTTATAATCTGATTTACTAATCTGAGGCTCTCTAGTTTTATCAGTGAGGACACTGTGCTAGAGTGAGGAGAAAAGGCAGGTAGCACTCAAAACCCTTCAGTAGCACTGGCACTGTACATTGCAGGATAAATCTAGAGTTATTACTAAATAAAGACTGTGGCTTAACCTCCCTCCAGCAGTGCCTATCTTGGGATCTCTGAACTGCAGCTATCCCCTCTGTTTGTGGAAACTTTCAGGTAGAAAGCTCTCTTCCATATTTCTATTTATGAAGTAGTTTCCTGACTGAACTGTGATTGTAGGTCCAAGTCACAATAAGATGTGCTGTTTAAAGACAATTGTTGTTCTGCAGGTTGATGCTGTGATTTCTCCAGTGCTTCAGCCAGTGCTCACAGCCTGCTAAAGAACATCTAATTGTTGAGACAAACAGAAATCAATGGCAGGAGCAACCTCCACCTTCCAAAAATGGATTAATGTGCAATGAGGAAAAGCCGCCTCTCCTTGGAACTTGACTGGCTCCAAGATCCATTTTCTGTGTGTGCCTTCTGTCCCACTGCCTGCGCTGTGCAAAAACCAATAACCAGCTTTGACATTATCTCCACCACTTGTGTCCCTAAAATTTCGTTCTGCTTCTGGGTGTTGTTTCCCAGACTCTATCAATTAGGTTGTTCTTTTAACCTTTCATTCCTCCTTCCCTTCTGTCCTCTGTGATTCCATTTGTGTCTTTGCTGATCATTTCCTAATAAAATAGTTCTGTGATTTTTAAATTTATAGTGAGAGACTGCAGACCTCACTCAGAATACAGTACCTGCTAGGTGTCTGGGGATTATGTTTATACATTGCATTTGGAATATGTAACTGTTTAATTTTTTTATTAATATGGGAAAGGATTGGCCAGAAACCTTCATTTTTACCTCTATCAATTTTATCTCCCCTAGAAATCACCAAATAATTAAATCAAGAATTTAGGATAAGTGAAATATTTCATTTACCTGAGGTAAAAGCATCTTGTCTTCCTTAGATGAATATAGATAAGAAAGTGTCTTATTCTGAAAAGCAATGTTTTCCGTAGTGATAGGAAAGACACTTTGGAAGGACTATTTTATTTATTTCCAGGTAATCCATTTTTGTAAAAATGAGAGGGAAATTATTTACATAGAAAAAAGATTCTGAAAATATCTTAAATGCAAAATTACCAGTTTAGAGTTATTGTAATTAGTGCTTCCCACACTATATTCATGCCATTCTGTCATGGCCATTTGACAAATGCTGCTGATTTGGAAGCCTAGATAAGAAATATTGCTTTAGACTTTTAAAGTAGGAGTTTAGCAGTATCATCCCACATTTCTCAGGAATCCATTTATAATCTAAACCTAATATGAGACATGCAAAGCGCTGTTTTTACCATTTCTAAGAATGTTCTTTCCAAGTAATAAAATACTCTATGGTGCAATAGGGATCAGCTACTTAATCACTGAAAGGTCAAAGAGGTCCAGAAACAATAGTTAATGATTCATTAATGTTGGAAAGGTAGGCAGAGATGGGAATGCTCATTCATCTTTTAGGAGTGGATGGATGAGTCTGCAGTGGGTACCCAGGCTCTGGTTGGTTGGATTGTTGGTTTGTTTGCTTGTTTTTGCTCCAAGCAGAATTCACGAGGGCTGGAGCTGAGTGTTGCTCTCCTCTTCCTTGTGCTCCCTCTTGCTGTGTCCCCTCCCTCATGAACTGCAGCTTTGGGGTGTCCAATTTATATTTACAGTTCATACATCAGAGAGGGACAACTGAGCTCCTGAGATATTTTATTTTTTTTTAAACTCTGAGTGTTAAGGGCTGGCTGAGAAAATCTACATTTGCCGACATGTGTTTTCTCCTCACATTCTCTTTGTGTTGTTGGAAATTAGGAAAGCAAAATGATGTTCCTGTTAAGAACAAAATGCACCATAAACTCTTATGTCCCTCTAAGCAAAGACCTCACCAAATTATGGTGAAAAGAGAGCAAAAGAAAAGACTTGGATCCCAACTGTGCGTTTGCACATTTTAGGCTGTGTATGGATAGTTCATAGAAGTGAGGGAATATTTCATTTATGCTCATATTAATGTGTTTATACACACACACATATATATATAAAATACCTGAATCTTTTTCTCATTAGAAAGACAGAAGTTAAATATTTGGAAATAGACTCTTGGAAGCTATTGAGTACCAGAATGCCTTGAATTCACAAGGTCTATTTTCAACTCTTTTCTTTTTCCTACAAAGAGACTTACTTAAGTGAACTGTCCTTTCAGCTAATTCATGACAAATTAACTCAGAATGTTTTTTGAATTTTGTGAAGTTTTATGGAATGATGATGGAATAAATGAGAAAGGAAAATGATTCCTTTGAAGGTGGTGGTAAACATGGCTTATGAAAGGGAATTATCTGTTATAAATTAATAGAAAAGAATTCCAAATTGGAGTAAAGCAGTTTTGATTATCTTCTTAAAGTGCCTATTAGTAGAAATTGATTTGAGATACTAACTCAGCTCTTACTACTTTGCTCGCTGTAAAGTATATTATTCTGGCCTTAATTGTGTCTTGCCATGTTTGATATTGACATAGCCAAGGCTGGACTTGGTCAATAATCACAGCTGATTATCATCACTAAAAATAACTTCACATTGTTAATTAATTGAGTGTATTAACCACCCAGCAGCGTCCTGGTGAAAATTTATTAGAATGTCAAATGAAGTTATTAGATTAAATAAGAAAGGTTGTATAAATTAACACCATAATAATCAGTTTGCATTATCTTACTGAAAGATGACATAGACATATTAGACATATATGTATAATAAATGGCATAGACATATATTATAGACATATAGACATATATTAGACATGTAATATACATACATTTCCGTATTTAATGTTGCAGCAGTTTAACTCCACTTTCTGTATCAACAAACAGGAAGTACCACAGCAGCCGTGTTTTGATTTTCTGCCTTGGAAAGAACTCTTATTCTAAATAAGCCGTGCCAATAAGCTGAGGAAAGATGTAATGGAAAAAACCCAACTCACAACCCAAATTAAGTGCTGAAAGTTGTTCACAGAGACTGTGGGGTCTCCCTCCTTGGAGATACTCAAAACTCTCCAGACATGGTCCTGAGAAAACAGCTTTAGGTGAGAGCTTTAGGTGACTGTCCTATAGCAAGAAGACTGGATGAGATGACTTCCAGAGGTCCCTTTTAATTTCAACCTTTTTCTGATTTTGTGAAATTTAAATATTCTTAATGTTGTGTGGTAGTTCAGAAACTCACTCTCACCAAGAAGGTTTACTCTACCTGTCTCAAATAATTCTGCTGCCAGACCTGGCACATCAATTAATATTTTCCTGTAAAAGCCCACAGCAGCTCTTTTAATTTAACAGATGACACTTTTAGGAACTTTTTAGGGATAAAGGGAAAAACCCAAACTCAAACAAAGAAAAAAAAGTTTTAAGAGTTTTCCAGGGAAATCAAGGCTTTGTCATATGTTACACTTGGATGCATGACCTCCAATGCTATTTATCAATGCAGTGTTCAGTCTGAGATTAAGATATTTTTGCTTTTATGTAGAGGCATGGAACCTTGAACTATGAGAATTAGAGCACAAGGAAAATTTGCTTTGGTACTTTCATTTCCTATTTGAATTAATCCTTAAAGAATAAACTGTTCTTTATGATTTATACAGTCAGTTTGATCTGAGTTTCCTGAAAGAATTGATAATTCATAAACCTTTTTCCCATTTCTGTGGATTAGTGTTTAATCTTTGTGAGAGTCATGTTCACGTAAGTCCATTCCTTCTCTGCTCAAAAGCAGACCTGTAAAACTTTAAATAGTTACCCCAGTTAGGACAATACTGATGCTGCAATGAGAAGGATCTGAAAGAAAAGACAACATTAACTTGCTTTCATATTTTTTAGTTTTTTTTGAGTTTCTTTTTCTCATCCATCTCTAGATATCCCAACTGCACATATTCATGTACCTCCTCAAGAACTCACTGCTCAGGTCACTGCTGTGTGATTTGTCACGTAGGCACTTCATTAAACACGTTTTCCTTCCTCCCATGCTGTGTTGAGGGCTTGGGTGGGGTTCTTTGCTTTGTTTTTATTTTATTACTTGATATGACACTATCAATCACAGAACTGCAAAGTTAAGACAAACATGAAGTTGATCTCAAAGCCAAACTGTGCCAAGAGCTGGCTTTCATGCTTAAAGTGCCAAGCCATCATATTCAAGTTACCACAGATCACATCTGTAGTACTGATTGCAATCCACACTCTCCACAGTCGTGTCCAGGAATAGGTTCTGACACTCCCCACACTATTTCAGGCATGCTGGCAGATGATGATAGGATTTATATGTCCAAACAGACTTCCTTTTTTTTTTTTTTAATTCCAGCATTTCAGCCAACACTCAGGTCAGGCTTCGCTTTAAACTTGTTTGTATTAGGTGGATACATTATTGCATTATTACTTCCCTTTCCTGAATATAATTATTTGCCATAAATGAATCTTGTCTCGAAAGACAAAACAATTTGGGTAATACAGTTTGGGGAGAGTGCCTACTTAGGTTTTCCATGTGCCATTACTAAAGATATGATATTCATTTAAAAAGAGGAAAAAATGCCTTCATACCCTGAGGAAGCTCAAGAATCAGATTAAGGGATAATAGATCATTATCAGGACTACATAAACATCTTTTGTATTGATTAATCCATGTTACAACTCTTCAAAAGAGCTAATAGTTTTAGTGCCAAATCAAGAGATTGCAGGTTCCAGTGAGGAAATGGCTGTAATTGCCATTTGGGTGGTGGATAAGGGATGATGAT